>NC_079200.1:57158118-57493534 GCF_029499605.1 Hyla sarda
ACCTGAAAGCGTGTCAAGTTCATGAGGTGATTACTTTGAGAACAATGTACGACACTTTAAACCAGAACAGAGGGAAAGTATCCGAAGACGTGTCGGACGAGAATCGTATGCGTAACCGGGTCTAGACGAGTATGCGCCCGGTGACAAGTGCGAAACGTTATACGAGTACCAAATCAACCTAGAACACCATGAAGTACATTTTTAGGACATAACTACACAGAGAAAGGAGCGCATCGACAACGCAAGTAATCACAACCTGAAAGCGTGTCAAGTTCATGAGGTGATTACTTGAGAACAATGTACGACACTTTAAACCAGAACAGAGGGAAAGTGTCCGAAGACGTGTCGGACGAGAATTATATGCGTAACTGAGTCTAGATAAGCGTGTGCCCAGTGTTAAGTGCGAAAGTTTATACGAGTACCATGACAACCCAAAACATCGTGAATTCCGTTTTTTGAGAACGTGACTATATCGTAAAAGAGGTGCACCGACGACACAAGTAAACACAACCTGAAGACGTGTCAGGTTCATGAGGTGATTACTTGGAAAATAAAACAAATCTTATCACCTATGTGTGGCGTTATTGCTGTTCTGAAGGCGTGTCAGTAACAACCGTGCGACGTACTCCCTGCAGGCGTGGCAGGCATGATGGGTATACATCACCTATGTGTGGCGTGACAGTCATAAGAACTATGCGACGTACCCTTCCTGTAACATGACAGGCTTAACAGGTAAATACCACCTATGCGTAATGTCAGTGTCGTTCAGAAGGCATGTCAGTACCAACGATAATGAGACATACCCCGTCTGCAACGGTTTACTGGGTAAGCCCCGCCTGTGCGTCGTGTAATTGTCGTTCTGAATATGTGTCAGCAGCGACAACTGCTATGTATCACTCTGCCTATATAAAGATGCGTGCAGAACGACTACGTGTGAAACTATCGTGAACCGCTATGCATGGCTGTACCACCAACTTGATGAACCTATACTCGGGCCAACCATATACGCGTATAGACCACCAGTGAATGCCTGAAGCTAACCACGACCTGATGGCAGAGAATATGCCGGGAAGTAGTAACTATTATAACCACATACCTGCGTACAGGGCCACACCCCATGTGCTGTATGAGCATGTGCGCTGCACTAAACTGCGGGCGTACGAACTTCACAAATAGCGCAAGTGCATGTACAGAACACATGCCACGGGTGCACACGCAGCCTGATTCCCGCGTGCACCCGAGTAATATAACCCTACAAACACGCGTGATACAGGTCCTGCGAGCGGGAGTGCAGCACAAACCTTATGAGTGCATATTCAGTAGTAATCTTACGAGCGTGGACCATGTAATACTATAAACGTGCGTACAATGTGACTCGTATGAGCGTGTACAAAGTATGAATCCTATGAGAGTGTACAACATGACTCCTACAAGAGTGTGTGTAGTATGAACCCTGCAAGCGAGTACAAGCGTGTATACTACGTAAACCTACGAGCAAGTGTACAGTATGGATGCTACAATGGTATGTACCGCATGAACTTTATGAATTATGCGATCAAGTGAACCGTATAAATGCTACCGGCGAATGTGCTGGATAATCCTAACGCGTGTAAGTAAGAATCCAACAAGCGTGTGTACAGGATATCCTACCAGTGTGTACTGTGTACGGCATGAATCTTATAAGCGTGTACGCAGCATAATGCTACAAGTATGTACAAGCGTGTGTATAAATGTAACCGGCATGAATCCTACCAACGTGTATGGGTACCAGGATGTGTACAGCATGAACCCTACGGCATGATTCCTATAAGTGAGAATCGTAGCTCCACAACAGCTGGAGGCACACCGCCCGGAAACACAGAAGTATAAATATAAAATAAATGAAAAGAAAACTGTGAGGAAGTTAGTTAAGAGACAAAGGTTGGAGGTGAGCGCAGCTGTTGGTGTAGCGTGCCTAAGACTGACCAGATTGGCAGCTGTGGGGGTGAAGCATAAGGCCACAGGGTGGGGCGGAGCGGTGAGTCCGATTGAGTGTAAAGGTGTGCGAGTCTCAGTATACTGGAGACACATATAGATCCTCCCAGCAGCACAGAAGTACAAAATGTGATAATGATATATATGTGCAGGAGGCTGTTACATAGAGCGGCAATGATATGCACGTGCAGGAGACTGTTCATATAGTGCAGTAATGATATGCATGTGCAGGAGACTGTTCACATAGTGCGGTAATGATATGCATGTGCAGGAGACTGTTCACATAGTGCGGTAATGATATGCATGTGCAGGAGACTGTTCACATAGTGCGGTAATGATATGCATGTGCAGGAGACTGTTCACATAGTGCGGTAATGATATGCATGTGCAGGAGACTGATCACATAGTGCGGTAATGATAAGCACGTGCAGGAGACTGATGACATAGTGCGGTAATGATATGCACGTGCAGGAGACTGATCACATAGTGCAGTAATGAAATACATGTGCAGGAGACAGTTCGCATAACAAAGTAATCATCACATAATAAAGCAAGCCATAAGAAAACACATACATGCGCAGCAAGCCGTTCACCTAGTGCGGTAATGATATGCCTGTGTAGGAGGCTGTTCGCATACAAAGTATCCATATACATGCGCAGCAAGCCGTAAGTAAATATATGTAGCCGAAAACCGTATAATGCGACCGGCGAATGCCGAATGCCGACATGTAATACGATAACCTGGGGCCGGGCTGACCAAGGGTTTCCCTGAACTCCGGCTCACCTCCGGAGTCCGGGAACCGCCAGCGTTACCCCCGGTCAGCCACGGCCACTTACCCCCACCATGCCGGCTGAAGCGAGCTTCCTGTCAGCTGACTCGTGCAGTCAGCTGACCGGTGGGAACGTGACTCCACCTCCTGCCGACATCACGTGACACCCTCAAGCGAAGAACCCACGGCGTCAATGAAGGGGGGAGAGCCGTGGGTTTTATGGTCATCCCGCTCCTCCCACAATTACAGGCCAGCTGCGCAGGCCTTTCCATATATACACACACACATACATAGATTCACTTGCTCACATATATACACACACACATATACATAGATTCACTTGCTCACATACATAGGCACATACATAGAGATGCACACACACACACACACATATATACACATACAGACACTCTGACATACAATCACTCACATATATACACAGTCACTTATACTAAGGCCCCAGTCATCCCTCTCTGCACAGGCACATACATAGAGATACACACATACACACATATATACATACACACACACCGACATACAATCACTCACATATATTTACAGTTACTTACAGTAACCAACCCCTCTGCATAGACTAAAGTTTCTGGCCGGGACATGCTGTGGGCAGGGCTTCTCTCTGCCTCATCTGCTCCTGTCTCCTCCGTATGGAGAGGAGCAGAGAAATAGCTGATAATGACAGAGTGAGTGGCGCCCCCTTCTTGCAGGGAGGGCACAGCACCATCCTTTAAACCCCACACAACTCCCCAGCAACGGATGCTTTTTACTGCACCTGTCACCCTGAGTCTGTAGCTCCTTTTGTGAGGGCACTTTAGGGGCATGTGAGGAAAAGGGCAGGGGCTCCAGCCCCCTTTTAACCCTATGTGTGCAGGTCCCTGCTGGGAGGTGAATCGCTGCTGTAAAAATGCTTTTCTGTGCAACACACACTGCTCTCTGTCCTCTCTGTGCAACAGAACACTGATGTGACCGGGAGGTGAATCGCTGCTGGAAAAATGCTTTTATGTGCAACACACAGCGCTGTCTATCCCTATCTATTTCTCTGCAATGAAAGGCTGAATTGACTGGCTGCAAGATGGCTGCCGATTATATATGGCTGTGACATCACAGGGGTGACTGGCTGCTGACAGGCTGCATGCTGCATGTGATTTAGGGTCATCCCGCCTACCCTTGTTCCCGCCTTCCCAGGATTCCTTGCCCCATGTCCTCACATGTGGATCTGCCATTTTAGATGCCCTGGAGCCTGGACCGCACTAAATGGAGTTTAATGAAGGGATTTGTGCAATAGAATCGTGGCGATATTCGCATTCGTTGCGAATGAAATTTTTCCTGAAATTCGTGACAAATTCGGATTTGTCAGATTCGATTCACTCATCCCTAATTGCATGTGTGACTGTGTCATTAGTGACCATGGCATTTAAGGAGTTTGACAGGGGAGGGGGCTCCCTCTGTTAGCCCACTGTCGCCCTGCAAAGTTATTTTGTAGTGCCAATGTACAGGTAGAGATGCTGCCAAAATGAGCACAGAAGCATGCCTCCATATGTGGCAACAGGAAGAAAACTAAAACCAATACTCAACTGTCCCATTGCTTCCCCACAACACTTACGCATCTTCCCAATTCTCCAGTCCTTTCCTCTTCTCTGACTTCTGGTGCAGGTAGCGTGGGAGAAAAATGCTGCCTGCACTGGAAGTCCTTGCGGCATTTAGGGGACCCACTGTTTAAGAACAGTTTTGCTTTGGTTTTACTCCCTATTTACCACTGTTGGAACTTTAACTACAAGCCTTAACTTCTGTACCATCCTTTTTGAATCACTCAGTATTTTCGTCAGTAGTTTTAGCCAAAACCAAAAATTGGCCCAATACACAGAAGTGTTTTGGTTCCACTTCTGGTTTTGGCTAAAAATACTATGTGTAAACCCAGCCCATATTCACCCTTAAAGGGTTACTCCGCCCCTAGACATTTTATCCCCTATCCAAAGGATAGGGGATAAGATGTCTGATCATGGGGGTTCCACTGCTGGGAACCCCTGCAGTCTCTCCTGCAGCACCCCACTGTCATCTGCTGCACGGAGTGAACATCGCTCCGTGCCTGATGGTGGCAGGACCCCCGCGATCAAAAATCTTATCCCCTATCCTTTGGATAAGGGATAAGATGTCTAGGGGCGGAGTACTCCTTTAAATCTTTATATTTTTCAGACGTACTTTTGTAAATGCTGTGGATTTTCCTGTTGTGTAAAATCCATAGGATTTCCATCTCATATTGTCAGTATTTTGATCATTCCTTTTAGCCAAAACCAGGATTGGAGCTGACACAGAGAAAGATTTTCACCTCTTGTATGTTTTGGATCCACTTCTGGTTTTCGCTGAAAATACTGACCAGAATACTAACCACATGAGATGGAAATCCTATAAATTTTACACAATGGAAAAATCCAAAGGTTTTATCGCAAGTAAATCCACAGCCTTATACAAAGAAGAAACTTTTTCTTTTGAAGAAAAAAACTTCAACAGTAAATGGATTTGATTTTTACTGGATATGGATTGATTTTGATGGACATGATGTTGTCATCTATAATACATATAAAGAACATAACTGCAGTTAAGGCAAGGCTGTGACAGCCTCCCATTTATTAATATCACCCACAATTCAAATTAATTAATATTCACAATTCAAATTTTATTCACGAATATCGCATATTCGCGAATTCGTGAATATTTGCAAATTCGCGAATATTCGCAAATATAGCACTATATATTCGAAATTACGAATATTCGCTTTTTTTCACAGTACACATCACAATGATCATCCATCTCTGCTTCCAGCTTGTGTGGTCTAAAGAACGGTCTAATACTAGTGTGTGAGACCGCCGGGCGAATATTCGCATATGCGAATATTCGCAAATATTGATCCCTCCCTTCTGCTGCTTCTATCAAGTTACACTGGTATACTTGCTATAAAGTTCATAAATTTTCACATATGCGAATTTTCGCATATGCAAAAAAAAAACGTGAATATTACGAATATGCAAATTTAGCGAATATATGACGAATATTCGTCCATATATTCGCGAAATATTGCGAATTCGAATATGGCCTATGCCGCTAAACGCTACCATTTATTACTGTGAAAAAGATCTGTCACCAGAAGTGAATGGTAATAGTTATTGAAGAGAAGGTGGAGATGTGACAACAACATCCAGTTAATTTCCATCATAACAATGTTAATTTAGACCATTTATGAATATTATTAATGCTATCAAAAATGGGGCTGGGCTGTGGCAACCTCCTATACAATTCTATGGTATACCTGTGAATAGACACCATTAATAAGCCATAAGGACATTAGTAAAAATGAGGCGGGACTGTGAAAGCCTCCTAATTCTGAAAAAGAGGAAGGATCTATGAATGTGCCAGCTGAGAAAATACTGCCCTTTTTAGAGCTCAGAGACTTTTTCTACAGATCTGGAAGAAGAAGACCCTTGTAGGCGATGTATTGTTGCAGAAATTCTTCTGACTTACTGTCACTTTATATTAGCTCTCTTTTACGTCCCAGAAAAAAGAGCTAAGAATATCTGGACGTTTCATAAATGCTTGTATTTGTGAGATAAACCAAACACAGTGGAGAAGCTATGGAGAAGTGGGCAGGAAAGGGCATGTGCCTCCGGCGTAGTTTGGATTGTGGCAGTGGGGAAGGGGAGCACAAGCTGCGTAGTCTGTGAATGCTGATATAATTGTGTAATTCTACTTGCTGGCCATATCCACTCATTGATACAGACACAAGTGTTTTATCAGTGTATTATTTGAGCACCAGTAGGGTTTCCACATTTGTAAATGATTTGTCGGACTGAGAAAAATTGGGCAAATGAAAGGATCTGAACAACTCTGGCAATGGCCAAATTGTGTTGGCTTTATGCGATGTCTTCCTGGTTTGTAGTGGTTAGTACCTACCAAAAGTATTTCAAGTAAGCGGTGAACGGGCAACAACTCCATTGTGTCCAAGGCTCACTGATGCACGTGGAAAGTGAAGATTACCGTAACCAGTCTGCTCTGATCCCACAGAAAAGCTAGAGCATTTAGGAATAAGATTTAAAGGGAGTAGTAGGCAGGACTCCTCTGTGGTGGATTATGGTATTATGGATGACTCAACCCACTCCATATAATAGGCATATACCTTCTACAGATCCTTGCTCATCCAATCAGAATTCTCCTCTGCGATTCCTTTAAGTTGACTAGGCATACTGAAGCAAAAGGTGCTGGAAATTGTAGTCTGGTACATTTCATAAAGAAAAGTGCTGATGCCAGCTGTTGTGAGGGGGTAGCAAACAAAGTTTTGTTTCTGATTGTGTAGTGGCACCACACTAAATCTTTGACCCACATGAAGGAGAGCCAAGCTAAACCACTTTCAGAGGATATATAAGCAGGTCAAGCCAATCTCACAGCAACCAGGCAAGGCCCCTGCCACTTCTCTGAAATGTATACTTAGGAGTGTCATAATCAAAGTGTTGGATGATTAGACATGTCTAGTTGTTGATGCACCAAGGATGTGAGATAAGTGGCTGTCAACAACCACCCGCTATTGCTAAAGACAATTAGTCACTGACTTGGCTTGACATTGGCTCTAGACTTATGAGAGGGACATGATAGCACCATGGTGACTGTCAGAGGGATGTGCTTGGTGCAGCATTTCTGATTTGACAGTAATTACTTTGTAAACAGGTATGAGCACCGGGATATTTCCATTGGCAGCTTAAAAAGTGACAGCGAGATCTACCAAGAGGTTATCAAGTAGGTTATCATGACCAGAGAGCAAAAGTAGAGTTAAAAAAGAAATTCATTTGTCCCCCCCCCCCAGAAACTATATTCTCTGGATGGATCTGTGATGGAGACAATTAAAGCACTAACATGTTGCTGTAGCCCCAAATGCTTCACTTTCACAAGGGATAAAAAGAGAAAAAATCCCCCTAAATTTGTAATACAATTTCTCGTGACCATGAAAATAAGTTATATGTGAATATAAAATTCTTTATAGGTCTTATGAGTGAGAGAGCTCTATGTGCATTTGAGGCTAGCACTGGCTGACATTTACAGACATTCTAAGGAAGGAAAGTAAATATGAAAGCATCAAAAAGTGACCCCCATTACAAAAACAAACCCCCCCAGAGGAATGTTTGAAGGGGGGCAGTTAAAATGTTTACCACACCGGTTCATGCATTTATTATTCTGGATTAAATGCACTGTGGTTGGTAAAAATTTAAAATTACAATTTTCCTACTGATATGCCACTGTTTACCCAGTATTTTGACACATGCCCCATTTAATGCCAGTATAGGGGAAACCCCCCTAAAAGGGGACCCAATTTTGGATAGTATTCATCAAAAGGTATTATGAGAAGGAGTAGTTTGGGTTTTAAATGATTTCTAATTTTCTCATTTTGAATCGATAATGTGGGAGAATATGTAAAGTGTGCACAGTGCATTGGATTCAAGGGTAAAATTTATAATTTAGGGATGTGTGGTACACATAGAAGCAAACTTTCTTTCTTCTCCCCCTTATTCTGCATGTTTTCTGGGTACTCTCTTACTTGCTGTTTGGGGGACCAGGAAAGTGTTAACCTGGAACTATACAGGTGCCTTTGGTTCCAAAAGTACTTAGGCCATCCGATTTTAGGTTGCCAAGTACAAGGGCCTTGATCACTTTCTCCTGAGCATTTTACAATGCCTTTTGGACCACACTTTTTTTTTCCACATGGCACTGTATGGCTTGAGGACTTGATTGAAGAGATTAAAGGGTCACTCTCATTAAAACAAATTTTTGCTATTGCACTCCTTATGGTAAATGAAAAATATTTCTAATATACTTTGTTAAAAAAAAAATGAAGTTTTCTATGTTTTATTTGTGCTTAAAAAAAGCTCAAGAGCACATTTCCCCCAACTCATACACAGACTTTGGACTAAAGTCAAAACACAGGAAGTGCATCCTGGAGTGCTGAGCATTTTTTTTTTAAACAAAGTATATTAGAAATATTTTTCATTTACCATAAGGAGTGCAATAGCAAAAATTTGTTTTAATGAGAGTGCCCATTTAATTCCTTCCATGTACCGATTGTATTTTACAATACAATTAGGTTTATGGGTCCCAGTCATGGTACTTCGCACAGGGACAGGGACATTACCGTGGACATTTTGGTCTACATAAGGCAATCCCTTTTGTCCTTATTACTGAACAACAACATGTTTTCACTAGTAAGGGCTCTGCTCTCACTATTTAGGATTGTTGGGTGACAGGATTTTTCAGGAGGCCTCTTTAATATTTCACACAGTACCACAAGCTGCAGCGGCACTGGTGGCAAGGGACTGGAAGGGTGGGACACTGGTATAAAAGTTATCCTCATAAAGGTAGGACCCTGATCCACCAGTCCATCAATTTTCACTCAATATTTCTGCTTATGGTGATGGGCGGTGTTGGTGTCTCTTCCCTCATACACTCTTGTGAGTGAATTCTGAGATACTCTCACAGAGAGTTTGTCCATTTTCACACCATCCATTATCCTCTTATTGGGAATGTACTGGTGGAAATGGAGCCTCTCTCTAAAGTAGGTAGTGACTTGTCAATTGCAATACATTTTTTCAGGGATATAGAACTCTGAAAATTTGGGGAACATTTACCAATAACTGGCCTTGTAGTGTAGGTGTAGTTTTTGTGTAGCTTTTTGTTGTAAAATTGAAAAGAAAATGTAAATGTAAAACAAAACTGTTAGCAAACCGTACTAGTCCTTACTTGCCCACTAGCGAGACAAAAAAAGAACCCTGCGCCATAAAAAGGGCAAATGCCGATCATGAGTGACTAACAGCAGCAGGATACACATATGACAAAAATGTAATTCAAAAAAATTAGATGATGATCAATAGGTCACTGACCAACACCCAGGGCAGCAACACAGAAGGGAGGGCCCTACTGACATTTAGTGCAATAAAAAGAAAAGTTTTTTTGTTTTTAACTGATCTGTCCCTGCCTGTTGTTGCTCTATTCTTTGCCACACAACAACCATCACAGGCAATAAAGGGACCAGGAACACAGGTCAGACTGCTCACAATAACGTAGCTCTGCACTGCACTCTCTGACAAAAGTGGGTGGCCAGAGTGGAGGACACTTTGTTGAATAGCTCGCCAGTAGCTGTGATTGGTCAGTCAAGACTGAACAACCATTCACTGTGATCAAGAAGGTGGCATTACTGCCATCTCCTCCCTAGTGATAAACTGTAATTGGTGCCGTCTCAGACAGCACCAATTACGGAAGTGCCATGTTTTGTAGACAAATATGCCCAGGCTATTCAGAACATATCTCTCACACTGCCCTGCTGCCTCTAGTATCACTGCTCCTGATTTCTGTCAAGCTCCACTCACTGCTGTTGGGGTCCGATATCCCCGCCTCTCCCATAGAGCTGTATGGAGGGGTCATGTCTCCGACCTCAGTGAGGTCAACAACACACGCATTAGCCGCACAGAGCCGCAGCAATGCCGGGTTTCCATATGGGAGATCGCGAGGGGTTCTAGCGGTCGGTCCGGTGGATAGGGGATAATTGACTAAGACTGCAGTATTCCATTAAGTCATGTAGGGTGAGAAGGAGTTTAATCGACAGGCTCCCCTGGTTCCATTCTGCCTATCCCTCTGCACAAAAGTCTATATTGTACAAGACCTGCTACCTCTATCATCAGTAAAAAGACAGTTATCCGTAACCCAGCATCGGTGTCTCATCCTCAGACTGTGTAGGTTAACGGTGCCCTGGCATCAAAAAGTGATATCTAACCACCCCAGGTAACATACCACATCTGTCTATTGCCCATGGCAACACACATCAATCCCTGACGCCACAGGATCAGCACCAACGTCAAACACCCTACTTTCTAGAAGCACTCTGCTTTTTTCCCTCTCTATTTGGTGGATCAGAATCTTTGTGAATTCTGGGTTGGTAGTGGCAGTGATCCAGGTATTACACTAAGGACAGTCGTAGATGTGTACTGAAGTGGTAAGTGTAAATTTTACACATCACAGTATCTACAGGATAGACGATACCTTACAGATAATGCTTGCATGGGTACAACTTCCATTTTTTTCAATTTTCTAATCTTACTGAATTCTCAGCATCAGCAGAGGTCTTAGCGGTCAGACCCCTAGTGATCTGTAATTTGGGTAGGGGATAACTTGATGAAGTGAGAATACCCCTTTAGGGTACATTTACATATACTGTGGTTGCTCTGGATTTAATGCTGCAGATTTGATGGTGCTTTCACTCATTTAAAGGGGTACTCCAGCCCTAATACATCTTATCCCCTATCCAAAGAATAGGGGATAAGATGCCTGATCGTGGGGGTCCTGCCGCTGGGGACCCCCGCAATCTGTCATTCAGCACCCCCTTTTGCAAGCTCTCCACAGCGCTGGAGGCTCCGAGTGTGCAGCGTGACGACCACGGGGCCGGAGTATCGTGACATCATGACTCCACCCCCGTGTGACATCACGCCCCACCCCCTCAATGCAAGTCTATGGGAGGAGGACCCCCGCAATCAGACATCTTATCCCTTATCCTTTGGATGGGGATAAGATGTATTAGGGCCGGAGTACCCCTTTAACAACCTTGATTTACACAACATCAAACACTCTACCTTATGCAATTCATGCAAACAGTACTATACATAAAAAAGAATCACATACATCCACGTGCATCCTCTTACACACAGATTACTTCTTCCATTTTTCATAGGCCTTTTCTAAAATGAAAGAAGCGATCTGATTGGTTGCTATGGGCAACTCAGCAACTTTTCCTCTGCACAGGTTTTGTCCACAGTCCAGAAGAGGAGGGAGGCACAGTCCAGAAGAGGAGGGAGGCACAGTCCAGAAGAGGAGGGGTGCACAGTATAGGAAAATAGGGGGCAAAGTATAGAAGAGAGGGGGACACAGCCCAGAAGAGGAGAGGGCATAGTCCAGCAGAAGAGGGGGCACTTGAGAAGACTGTAAACACAGTTGCTCCTGGTTCTTTGATCAGATAAATCTATAGTAAAGCCCCTCACTTCTCCAGACCTGACTACTTTTTGTTAATGATAACAGAGGAGAATGGGACAAGAGAAAACAGTGGAGATTAAAGGGGTTATCCACCATAAGATGATTTTAGTACATACCTGGCAGACAGTAATTGACATGCTGAGGAAGGATCTGTGTTTGTCTTGGGGCTAATGTCATGAGATTACCATAACACTGTGGCTAGCTTTTTGCGAACTTGTATTTCCTGTTTGACTTGTGTTTTTTTTTACTACAAATCCCACAATGCCATTTTCCTCCCTCCCACACATCAGCCACCCCACCCATTGAAACAAAAGACCTGTGGTTTTCAATCAGGGTGCCTACAGCTGTTGCATTAGTTGCAGATTGATCCCTCCACCCATTGAAGCAGACAGGCTCCCTGTCATCAGCTGACTAGAGAGTCAGGTCTCGGCCACATTGCAAGCTGGGAAAAATCCGAGACAACAGTCATTTTGTATGCTGGTAAAAATAAATAGTGGGGTAAAAATCACAGAAGAATTGTGAGAAGACCGTAACACACCGACACTATATTATGAACTACACTAACTTTACAGCCCCTGTAGCATAGTCAAATAAAGATATTCCTGGAATGCCCCTTTAAAGTTCCATTTATTGCAGAGACTGACTGTGGAGAAGAGAAAAAATATGCTATCTAGAGAGTGTGGTTTAGAGGCTGTGGAAGCCTTTTTACTGGCAGTAACAATGCCCCCTATATTCAGGAGGGCTAATATGCTTATTTATTAAACAGCCTTATCTAGGATGGAAAGTACGAGTACCACTCCAAGCAGAGGAAAATCCAGGAGGCAGAGGAGATCAGCCCTTCTGGCCTTGGGCCATTCTCTATAAGTCAAAACTTTCTCTAGCTGACCACCATTTTTAAGATAATCCTCAATCCTTGGATGTTTATTTACGACATAACAGTTCTATGTCACCATTTCTCTAAACCTTTGAGCTCATCTGTCGCCTTTAAATAATTCATCACTGTGCCAACCTCACACTGGATCCATGCTGCACAACATGCACCGATAACTATGTGCACTGTTACATGACATGCAACAATAAATCATACCTACCTGACCTCGTTTTTCTAGTTGCCGAAATTTGGTAGAAATTTCATGAGGTAATTTTCCTTGTCACTTAGCTTTTGGCTGAAAAATATTCGTGCGAACCTGAACAATGAGCATGACTCAATGATTTCTACTTACTGGAGTTGTTTTCTTGTTATTTGGTGTTTGTATGTGTGTTTGTGTGTGTGTGTGTGTGTGTGGGGGGGGGGGTTCTCTTAAATTTTTCATTTTTGAATACAGAGTGGAGACATGTTTTTTGTAAATAGTGCTATTATTTCTATATGCACCTCTTGTGGCATCTTCTAAACTCTCTATACATTATATTCAGCAGGCCTTTGTAGCTCGTGCAGGGATGTAGCCTGCTCAAATCGTACCATGCTGCTTGCAGTCATTTTGTACATGTAAAATAGCGCTCAGTGTCAGATCTGCAGGATTGTTTTATAGCAGCTGCTGAAAGGTTCCATTATTGTTCTCATATGAAGTGTGTCTCAGAGATTGTAGGCTTTTAAAATGCCAATCTCCAACGTAATGAGGGGGCGAGGGATGG
Source organism: Hyla sarda (assembly GCF_029499605.1). Classification (NCBI taxonomy): domain Eukaryota; kingdom Metazoa; phylum Chordata; class Amphibia; order Anura; family Hylidae; genus Hyla; species Hyla sarda. Next base: position 57,171,564 of record NC_079200.1, read on the forward strand.
AACATGGATATTCTGGTCACTGTTTACACTATATAGATAAGGCTGCAGGAAATAAATGATATGTACTGTATGAGGAAGGAAAATGAAAGAAAAGCTTAGAAAATGAAATTCAACTAAATCTTTTTTATCAGAAAATCTGGTCATCTACTAGACATAATCTTTTTTATCTGAAAATCTGGTCATCCCCTAGACATAATTTAGCAACGATTACTAGGAAAATAATTTTATACATGTTTTTTCTATCTACAGTATCTCACATAAGTGAGTCCACCCTCACATTTTTGTGAATAGTTTATTAATATCTTTTCATGTAACAGCACTGAAGAAATGACACTCTGCTACAATGTAAAGTAATAAGTGCACCGCCTGTATAAAAGTTTTAATGTTGTGCCCCCTTAAAAATAATTCAACACACAGCCATAAATGTCCAAACCTTGGCAACAAAAGTGAGTACACCCCCTAAGTGGAAATGTCCAAATTGGGCCCAATTAGCCATTTTCCCTCCCTGGTGTCATGTGACTTGTTAGTGTTACAAGGTCTCAGATGTTATCACTCTCACACTCTCTAATTCTGGTCACTGGAAGTTCAAAATGGCACTCTTGGCAAAGGACTCTCTGAGAATCTAAACATTTTTTTTTGCTCTACATAAAGATTTCCAAGACTCTGAAACTAAGCTGCAGCTCGGTTGAAATAATGATACAGCAGTTTTACTCGGAATAGGCTCGCCATGGTCAGCCAAAGAAGTTGAGTGCACATGCTCAGCATCATATCCAGAGGTTGTCTTTGGGAAATAGACATATGAGTGTTGCCAGGATTGCTGCCTTGATTGAAATGGCATTGGTGGGGAGTGGTCAGCCTGTCAGTGCTTAGACCATACACTGTACAAAGCATCAAATTGCTCTGCATGGCCGTCATCCCAGAATTAAGTGTCTTCTAAAGATGATGCATATAAAAGCCAGAAACTAGTTTGCTGAAGACAAGCAGACTAAGGGCATGGATTACTGGAACCATGTCCTGTGGTCCGATCAGACCAAGATAAACTTATTTGGGTCAGACAGGTGAGGAGTACAAGGACAAGTGTGTCTTGCCTACAAGCATGGTGGTGGAAGTGTCATGGTCTGGGCCTGCATAAGTGCTGCTTGCTCTTGGAAAGTTCCAGTTCGTTGAGGGAACCATGAATGCCAACATGTACTGGGACATACTAAAGCAAAGTATGATCCCATTCCTTTGGAGACTGTGCCACAGGAAAGTATTCCAACATGATAATGACCACAAACACATGTTCAAGATGACCATGGCCTTGCTAAAGAAGGGTAAAGGGGATGGACTGGCCAAGCATGTTCCCAGACCTAAACCCTATTGAGCTTCTGTAGGGCATCCTCAAACAGAGGGTGGAATTGAAGGTCTATAACATCCACTAACTCTGTGAAGTTGTCATGAAGGACTGGAAGAGGACTCCACTGGTAACCTGTAAAGTTGCCCAAGAGGCTTAGCTCCTTAAGGATGCAGGATGTAAATGTTCTATGGAGCTGAGCATGCATCATAGCGAGATGGCCCCAGCTGTTATCTGCAGCCAGGACCCATGGCTAATGACAGACACCCCCAATCAGGGTCATGTCCAACATTAACTTTTTAGACAGTGCAAAAGGTTATTGATCTCAGCAGCTCATTGGGCCATCCAATATGAAATCACAGGTCCCAATAAGCTTAGAGGAGCGCCAATAACACTGATCAATGCTGTTCTATGGCACATCATTGTTCAGTGTATGGGATGGAAAGACTACATGTAATAGTTCCCTATGAGGAATAAAAAGTAGTGAATAAAACATTTAAAAAAAAAGTTGATAAATGTGAATGTTACGCCGAGCGCTCTGGGTCCCTGCTCCTCCCCGGAGTGCTCGCGGCGTTCTCCTCTCTGCAGCGCCCTGGTCAAATCCGCTGACCGGGAGCGCTGCACTGACATTCATAATGGGGATGCGATTCGCATAGCGGGACGCGCCCGCTCGCGAATCGCATCCCAAGCCACTTATCTGTCCCGCTCCCCGGCTTCACGTTCTGGCGCCCGCGCCTCCGCTCTCTAGGGCGCGCATGCCAGCTCTCTAAGATTTAAAGGGCCAGTGCACCAATGATTGGTGCCTGGCCCAATCAGTCTGATTAGCTTCCACCTGTGCACCTGTCCATATAACCTCACTTCCCCTTTCCTTCCTTGCCGGATCTTGTTGCCTTGTGCCAGAGAAAGCGTTTAGTGTTGTCCAAAGCCTGTGTTCCAGACCTTCTGCTATTGCTATTGACTACAAACCTTGCCGCCTGCCCCGACCTTCTGCTACGTCTGACCTTGCCTCTGCCTTGTCTTTCTGTCCCACGCCTTCTCAGCAGTCAGCGAGGTTGAGCCGTTGCCGGTGGATACGACCTGGTTGCTACCGCCGCAGCAAGACCATCCCGCTTTGCGGCGGGCTTTGGTGAAAACCAGTAGCAACCTAGAACCGGTCCACTGACACGGTCCACGCCAATCCCTCGCTGACACAGAGGATCCACATCCAGGTAGCCGAATCATAACAGTGAATAGGCCCCTTCCCTAATAAAAGTTTGAATCACTCCCCTTATACCATATTTTTAATAAAATAATGTAAACAGAAATAATCATAAACATGTGGTGTCGCCATGTGCGTATATGTCCAAACTCATAAAATATAATGTTAATTAAACTGTACGGTTAATGGCATACATAGGAAAAATACAAAATTCCAGAATAGTGTACATTTGCTCACTTCAGAAAAAAAAAAAAAGTGATCAAAATGTCCCATCAAAATAAAAATGATACTGATAAAAACTACAGATCACGGTGAAAAAAAATAAGCCAAGAACAGGACAATTTTAAACATAAACATTTCCGTACAATAAGTTATAAATGTTCAAGTAGTAAAACTAAACAATACCTATATAAATTGGGTATCATTGTAATCATATGGACCTACAGAATAAAGATAATGGGGGAGATTTATCAAAACCTGTCCAGTGGAAAAGTTGCTGAGTTGTCCATAGCAACCAATCAGATCGCTTCTTTATTTTATGAAAAGGCTTCTGAAAAATGAAAGAAGCGATCTGATTGGTTGCTATGGGCAACTGGGCAACTTTTCCTCTGGACAGATTTTGATAAATTTCCCCCAATGTGTCAAAGTGCAGTACGTAGAAATGGAAGCCCCAAAAGGTTCCAAATGGCAGGGTTTTTTTTTTCAATTTCAGCCCAAAAACAACTTTTTTTTGTTTCTCCGTAGATTTGGTGGTAAAATAAGTGATGTCATTACAAATTACAATTGGTGGCACAAATTTTTTTTTTTAAATAGATAAAAAAAACAAGCCCTTTTATGGGTCTGTGGGTGAAAATTTAAACTGTTATGGCTATTAGAAGGTGAAGAGGGAAAAAGAAAGTACAAAAGTGGAAAATCACTGTGTGCTCAAGGGGTTACATTTCTGGATCACTCTCTTGTAATATTTCTAACATGCCATGAAATATTAGAAAGCCCTAGCCAGTCCAGGTATTTGATGTGTTTCATCTCAAGTACTTTTTGTGATGCAGCTCATGAAGCACTTGAGACAACACCAGTTGTGCACATATTGTGTGCTTTTATGGGGATTATATTCAATAAATAATACTGAGACTTGTAGTCGTCATTAAAAGTGGCATTTTGCGGTGAATTTAGAGAACCTTCCTGTTATGGTACCTTATCTGTTGTGGTGAGCGATTTAAATTATTTTTGTTTCATTTCATTGCTAAAATGTGTACATTTTTGTAGTTGGGATGCATCATTTATTTTTGCAACTGTAGTTATCACATAGAAAATAGATACTGTAGATAGAATGATAGCAATAGAAAGAAATAAAAAACAATAATAATAATAATAATAATAATATATATATATATATATATATATATATATATATATATATTGTGGCAGTGTGGCAAGGAAAGGGTGTATTTCCCTTGCTATCTCTGCAGAATGCTCCACCTGTGGCCTGATTAATGAGGTATCAGGAAGGGAAAGTGTGTGTTTTAAAAGGAAAAGAGACAGAATAGTTGGGGCTCTTCCTAGAAGACAGCATGTGGGCTGTAGGGAAGAGACAGAGCCTGCTGAAGAGTACACAGCCCGAGCTATGAGGGGCTCAAAGAGAGTGCCACTGTGAGTAGAAGGTTGCAGGGGACATATGTTTAACCGGCTGAGGGAAGCTCAGCGGTTGTTAGTCAGGACAAGCTGATCTGTTTAGTCAGTGACCAGAAGGTCTAGGATTTTGTTTTGTTCCTGCTTTTTGTTTATTTATTTCCCTGCAACCTGTCTAATAAAACTGGCAAGGTGGCAGATTTGCATTATAAGCGTTTGTTTGCTGGTTTATTGAGAAGAAACGCATCCTGTGGCGTAGTCCAGGACGATCCCAGAGCTAATCCCCAAGACGGATCGTCACAATATATATATATATATATATATATAGATATACATACCGTATTTATCGGCGTATAACAAGCACAGGCGTATAACACGCACCCCCATTTTAACAGGGAAATTTAAGTAAAAAAAATAAAATGTAAAATAAATTACTTGGACTAAATGCCACATCATCCACCCAACTTTGTTTTCTTCAGCACCTCAGTTTGGTCCCATCCCCTCCAGTGCCACATCATTCCTTCCCTTTTATCAGTCCCTGTGCCACATTTACCCCTCTCATTGCAACACCCCCAGGTCTCAGCATTTCTCCCTGTCATAGACCACCACTAGCCATACAAACATTAAGCCTTTAGTTCCTCCCCCACCATCATTTCCCCCTGTCTCATCATCCCCCAGCCTGTCTCATCATGTCCCCCATCATTCCCACCTCATCATTTCCCCCTGTCTCATCATCCACCCACCCTGTCTCATCATCCCCCATCATGTTCCTCCTATTCTATTCTCCCCCTCCTTCATCATTCCCCCTTTTCCCTGCTTTTCATAGTTTTTTTAAATTTTCCTTACCTGGCTGCGCTTCGGGCTGTGGTCAGTGAAGCACATGAGTGACATCCTCTCCCGGCTTCTCTGTGCGCAATCAGGGACGTCACTTTTCATTTCCTGTAACCGCCGCTAGTCAGAGTTTGGAGTGCGGCGACTACAGGAAATGAAATATGACGTCTCTGATGCCCTGCAGAGAACCCGGGAGAGGACGTCATTCATCTGCTTCACTGACCACAGCCCGCAAGACCCGCCGAAGCCCAGCCAGATAAGGAAAATAAAAAAAATGATGAAAAGCAGGGCAAAAGGGGCAATGATGAGGGAGGGGGAGGTAAGAAAAATTAAAAGCAGAGCTGAGAGGAGCCGCTGCTGGTCACTGATTTAAAGTGACCATGGCCGTGCTGCTAACACTTAACAAGCAGACGCTGCTGCAGCCACTTTAAATCAGTGACCAGAAGATTTAAGTTTTCCGATTTTTGCCTTAAATTTAAGTTTCAAAAGTGTGTGTTATACGCCAATAAATACAGTATATATATATATATATATATATATATATATATATATATATATATATATATATATATTATATGGAGTTAGGAGCAGTGGTTACGCAAGGGAATGAACACACCTGGAACAGACTCCAGACAGCCCAGACAGACTACCAGTAAAGTATCTATTATGTGTCGTGCTTTTGACAGCCAGTCACTGTTGCCTTCATTTACAGTGAGATTGTGAATGAGAAACCTGAACCAGACTACAGACTGGAACTATATAGTCTTCAGCAACAATTCCAGATTCTGTTTGGGTTCCGATGATGGTCGGTTTCGACTATGGAAGCCCCATGTCTTGCCTTTGCCATGGAGTGACACACTGGCCTAACTGCTAGTGTGATCACCTGGGGAGCCATTGCATATGACAGTAGATCACCCCTAATAGTAGTGATTTGAAGGACATGAACAGTAAGGGTACGTTCACATGCGCAGATTTTTTAGCGGGTTTTCCGTTGCGTATTTGAAAGTGGGCGGGCTCTTCTCGGCTGTCCGCAGCCGATTTTCCACGGCGGAATGGACACTGTGGAAAATCCGCCGCAAGCCCCATTGAAGTCAGTAGGGACTGTGGCGGATTTTCCGCAGCGTAAATTCTGCCACGGAAAATCTGCTGCGGACAGCTGAGAAGAGCCGGCCCACTTTCAAATACTAGGTGGAAAACCCGCTTAAAAATCTGCGTGTGTGAACGTACCCTTAACCATATGTGCAAGACATCCTGCAGCCATGTGCTGTCTCTCATAGGTTACAAGTGGCATTTTTCAGCAGGATAATGCAAACACAGCAAGAGTTTACCAGCAATGTCTCAGCCAGAATGCAACACTTTCTCGGCCTGCCTGTTTGCCAGATGTATCATCAAGCATTCATGGCACCTGCTGAGACACGGGCTTTGGCAACCTTTGAGTGTGCAGGATCTACAGGCCTAGAGACAACATCTGTGGGCACATGTGCTGCAGGATGCCATACAGAACCGGTATGTCATCATGTCCAACCATATCTGGTCATGTATCAAGGATCCAGTGAAACTTATGCTATTGTAATCACATTGATTATCATTACATTTACACATATAAAGTTTTATTTGATTTCAACAACTTCTTCTTGGTGCAATATTTATTTTTGTCAATGAGTGTAGGTAGATATAATTAGGAGATAGATAAAAGTTAGGTTGCAGTAACATATTATGACGTGTCTGGTAACCATATGTTCTCACGAATGGCTCCATTTAAGCTTTCTTAGTACTTCTTTCTAATGAGGCTCTGGATACATATGATTAATTTCCTGCACATGCTCTTTATCACATCCCATGAAGCCTCATCTATGTACTGTAACCAGCGATAAGAAAACCCACACTCCTCTTTGCACTGAGTCTATCTGTCTATCTATCTATCTCATATCTATCTATCTAATATCTAATGAAAGGTGTTAGGGATGAGCAAATCGAATCTGACAAATCCGAATTCGTTGCGAATTTCAGGAAAAATTTGATTTGCAACTAATGCGAATATCGCCGAGATTCGATCGGGTGAATCGCTTAATTAAACTCCATTTAATGTGGTCCAGGCTCCAGGGCATCTAAAATGGCAGATCCACATGTGAGGACATCGGGCAAGGAATCCTGGGAAGGTGGAAACAAGGGTAGGCGGCATGACACTGAATCACATTCAGCATGCAGCCTATCAGCAGCCAGCCACCCAATATAATCGGCTTTTATTGCAGAGAGATAGAGAGGGACAGACAGCAGTGTGTGTAGCACAGAAAAGCATTATTCCAACAGCGACTCCCCTCCCAGTCACATCAGCGTTCTATTACAGAGAGGGACAGAGAGCAGTGTGTTGCACAGTGTGTTGCACAGAAGAGCAGCGATTCATCTCAAGCCCAAATCCTGCCTAGAAGCCCTGATAGGGAAGGGAGTGAGATTGAGAGAGAAAGCACAATTTTAGGTGTAGTACACAGCGACTGTGTGCTGCAGCACTAGTGTGTACTGCTGGTGTTGTACACAAATACTGTTTTAAGCGTAGTGGAGCGTATTGTACTCCCATCATGTACGCACTAAGTATGTAAGGCAGAGAAGTGCCAGCACAGAGTAGTGGCAGAGGCCTAAATTAAACAGGCAGAGGTCGCAGCAGACTGGGGGCAAGTGGCAGCAGGTGTCGCAACGAGAGGCCTTAGCTCCTGGTATCAACTAGCAGTCGTGTCTCGACCAGCAACCCATCTGCCGTCGTCGATTGGCTAACACGATCATCCACTTTTGACACCCCCAGTCAACAGTCGGTGGCTTCCTCAGACACAACCTCTCTTGGCATGGCCTGGGAGCAGTCCCTGTCCTCCCATTGCCTCTGTCCTATGCTGTTTCCTCCCCCACAGAAGAATCTTATGCTGTTGGTTCACATCCACTATATAGTGAGGATGATCTAGAGGACAGTCAGCAGCTACTGCCCAGCCAAGAAGTGGAGGAGACATCTGCTGCTTCCTCTGCTAGGCAGACAAGTAGTGATGAGGAGAGTGGCGTGGGAGTTGGTGTTGCGAGCGTTCATGCTCCTAAAGCAGACACTGTTGAGGAACCTGAAGAGGACATCAGTGATGTGCAGACACAACTCGATGATGATGAAGCCGATTGCACTTGGGAGCTGGGTGCAGAAGGGGCTTCATCATCATTAGGAGAAGAGGGTTGAAAGTTGCCCATCAGGCAGCAGCTGAGCCAGCAAGGTGGTAGCATGGTTGTCAGTCAGCATGGTGGTAGAAGTGGAAAATCTGGAGCCAAACGTGCCCGGGGTAGACCACCTGCTTCGTGGCAACCTACCTTCCAGGGGTTCCTGGAGTCGGCGGCAGTAGCAGTCAAACAGTCCAGGCTGTTGGTGGGAAAATCAGCTACTCGGCGGTGTGTGACAGTTTTTCATCAAGCATCCAGAGAAGGATAATATGGCCACATGCAAGATGTTTCGGCACAAGGTGAAGCGTGGCAAGGGTCCAAATGTCAGCACCACGGCCCTGCGTCAACATATGCAGCGTCAACATAAAGTGGCCTGGGAGAACCGTGGCTCCGATGTGATGGTCCAGCCTGCTGCATCACCCAATGGCACGCCGCTCCCTGTTTCAGCCAGCCAAGGCTCTACCACCTCAGCTGCAGGGAGCTGTGTTTAATACCCATCCTCTGTTGCTCCAGATACTCCTGCTCCTCCTACTTGGAGTCAGTCATTCCGCCAGCAATCCATCGGCGAAGCCACTAGAGACAACAGTTTGCACCCACTCATTGAACGGCTCAGAAGCTGAATGTGCTCCTGTCCAAGTCGCTGGTGCTGCAGTCCCACCCTTTTCAAGTGGCAGTACCAGAAGGCAGTACCAGCCCTGCGCAATTTTGTGGAACAGAATGTGGGCCAGTCCTTAAGACGGTCGGTGTGTACTAAAGTGCACGGCAGCACCGACGTGTGGAGCTGTAACTACGGTCAGGGACAATACATAAAGAGAAAATGAGGAAAAATAGTGGAGAAAGGACAGCGCCTCGTGTGATACCGTAGAACAAATGACCCCAGATGGAACCCCCGACAGGGTATATTCTCACCTGGTGACCCTCTTGAGGGTTAGGCGTGTCTCCCCGTTTTAAGGGGTACTGATGATATTCGTGCTGCAGCCGAGGTGCCTGGACTGGTATCCTATGCAGGAACCCGTACAGTACTGGAATGTGGAAGGAAAGAAGGAGTCCCTTAGGTCCGGCGCTGCTCGATCCACAAAGGTTCAGTGGAAGAATTGGTGGAGGTTAAAATAGTTTATTTAAAATTAGTATATATAAAAACTAATTTCCAAATGCATGCAAGCAATGACGCGTTTCGGGATCAGCATATCCCTTCTTCAGATTGCAGATGTATAAAGAGGTGATGGACATAAACTTTTAAATAGGCAGCGAAAGGGCGCCAAACCAGTGATCAGGGTCAGGGAGCGTGTATTCAACCCGGATCTGAATCGGGGAACGTTACCATTAAAAAACATATTTAAAATGCAGATCATATTTTACAAGAACAAAAATGATGAAATTTAGACAAATATATCTACATTTGTGGACATTATGTCATGATTAGAAGTGGATTAAGTGTGGTACGTGAGGTTACAGTGAGTGAAAAAGGGAAGCAACCAATCAGGCCGTGTACGGGGGCAATGGCAACCAATGGAAAAGGGGAATGTGCAAATGTGGAGACAGTGGCTCGAAGGAACAATGTAAAGCGGATGTAGTGCTACTACATGTTAAGTTACATGTTCAATATACTCATTGAGACCTGATGGTTGTAAAGTTTGTAGGTGGAAGATCCAATAGTTTTCCCGGCGGCGTAGACTCGTAAATCTTTGGTTGGTATCCTCCGAAATGTGTTCGATTGGTGTGATCCGGAATTCTGAAAATTGGCAGTCATGCACCGCCGTGGCGTGCCTTGACACACTATGGAGATTGTATCCATTTGTTATATTTGATCTGTGTTTATTTAGTCGGCAGCGCAGGGCTTGAATGGTGCGTCCTATATATTGAAGGGAACAGGAACATTCCAAAAGGTAAATAATATGTGACGTATTGCAATTCATGAAAGTTTTGATGTTAAATATTTCTTGTGTTATATTGGATTTGAATGTTTTCTTGGCATGATTGATTGATTGGCAGCATTTTCAAATTTTCACATTTTTTAGGCTGCTGGCAGCTAGGATATTTTTGAGCGATTTGTTTTTCCGGTAAGTAACATGAGGATTGGGTGTAATGATGTCTTTCAAATATGGATCCAGTTTGAGAGTGTTCCAATGTTTATTTAGGATCTTACTAATATTTTTGTGATCGCTTGTGAAGGTAGTGATAAAGTTACAGGAGAAGCTGGTATTATTTTGTTCATTATTTTTTGTTGATGAGGGTAGTAAACAGGTCTGAACTGTTTACTACCCTCATCAACAAAAAATAATGAACAAAATAATGTTCCTTCGAGCCACTGTCACCACATTTACACATCCCCCTTTTCCATTGGTTGCCATTGCCCCCGTACATGGTCTGATTGGTCGCTTCCCTTTTTCAGTCACTGTAACCTCACGTACCACACTTAATCCACTTCTGATTGGTCTATATTCAACATGTGACCTTTGTTTATATTCCAACCAAGAGTTTATGCTGTACTGATATCTGATTGGTCACTGGCTTTCAGCCATACCCTCTTCCACCCTATTGGCTGTCTACGCATCACAGCCTTTTCCAAGTCTGTTATAAACATGTCATGGGAGTTTATGCTTATTCACTACTATCTACTAACCAATGTAGATTCTATTTAGTTTTTTTGTCGCTTATCTAAACCCCATTTCGATATTACCTGATATGCCATCCGGTTGATGCGCTCCAAGCCTCCCTTCGGGACACGCTCCCTTGCGCCCCAAGCCTCTTTTTGGGACTTGCTCCCAGTGCTACAGACGCTTCTTTACACATACCTTTAATAAATACAATCTAATCATGACATAATGTCCACATATGTATATATATTTGTCTTAATTTCATCATTTTTATTCTTGTAAAATATGATCTGCATTTTAAATATGTTTTTTAATGGTAACGTTCCTCGATTCAGATCCGGGTTGAATACATGCCCCCTGACCCTGATCACTAGTTTGGTGCCCTTTCGCTGCCTATTTAAATGTTTATGTCCATCACCTCTTTATACATCTGCAATCTGAAGAAGGGATATGCTGATCCCGAAACGCCTCATTGCTTGCATGCATTTGGAAATTAGTTTTTTATATACTAATTTTAAATATACTATTTTAACCTCCACCACGTCTTCCACTGAACCTTTGTGGACCGAGCAGCGCCGGACCTGAGGGCCTCCTTCTTTCCTTCCACACTCCAGGGACAATACATGTCCTTAACGGGCCACTGGGTGAATGTGGTTCCTGCACAGCCACAACAGCAACTTGGACAGGTCACGCTGCTTCCACCTCCACGCTCAAAGGCCGTTGGTCCTGTGACAGTGTGCGACTCCGCCTCCTCATCCTCCACCGTGTCCTCAGCTTCCACTGCACGGACAAGTCTCAGTGCCCATGTATGCAGGGCATGGCAGTGTCACGCTGTTTTTTACATGGTTTACCTTGGCAAACTGAGTCACAGAGGGGAGGAACTGCTAAACGTCATTCATGAAGAAATCAAATCATGGCTTACTCCACAAAAACTGGAAATGGGAACCATGGTGACCGACAACGGGAAGAACATCTTGTCTGCGCTACGACAAGGAAGCCTGAGACATGTGCCCTGCATGGCACACGTGTTCAATCTGGATGTCAAGCGGTTCCTGAAGTGTTCCCCCTATCTGCAAGACATCCTAACAATGGAAAGGAAACTTTGTATGCACTTCAGCCACTCGTACACTGCAAAGCACATCCTCCTTGAGCTGCAGCATCAGAATGGCATCCCCCAACATAGTCTGATTTGCTACTTTTCCACACGTTGGAATTCCACCCTCCATATGTTGGACCGACTATAAGAACAGAGAAAAGCCATCACCGATTTCTTGATGATCCAAGCGGATAGGACTACTCCCTAGTGTAACTTCAATGTGAACCAGTGGCAGCTCATACCTGACACCTGCCGTTTGCTCAGGCCCTTTGAGGAAGCCACAATATTAGTCAATCGACAGGATTACGGGATGAACAACGTCATTCCACTTCTTCATCTACTACAATGCATGTTGGAAACGATGGCTGGTCAGGGCACTGGAGACTTGGAGCCTATATCTCACAGCCACATGAGCCCTATGGGGGCTAAACTGGAGGAGGGGCACAGTGGAGCACAGTTTAGGTTTCGCGAGATGGGTGGTTTTTCTAGTCATATGACAGGAGAAGAGGTGCAGGAGCAGTGAGAGGAGCTAAAGGGTTATGAGAAAGGCGAGACAGAGGACCCAGACACACCATTGGCAGAATGCAGTGGAGATGGAGGCAGGAAGTCCCTCCGAGTCACTTGCACAAATGGCACGATGCATGCTCACTTGCTTGCATAGTGACCGTCGAATTGTCACCATTCGGCAGCGGGATGACTTCTGGCTCTCCACCTTATTGGACCCTTGCTACCGGCACAAAACGGGGGGTCTTTTTTACACCCACTGAGAGGGAGGACAAACTGTCCTACTACAGAGACATCCTAAGCAGTCAGTTGGCTAATGCCTATCTGCGCCATGGTCCATCCTCTCTCAGGTCTGACTCGGGGGGCCCTCTGCCTCACCTTCAACTACCATGGCTGCTGGGGAGGGGTGGGTGGCAGGAGCAGTACCAGCTCCATCAGCAGCAGCCTGAGTCTACAGTCGCTGATGAGTATCTTTCCTCACCCGCATAGTGAAACAACTCATCATCAGCAGGTAGACCTGGAGCAGGACCTGAATCAGCAGGTGGTGGCATACCTTGACATAGCCATGCCAACAGACCTTGAAGATCTGCTGGACTTCTGGGCAGCCAAACTTGATTTGTGGCCGCAACTAGCAGAGTTTGCCATGGAAAAGTTGTCCTGCCAGGCCACTAGTGTGCCATCAGAGCTGGTGTTTAGTTTGGCGGGGGCCATAGCAACCCCAAGGAGAACTAGTCTGTCCACGAAAAATGTGGAGAGACTGACCTTTGTGAAGAGGAATCAGCCAGGATTCCCACCCACCAATGCCAGATAAATCATAGTTCATGGAGCCACACCAACACTTCACAAATATGGATAGTGCCAACCAGATTTAAGGCGCTGCTCCCCAGTTACAGACATTCTTCCGCATCAGACCACAAGTAAATATTGAGGATATGTATTATTGAAAACTTAACTTTTAATAATATGCTTAAGATAAAATATATGGACCCAATTTTTTTTTAAATGAAACAAAAGGATAGGTGTGCAAAAAACACCATGTGCCACCTACACCACCAAGTATTGATGTGATGCAAAGACCTCTAAAAGGTGGAAGGGAACAATGTATGGTCCATTGTAACCGGTGGGGGTAAAAGCTTACCCTGTAAGGCCCTACTCTCACATATTTATTTCTCTTCTTGGCAAGTGTTACTTGCACTAAAAAGTTTGCCCCCACACAGGACCCTCTCCCTATTTCCCCCTAGAAACACTGCCATTTCCCAGGGTTTTATGTGGAAATAGGGAGAGTTTCCTGTGTGGGGCGCCCTTTTTAGGGTGAGTAACAATTTCCAAAAAGGTAATTAATAGGGCGAGAGTAGGGCCTTACATGGGAAGTTTTTACCCCCACCTGCTACAATGGACAATACGTTGTTCCCTTCCACCTTTTCAAGGAAAGTGTTTCTCGTCTTAAAAAGTGCATCCCCACACAGGAACCAATCCCTATTTCCATCTAAAAACCATGGGAAATGGCAGTGTTTGTAGGTGGAAATAGGTTCCTGTGTGGGGCCGCCCTTTTTAGGGCGAGTAATACTTGCCAAGAAGGGAATTAATAATGCGAGAGTAGGGCCTTACAGGGGAAGTTTTTACCCCCACCGGTTACAATGGACCATACTTTGTTCCCTTCCACCATTTAGAGGTATTTGCATCACATCAACACTTGGTGGTGTAGGTGGCACATGGTGTTTTTTGCACACCTTTCCTTTTGTTTGATAAAAAAAAAAAAAAAAAAAAAAAAAATTGGGTACATACATTTTATCCTAAGCATATTATTAAAAGTTAAGTTTTACGTAATGCATATCCTCAATACTTACTTGTGCACACTAACTCTTTTACAAAAGAATAAGTGTATTTAAAAAAATTGTATTTATTAAAAAATCACAATAAACATAGCTGTTAAAAATAAATATTGATGTTATATATGTATATATAGCTGTCTGGAAAAGCCACAGGGCCCTTCTGGCTTACTTCAAGCTTTATGATGACGTATAAGCTAAGTTATACAATACAATAAAGCATATAAAATAAAATATATTGAGGACTGCTGCTAAATTAAAAATGCTATTCTTATATCATTATAAAGTATTTTGTAGTATTTTGCGCAGACAAATAATGATTGATGACATAATCTCTAATTAGAGTTAAAAATGTTCAAATGTCCTTTAATCTGGAAAATGATCTGCAGATGCTTTTAACCCCTTCATGACCCAGCCCAATTTCACCTTCAGGACCTGGGCATTTTTTGAAAATCTGACCACTGTCACTTTAAACATTAATAACTCTGGAATGCTTTTACTTATCATTCTGATTCCGAGATTGTTTTTTCGTGACATATTCTACTTTATGTTATTGGTAAAATTTCACTGATATTTGCAGCCTTTCTTGGTAAAAAAAAATAAAAATTTCATGAAAATTTAGAAAATTTAGCATTTTTCTAACTTTGAAAGTCTCTGCTTGAAAGGAAAATGGATATTACAAATAAATTACATATTGATTCACATATACAATATGTCCACTTTATGTTTGCATAAAAAAATTGAAAAGCTTTTACTTTTGGAAGACACCAGAGGGCTTCAAAGTTCCGCAGCAATTTTCCAATTTTTCTCAAGATTTTCAAAATCGTAATTTTTCAGGGCCCAGTTCAGGTTGGAAGTGGATTTTAAGGGTCTTCATATTAGAAATACCCCATAAATGACCCCATTATAAAAACTGCACCCCCCAAAGTATTCAAAATGACATTCAGTAAGTGTTTTAACCCTTTAGGTGTTTCACAGGAATAGCAGCAAAGTGAAGGAGAAAATTCTAAATCTTCATTTTTTACACTTGCATGTTCTTGTAGACCCAATTTTTGAATTTTTATAAGGGGTAAAAGGAGAGAAATCACCCTAAAATTTGTAACCCAATTTCTCTCGAGTAAGGAAATATCTCATATGCGTATGTAAAGTGTTCGGCGGGCGCAGTAGAGGGCTCAGAACGGAAGGAGCGACAATGGGATTTTGGAGAGTGAGTTTTTCTGAAAGGGTTTTTGGGGGGCATGTCCCATTTAGGAAGCCCCTATGGTGCCAGAACAGTGGACCCCCCCACATGTGACCCCATTTTGGAAACTACACCCCTCATGGAATTTAATAAGGGGTACAGTGAGCATTTACACCCCACTGGCGTTTGACAGATATTTGAAACATTGGACTGTGCAAATGAAAAATTTTATTTCTCATTTTCACAGACCACTGTTCCAAAAATCTGTCATACACCAGTGGGGTGTAAATGCTCACTGCACCCCTTATTACATTCCGTGAGGGGTGTAGTTTCCAAAATGGGGTCACATATGGATATTTATTGTTTTGCGTTTGTCAGAACTGCTGTAACAATCAGCCACCCCTGTGCAAATCGCCTCAAATGTACATGGTGCACTCTCCCTTCTGGGCCTTGTTGTGCGCCCCCAGAGAACTTTGCGCCCACATATGGGGTATCTCCGTACTCGGGAGAAATTGCATTACAAATTTAGAGGGTCTTTTTTCCCTTTTACCTCTTGTGAAAATGAAAAGTATAGGGCAACACCAGCATGTCAGTGTAAAAAATTTATTTTTTTACACTAACATGCTGGTGTAGACCCCAACTTCACCTTTTCATAAGGGGTTAAAGAAGAAAAAGCCCCCCAAAATTTGTAAGGCAATTTCTCCCGAGTACGGTGATACCCCATATGTGTCCCAAAACTGTTGCCCTGAAATACGACAGGGCTCCAAAGTGAGAGAGCGCCATGTGCATTTGAGGCCAGAATTAGGGATTTGCATAGGGGTGGACATAGGGGTATTCTATGCCAATGATTCCCAAACAGGGTGCCTCCAGCTGTTGCAAAACTCCCAGCATGCCTGGACAGTCAATGGCTGTCCGGCAATACTGGGAGTTATTATTTTGCAACAGCTGGAGGCTCCGTTTTGGAAACAGTAGCGTACCAGACGTTTTTCATTTTTTTGGGGAGGGGGGCTGTGTAGGGGTATGTGTATATGTAGTGTTTTTTACTTTTTATTTTAGATTAGTATTAGTGTAGTGTAGCATTTTTAGGGTACAGTCACATGGGCAGAGGTTCACAGCAAGTTTGCCGCTGGGAG
This sequence comes from Hyla sarda, assembly GCF_029499605.1. Classification (NCBI taxonomy): domain Eukaryota; kingdom Metazoa; phylum Chordata; class Amphibia; order Anura; family Hylidae; genus Hyla; species Hyla sarda. The sequence goes on from NC_079200.1 coordinate 57,188,077, forward strand.
TTTGAGCTGCAGCGCAAAATTTGCGCCATCTCAAACTTGCAGCACTCACTGTAAACCTCCGCCCATGTGAGTGTACCCTGTACATTCACATTGGGGGGGCAACATCAAGCTGTTGCAAACTCTGAGCATGCCCTTTGGCTGTCCGTGCATGCTGGGATTTGTAGTTTTGCAACAGCTGGAGGCACACTGGTTTGAAAACACTAAGTTAAGTAGTAAACTTTCAAGTGTTTTGCAACCAAACTTAGTGTTTCCAAATCAGTGTGCCTCCAGCTGTTGCAAAACTACAACTCCCAGCATGCATGATCTGTCAGTGCATGCTGGGAGTTATAGTTTTGCAACAATTGCAACAGCTGGAGGCACTGAGGTAGGAAACGGACAATGTTTCCCAACTAGTGTGCCTCCAGTTGTTGCAAAACTACAACTCCCAGCATGCCCAGACTGCCCAGGCATGCTGGAAGTTGTAGTTCGGCAATATCTGAAGGATCAGATGTTGCCGAACTACAACTTCCAGCATGCTTGGGCAGTCTGGGCATGCTGGGAGTTGTAGTTTTGAAACATCTGGAGGTCCACAGTTTGGAGACCACTGTATAATGGTCTCCAATCTGTGCTCTTCCAGATGTTAGAGAACTACAACTCCCAGCATGCCTGGACAGACTGAGCATGCTGGGAGTTGTAGTTTTGCAACATCTGGAAGAGCACAGATTGGAGACCATTATACAGTGGTCTCCAAACTGTGGACCTCCAGATGTTGCAAAACTACAACTCCCAGCATGCCCAGAAAGCCAAAGGCTGTCTGGGCATGCTGGGAGTTACAGTTTTGAAACTCCCAGAGGCAGCAGTGAGATCGCTTTACGGCGATCTCACTACTGCCAATGAAGATGCCGCACTGCTGCCGGAAACTCACCTCCGGGACGCAGCGCCGCCGGGACCGCCTGGAGGACACCGCTCGCGCCGGGACCGCTCGGGACACCGCATGGCCGGGTAAGTGACACCGTGGGGATGGGTCAGGGACACTTAGCAGAGCGGTGTGTGTCCCGATCCCCGTGATCGGGACTCGCACACCGCGCTGCTAAGTATTCTGATAGCGAAATGCTGCTATCAGCTAGTCAGATTTGACTAGCTGATAGCAGCGATTGCTGGGGGGGGGGTGGGGGATGAAACCCCCCGTGGTCGCATGGTAAGATGGCTGGCTATCAGTGATAGCCACCATCTTACCGGGCGCTGCGGGATGCCGCGAGTAGCGGCAAAAATGTTCATGACGTACCTGTATGTCATGGGTCGGGAACACCTTGCCACCCATGACGTACAGGTATGTCATAGGTCGGGAAGGGGTTAATCTGGCAAAAAAATGGCATATAGGAGTATTGTAATAATGCAACTGCAGAAATGTTATTTTAACTGTTCAGCAATGTCTTTAGAGGTTTTGCAACAATGTAACTGCAGAAATGTTACAGCGGTGCTATGCACCTATGTCCGCAAAGAAGATAACTGTAAGGGTGCATTCACACCATGTTTTGTACATATGGGTGACGGATCCGGCGGGGGGAGGGGCAAACCGGGCGCTCCCGTACCCCGACCAGATCACCCCGTGCCCGTCAAACGGTGACTCCGGTCAGCTCAGTTTTGACCCGTTTCCGGTTTTGGAATAGACCTAAAACTGTAGTATGCTACGGTTTTAGGTCCGGTCAGGAAACCGCATACGGGTCAAAACTGAGCCGACCGGAGTCACCGTTTGACTCCAGTCAGCTCATTAAAGTAAATGGAGTTACGGGCTGATCCGGCCGGGGTACGGGAGCCCCCGGTTTGCCCCTCCCCCCGCCAGATCCAGCACCCGTATGTACAAAACGTGGTGTGAATGCACCCTAACTTGGTTTTTGTGGCAGTGAATAATAAAACGGTGGTGCTATGCACCTCTCACCTCTCCCTCCGATTGCAAATGGGAGTCGGGAGTGTAGATCAGTTTAGGCAGTGATTTTAATAGTTGCTGGAGTCGGCGGCTCAACTCCGCTAGTCAATGGTGAGAGGTGCATAGCACCACCGTTTTATTATTCACTGCCACAAAAACCAAGTTACAGTTATCTCCTTGCCTGACATAGGTGCATAGCACCGCTGTAACATTTCTGCTGTTACATTGTTGCAAAACCTCCAAAGACATTGCTGAAGAGTTACAATAACATTTCTGCAGTTGCATTGTTACAATACTCCTATAAGAAATATATTTTTTTTTTGCCAGATTAAAAGCATCTGCAGGCCATTTTGCCGGATTAAAGAACATTTGAAATGTTTTTACTCCAACTAGAGATTATGTCATCAATCATTTGTCTGCGCAAAATACTACAAAATACTTTATAATGATATAAGAATTGCATTTTTAATTCAGAAGCAGTCCTCAATATATTTTACTTTATATGCTTTATTGTATTGTATAACTTAGCTTATACGTCATCATAAAGCTTGAAGTAAGCCAGAAGGGCCCTGTGGCTTTTCCAGACAGCTACATATACACATATGACATCAATATTTATTTTTAACAGCTATGTTTATTGTGATTTTTTAATAAATACAATTTTTTAAATACATTTATTTTTCAATTATTGAGACCCAGTATCCATTTAACTTTGAGCACCGTCACTTTCTATTTTAGTATTTTTTACACCTAGGGTATAGGTGTTTAGACGGCTAATTGCTCAGTTCAAGGTGGTTTGAAGATAGGTGAGCACTTTCCACTCCTTTTTTTCTACTTTTACAAAAGAGTCTGTTTTCTCATGCCTACCTGTCTCAGCTACTATTCTGATCCTGCCACCCACCTGATGCCACACATCTGATGCCAAGTTATCCTTTTTTAACTCACCTTTGTCACCGGGTACTGGTATTGCCACCCACCACATCACTCTGTCACCGGGTCACTTCAAGACTCCTGATGCTGCTGTTACCTCCAGGCTGTCTCATTCTGCCAACATATGTTCTCCTCATGCTGATGCCAGCTCCAGGCTGTCTCATTCTGCCACCATCTGTTCTCCCCATGCTTCCGCCAACTCAAGGCTGTGTCCTTAAGCCACTATATGGTCTACTCATGCTGCCACAAACTCCAGGCTGTGTCATTAAGCCACTATATATTCTCCTCATGCTGCCACCAACTCCAGGCTGTGTCATTCAGCCACTATATGTTCTCCTCATGCTGCTGCCAACTCCAGGCTGTGTCATTCAGCCACTATGTGATCTCATGCTGCCGCCAACTCCAGGCTGTGTCATTCAGCCACTATATGTTCTCCTCATGCTGCTGCCAACTCCAGGCTGTGCCATTCAGCCACTATATATTCTCCTCATGCTGCCGCCACCTCCACGCTTTGTCATTCAGCCACTGTATGGACTCCTCATGCTTCCGTCAACTCCAGGCTGTGTCATTCATCCACTATATGGTCTCCTCATGCTGCCGCCAACTACAGGCTGTGTCATTCAACCACTATATGGACTCCTCATGCTGCCGCCAACTCCAGGGGGTGTCATTTAGCTACTATATGGTCTCCTCACGCTGCCAACACCTCCAGGCTGCGTCATTCAGCCACTATATGGTCTCCTCATCCTGCCGCCAACTCCAGGCTGTGTCATTCAGCCACTGTATGGTCTCCTCATGCTGCCGCCACCTTCACGCTGTGTCATTCAGCCCCTATATGGTCTCCTCAAGCTTCCGTCACCTCCAGGCTATGTCATTCAGCCACTATATGTTTTCCTCATGCTGCCTCCAACTCCAGGCTGTGTCATTAAGCCACTATATTGTCTCCTCATGCTGCCGACAACTTTAGGCTGTGTCATTCAGCCACTATATGGTCTCCTCATGCTGCCGCCACCTCCATGCTGTGTCATTCAGCCACTATATGGACTTCTAATACTTCCATCAACTCCAGGCTGTGTCATTCAACCACTATATGGTCTTCTCATGCGGCCACCACCTCCACGCTGTGTCATTCAGCCCCTATATGGTCTCCTCATGCTTCCGCCACCTCCAGGCTGTGTCATTCAGCCATTATATGTTCTCCTCATGCTGCCTCCAACTCCAGGCTGTGTCATTCAGCCACTATATGTTCTCCTCATGCTGCCAACACCTCCATGCTGTGTCATTCAGCCACTACATGGTCTCCTTATACTGATGCCACCTCCAGGCTCTTTCATTGTGCCAAGGCAAAGTGTTCAACACCCCAATTGAGGCTCTCTGTAGGCCTGAAATAGCAATTTTAATAGCGATTCGTCGTGAATAAATTTGGTATGAAACTAATTTTGGGGGGAAAATTCGGCGAATCGGCCGAATCAAATTTTTCAAAAATTCGCTCATCTCTAAAAGTTTTCATTACAAAGTGGTCACACAAATAACAAGCCCTCACGTGGATCTAAAGATGAAAAAATTAAAAAGATGGCTCTTAAAGGGTGAGGAGAAAAAACAAATAAAAAATGGGCCGTGTCAGATCCCACAAAAAAATAAAAATAAATAAATGTATATGTTACTCAGTGCTTAATCCTGAACATGTACATCTAGTTTTTATGCCTTGATTGCCTATATTTATGCTCTTTTTATTAGCTCACAGTGTTAGAAATCCTCTCTGGGGAAGGGGGCATGTCCCTCCTTGTGGTGGTGGGAGGTGATTGGTTTGTCTGCTCATACAGCCTTGTCCAACAGTCATCTCTTGTCCATGACTCATGAACAAGCCTGATGCTACTGCAGGACTGGTTTATGTCCCAGTAGATATGAGGACCCATAGTGGTGGGATTTTCAAGGGTTGTTTTCTTTATAATATTTTAAAAACAACCATATTACAAAAGATATAACCACAAAAGCGAGAGAAAATCCGGCACTGCTATATCATCCTAAAAATTCCACTGTCTATATACTGTGTCTGCTGATAAAGTAGGATCACTGTGGGTGGTGCTACATGCTGGTCTGGCAATAGTAATCACATCACTAAAAGATAAGAAAAGAAAAGATTGCGGAGCAGCTCACCAAGTCCTAGTACTTAAGGTGTCAGATGTCACATTGCGGTCAGGCACATCACGGTCAGGCAGCAGGAGGACGGGGAGGCTGTGATGGTATGGGGGGAATCAGACGTCAGGGCCACAGCCGTATCGCACCGTGCAGTGCTTCGTCAGGGTCCCTGACGTCTGATTCCCCCCATACCATCACAGCCTCCCCGTCCTCCTGCTGCCTGACCGTGATGTGCCTGACCGCAATGTGACATCCGACAACTCAAGTACTAGGACTTGGTGAGCTGCTCCGCAAATTTTTCTTTTCTTATCTTTTAGTGATGTGATTCATATTACAAAAGATCTGGTTAACAACAATGGATCTGAAAGTTCCCATTGAAATAATATCTGCCATATATGTTTCTAGAACAATATTTTATTCATTCTGTACTCTAGAAAGGGCATATCCAAGGCAAGCCCTGAGCCTGCCCTCATTCACCATGCATTTACTTCCACCCTGAGTCTTTTGTGCTGGGTCTCTTCATAGAATCACTGCAGGCTGCTCTGTAACCCACTTCTCTTTTTTTTCATGCTGATAGGACAAGAGTGAGAACAGAGGAGTGCTCGTCCCTTTGTCCATGTGTATGCTTCAGCTGAGACAGAGAAGATTATGAAGCCGGACAGGATTGTTCTGAATGGTCTAGGGACCCCTAGTGTTTTTCTTTTAAATAAGCAATGATTTCTATAGAAATGGGGATAAATAATTTGTTTGATGTATATTAAAAAGGTTGATGTTTTGCCAAGATGTACAACAAATATAGAGTTTCTGAATCTGGCAGAGCACATTTAAGGGGTTAAGTTATTTTTCCTCTCAACACTGCTGCTCTTATACTAATACAGCTATGGTATTGGTGTCTATCCATCTGTCTATCTCCTATCTATCTATGGAGATGGGCTATAATCAGTGGCATTGCTAGGGTTGGTGTTACCCGATGCAGTAGAAAATGGTGCCACCCAAAGTAATTTTCTTGCCTGTTGTGACAAACGCTAGTGGTGTGACGCATTGCGTAAAATTATTTCCAGTATAATAATGAAATATACCAATTGCCATGTAATGGGAAAGCCATAAAGAAGTTTTTACTGTTTTAAATGACAGCTCCCAGTATGATCTAAGCAGCGGTGAGGTTATGCTGGGAGTTGTTGTTTCACCTATCATAACTGCAGAACTTCTACCACACACTGTACCCTCTGAATATAATACTTTCATACACTGTGCTTTCTGAATATAATACTAAAAACACACGTATCCCCTGAATATAATACTACCACAAAATGTGCTCTCTGATTATAAACCTGCCACACACTGCGCTCTCTGAATAGAACCTTGCCATACAGTGCACACTCTGAATACAATTCAGCAACATATAAAAAACATACCACCCCTGAAATTCCTTATAATATACACCTTACCTCTGAAATGCAAAACACTCTTCTAATGCCCTGTCCTGTATCCCCACATAAAATATAAAATAATGCCTCCTGTCCTGCGCCCCTCACATATAATGCTGCACCCCTCACATATAATGTCCCCTGTCTTGTTCCCCTCACATATAACGTCCCCTGTCTTGTTCCCCTCACATATAATGTCCCCTGTCTTGTTCCCCTCACATATAACATGCCCTGTCCTGTTCCCCTCACATATAATGGCCCCTGTCCTGTTCCCCCCACATATAATGTGCCCTTTCCTTTTCCCCTCACATATAATGTGCCCTGTCCTGTTCCCCTCACATATAATGGCCCCTGTCCTGTTCCCCTCACATATAATGTGCCCTGTCCTGTTCCCCTCACATATAATGTGCCCTGTCCTGTTCCCCTCACATATAATGCCCCCTGTCATGTTCCACTCACATATAACGTCCCCTGTCCTGTTCCCCTCACATATAACGTCCCCTGTCTTGTTCCCATCACATATAATGTGCTCTGTCTTGTTCCCCTCACATATAACGTCCCCTGTCCTGTTCCCCTCACATATAATGTGCTCTGTCCTGTTCCCCTCACATATAATGTGCTCTGTCCTGTTCCCCTCACATATAATGTGCCCTGTCCTGCTCCCCTCACATATAATGTCCCCTGTCCTGTTCCCCTCACATATAACGTCCCCTGTCCTGTTCCCCTCACATATAATGTGCCCTGTCCTGTTCCCCTCACATATAATGTCCCCTGTCCTGTTCCCCTCACAAATAATGTGCCCTTTCCTGCTCCCCTCACATATAACGTCCCCTGTCCTGTTCCCCTCACATATAATGTGCCCTGTCCTGTTCCCCTCACATATAATGCCCCCTGTCCTGTTCCCCTCACATATAATGTCCCCTGTCCTGTTCCCCTCACATATAACGTCCCCTGTCCTGTTCCCCTCACATATAATGCCCCCTGTCCTGTTCCCCTCACATATAATGTTCCTTGTCCTGTTCCTCTCACATATAATGTCCCCTGTCCTGTTCCCATCACATATAATGTCCCCTGTCCTGTTCCCATCACATATAATGTGTTCTGTCCTGTTCCCATCACATATAATGTCCCCTGTCCTGTTCCCATCACATATAATGTGCCCTGTCCTGTTCCCCTCACATATAATGGCCCCTGTCCTGTTCCCCTCACATATAATGGCCCCTGTCCTGTTCCCATCACATATAATGTGCCCTGTCCTGTTCCCCTCACATATAATGGCCCCTGTCCTGTTCTCGTCACATATAATGGCCCCTGTCATAATGCCCCCTGTTGTCATAATGCAAACAACAAGAATGCTCATCTAATCCATGTTCCCACAGCAGCTCTCTCCCTCTTCATGCTTGCAGCGTGTGAGCTGCAGGTACGGGATCTCCTGGCAGTCACAGCATCTCGCTGGCATGCCTGGGGTTCACGTCCAAGCGGCTTACATGAAGTGCTTGCAGCATGTGAGAGTGAATGGTGGAGAGGGAACTGACAGATTCCACTCCCCCATTCAAGTGTACCACCTCTGCAGACATAGAGGCAGTGAGGTTTTGCTGGGGTGACACCATCGCTGGATTACTTCCCGCTTGGTGGTGTGACCCCACTTGGAGGGTGTCACTTGGTGCGGTCTGCCACACTCCCAATGCTGCTGGCTGTAATGCAATGGGGCTAATCTGCATCCTGGCGACATTACATGGAATTTGCCCTGAAAAAGTCAATGAAGGACAGGTCTATCCCCCCTCCATGTGGATTAGTTTAAATGGGCACTGTCAGATATAAAAATGTTTTATATGTTGTACACCATGGCAAAACAATAGTTTTTCTAATATATAAAATGTTCACATTTTATTAATGAAAACTGCCTTTGAAAATCACTCCACTAGGAGTCCCCATGCCTCCTGGGACATTGATGAGTCCCACAGCAGCATGAGTGTGTCCAAGGATCATGGACAAGAGATGGCTGTTTGACAAGGCTGCAGGAGGAACACAGCCTGCAGCACCACTGCTGTAACACAGAACCAAGCATGTGCCTCCAGCTGTGTTCAAAAATACAACTCCAAGCATGCATGGACAGTCAAAGGATGTCTGGGCATACTGGGAGTTGTAGTTTTGCAAAAGGCAACACTGCTGCAAAAAAGAGTTATCCAAACACTGCACCTCCAACTATTCTACAGGTAATCTCCAACTCATTCCTACTGTGTGTGGTGTATGTGTGTGTGTGTATGTACAGCATAAAACCAGAGAGGAAAGGGTTACAGAGCAGGGCTGCCTGGCTCGATCTGAGAGCAATGAGTCAGCAGAGTGAGGGAAAAAGCTGAGTCATGCACAGTGCAGGCAAGAGAAGGACACGCCTCCTCCACACGACAAAATGAAATGGTCATTGAGCAGTGTTAATATGCTATATTTTTTCAGATATGTAAAGACATACATTACATGTACATGATCAGGATGAGGTACTAAGTAAAAGTTTTCTTTTTTTGTGGGATCTGACAGGTATGCTTTAAATGCTTCCCATTAAATATAATGTGATAGAAAATTAATGGGGATGACACAGAATATGATCAGATTTCAGATTAATTCAGACTTCGGAAAGGATGAATAATAGTTAAATGGGCACTGTCAGATACAAATACTTTTGATATGTTGTAAAGCATGCAAAACCAATAGGGTTTGTAATTGCTTTCGTTAGAAAATGTTCAGCCTTTCATACTGAAAAAGCCAGTCAAACAACTGCCCCCCCCTGCCTGTTTGGACACATACTAGTCCTGCTGTGTCCATGCATCATCACCTATGTCATGGACACACGCCCCCTCCCTTTGAGAGGAATTGAGACTAGTGAGAAAAATTAAAAGTGTAATAAAAAATGAAATAAAGGTGCTAGACAAATAAAAATTAGATGCACATGGTCAGGATTAGGTACTGAGTGATATATTAAAAAAATGTTTTTTAGTTGGATCTGACGAGTACGCTTTAAAGCTTTTTTTTAATGGTTTAAAGAAAACTGTCATCCCGCTCATCCACACTAAACCCAATACACCGGGTTATAGTGCAGGTGAACAGGAGACCGATGCCGGGTCTCCAACTAATATACATACCTGCAGTTCGGCACCCTGTCCCTCTGATTTGAATATTCGTCTGGATTTGAATATTCATTGTTGTTGGTCACGTGAGCACTGGTACCTAGGGCTGGGCGGTATGATCAAATGTGTGTATCACGGTATTTTTTTTAACTTACGGCGGTTCCACTGTATTTTCACCCCCTCAAATCATGTGACCCGCCAGCGCTGTGATGGCTGTCCACGTTCCCGTCCCTAGCGTGCGGCCGACGTAGGTGAGTTAAAAGTTTATTTTCTGTATCTTTTGCTGCCCGGGCATAGGGATACAGCGTACAGCAGTGGTCTCAAACCTGCAGACCTCCAGCTGTTGCAAAACTACAACTCCCAGCATGCGCCTGGCGGCCTCCAACAAAGAGGGGGAGGGCAGTGCTTGACATATGTGAGTAGTACCCCGCTGTGCTGATCATTAATTGGGGGGGGGGGGGGGGGGCAGAACAGTGCTGGCGGGTAACATAGGGTTAGTTCCCCGATGTGGAGACAGCGCTGCGCTAGGCTGATAATACATTCCCGAGGGGGAGGGGCCCAACCGGAATTGCAGTATGGGGGGAAATTCATATCGTGCAGCCCAAAAAATTCGGTATTCGGTATGAACCGGTATACCGCCCAGCCCTACTAGTACCTTCTGAGCGGTCACGTGACCAGCGACCATGAATAATTAAATCTGTCTGGCGGGCCAGCCTCCAGTGCGCAATTCAGGGAAGATAGAAGCCGATCTTCAGAGGGACCGGGAGCCGGACAGAAGGTATGTGTATTAATCAGAGACCCCGCATCGGTCTCCTGTTCCCCCGAACTATAACCCGGTGTATTGGGTTCAGTGTGGGTGAACGGGATTACTGTTTTCCTTTAAGTTGAGTAAAAAAAATACACACCTGGTCCCTACTGACCACTTCTTCCCATCTCAAGACCAGCCAGTGACTAGCTTAGTAGGCGTCTTCAGTAGGCATTTTTCATGAAGGCCCTATAAAAGGGCCACCATCCGCATCTATGTAAGGCGCACCTCTGCCTGTTATGATCCCTTCAAGTATGGGGGGAGGGCACCATAAAGATAGAGGCGTTTAATAATCATGTTACACAATCCATTATAAGGACCTTTTGTCTATTCCGTTGCTGAGGGACTCATTACAATAGATGAGTTTGGCTGTTGTGTCTGAAGCGTTCTCTTTTCTCTCCGGCTTCAGATATGAAATCTTCTGATTAAACTGAATGCTTGTCTGTACATATTTCCCTCTCCCGGCTTATCACATCACCGCACCTCTCTGCCAGCTATTTATTCCTTGCAGCACACAGTTATTTGCAGGGGCACGCAGGGTTAAAGCGATAAATGTTCTTCTGTGGATGTTTATTGTCTGTAATGTACATGTGGTAGACGGAGTGATGAGGGCAGAGGGAATTAACCCCTTGTGTTCGTGATGCCAGGGCGTGGTTTATCCTCAATACCACCCGAAGGTATAGTGCTGGATCCTGGGCTAGGCATGGGGGCAATAATGACTTCAACGCCAAGTTACAGAACAACGGTAGCTTTACTGAGTTAGACAGGTGGAATACTCTACACAGCTTAGCCAGGCCCACGGAGGTGACCAGTGACTTCAGAGACCTTAGGGCTTGCTGGGACCTGCAGTGGACTGTGACAATTTTGATGCAGGCCACACTGACTGAAGACAGGTTGACTTTGACTGACTTGACTAAGACTGACTATACCCCATTTGCTGCTTACCAGGCTCTGACTGGGACCTGGGGGTTGTGGACTTGTAGACCTGTGGCTGCGTGGTTGACATGAGGCCTCCTCTGGACTCCAGACACAATCTTAGGACTTGGCTGCACTGGAACTCAGCAAAGACTTAACTGGAAATCAAGAAAGCGAGCTCGCTCCTCCCAGGGATTATATGGGGGGAGACTAGGAGGGGTCCCATAGGTTACCCTAAGGTCACATGGTCACTGATACCTCACTGGGTTACAAACACATGACACTGGTTAATCACATCTCAACAGTTCTTAAAGACATAACACTTTTATATACAATACACAGCATAAAGATAACTATACAAGGGGAACAGGTGCAGGGGGCCCAGGGGACACTGCAGGGAGGCTGCCTGACAGGGCATCTAGGGTACAGGGGTGAAACTCCTGTACTGGGCCACCACATACAAATAAAGCGTAATTAAGTGTTGAGTAATGTCTGATATACTGAGCAGGCTGTCTGGAATTGTGCATATTACTTCTGGGGATGAAGGGTTAATATAATGCAGATTTTCTTGTGTAGACCCACATGAAGTATTGCAGTATTTTATGTCACGGTTATAATCAGGCCGGCCTTAGGTGTACAGGCGCCCTGTGCGAGCTAACCTTGTGGCGCCCCCCTAACCTTATTACCCCATAAACATACACAAAGAAGAAAAAAATCTTTGTAACAAATATTTTCACCAGTCCCCCTTAAGCAGACTCAGACACCCCCCTTCACCAGTCCCATGTTCTTATTACTCAGTCCCCTGTCACTCATAATCAGACCATCTCCCCCCCCCCTTCACCCCTTAATCAGACCCTCCCCCCTTCACCAGTCCCCCTTAATCAGACTTAGGTTGGCAGTATAAGTTCCCCACATTAGGTTGGCAGTATAAGTCTCGCACATTAGGTTGGCAGTATAAGTCTCGCACATTAGGTTGGCAGTATAAGTTCCCCACATTAGGTTGGCAGTATAAGTCCACACACATTAGGTTGGCAGTATAAGTCCCCGCACATTAGGTTGGCAGTACAGTTCCCCCACATTAGGTTGGCAGTATAGTTGCCCCACATTAGGTTCAGTACAGTTTCCCCACATTAGGTGCAGTACAGTTCCCCCACATTAGGTGCAGTACAGTTCCCCCACATTAGGTGCAGTACAGTTCCCCCACATTAGGTGCAGTACAGATCCCCCACATTAGGTGCAGTACAGTTCCCCACATTAGATGCAGTACAGGTCCCCCACATTAGGTGCAGTACAGTTCTCCACATTAGGTGCAGTATAGTTCCCCCACATTAGGTGCAGTATAGTTCCTCCACATTAGGTGCAGTACAGTTCTCCACATTAGGTGCAGTATAGTTCCCCCACATTAGGTATAGTATAGTTCCCTCACATTAGGTGCAATATAGTACCCCACATTAGGTGAGTACAGTTCCCCATATTAGGTGCAGTATAGCTCCCCACATTAGGTGCAGTACAGTTACCCCACATTAGGTGCAGTACAGTTCCACTACAGACATATGCTGCTCTGGACAGTTCCTAAAATGGACAAAGATGTCAGCAGAGAGCACTGTGCTAATGATGTCAGCAGAGAGCTCTGTGTTTCAAAAAGAAAATAATTTCCGCTGTAGTATTCGGCAGCTAATAAGTTCTGGAAGGATTAATATTTTTTAATAGAAGTAATTTACAAATCTGTTTAACTTTCTGGCACCAGTTTGCTATGGGGGATTTTCTCCTACTCTGGACAGTTCCTAAAATGGACAGAGATGTCAGCAGAGAGCATTGTGCTCATGATGTCAGCAGACAGCTCTTTGTTTCAAACGGAAAAAAATTTCCACTGTAGTATTCAGAAGCTATTAAGTACTGGAAGGATTAAGATTTTTTAATCGAAGTAATTTACAAATCTGTTTAACTTTCTGGCACCAGTTGATTTAAAAAAAAAAAAAGTTTTTCACTGGAGTACCCCTGTAACAACAAGGTCCTCAGCAACAAGAGATTTAAGGCAACAAGTACATAGATAATACAAATACATTGAGCAGCATCTGCCACACAGGATGGACAGGAGTACAGAAGAACATGTCACCACACTAACACACGCTGTCCCCAGCCCCCCAAAACACACTGCCCACAGCCCTAACACATGCTGTCCCAAGCCCTACCCACACACACACTCAGCCCCTGGCCCCAACACACGTTTTTTCAAGCTGCTGCAGCCATTGCACATTTTTTTTCAGCATAAATAATAACTACTCCTGGGGGTACTTTAGGCCCTGTCTTTTGCTATCCCAGTACGCCAACTGTACCTGGACTGTAACCTTGTCCCTTGAGGGTATAGCCTGACTTGGTACACTCTCCTTGGTTACTTAAAATTAGGTAACTGGGATTTGCTAGCACAAGGCTAATAAAGTTCTTACTGTCCAGGAACTTCTCAAAGGTATAACAGAGGCATCTTTTGTGGAATGGCACAATATCCCACATCAACTGCTTGGCCCTGCTGTGACGCTTCCTGCTGGCGCATCTGGGTGGTATCCCCTGACTCAAAGATCAGTCTGCTGGACTTAAAGTGATTGTGCGCTGCCCTGCCTTTCGAAGCTCCGCTCACAGTGTCCGGAAGTTCATTACTCCGAACGCTGTGTGCGGGCTTCCGTGTTCGCGGCCGACCAGGCGTGACGTCACGCTCGACCCCTTGTGATGTCTCACCCGCCCCCTCGTGACATCACGCCCGCCCCCTCTACCAAAGTCTATGGGAAGGGGGCCTGACAGCGGTCGTGCCCCCTTCCATAGACTTTCGTTGAGGGGGGCGGGCGTGACGTCACGAGGGGCCGGGCGTGATGTCACGAGGGGGCCGGGTGTGACGTCACGCCTGGCGGCCGCGAACGCGGAAGCCCGCACACAGCGTTCGGAGTAATGAACTTCCGGACGCTGCTTGCGGAGCTCCGAAAGCCATGGCAGCGCACAACCCCTGAAGCCATATTCAGTCCTTTGGGGCATAGAGAGCCCTTATACTAACTTCTCTCTCCTGCATAACCATTGACTTTCTAAGTTCCTCTCAGCATGGCTTTGGCAAGGTTTACTTCAGCTCTATGACTTTGTTCCTCTCTATTCTCAGACTCCCTTCGTGCTCTCCCTTAGAAGAGGTGACCAGCGCCTTTATAACCTCTGATCACTCCTCTTAGAGGGGTACTCCACCCCTAGACATCTTATCCTCTTTCCAAAGGATAGGGGATAAGATGTCTAAATACGGGGGTCCCGCCGCTGGGGACCCCCGCAATCTTGGCTGCAGCACCCCAGACATCCTGTGCATGGAGCGAACTTCGCTACATGCTGAATGACTAGTGATACGGGGTGGAGGCTTGTGATGTCTTGCCCAAGCCCCACTCGTGACGTCACAGCCATGCCCCCTCCCATAGACTTGCATTGAGGGGGCATGGCCATGATGTCATGAGCCTCCGGCGTTGCACCTGATGTTCTAAACGAACACCGGGTGCAGCAGGGAAATCGGGGGGGTCCCCAGCGGGTGGAACCCCGCAATCAGACATCTTTTTCCCTATACTTAAGGGATAAGATGTCTAGGGGCGGAGTACCCCTTTAAAAGGGATGTCCGCTGCCCTGCCTACCGGAGCTCCACTCGCAGCGTCTGGAAGGTCATTACTTCGAACGCTGTGTGCGGGCTTCCGTGTTTGAGGCAGCCCCCTCGTGACGTCACGCGACCGCATCACGAGGGAGCGGGCATCACGAGGGGTGGCCTCGAACACGGAAGCCCGCACACAGCATTCGGAGTTATAAACTTCCGAACGCTGCGAGCGGAGCTCCGGAAGGCAGGTCAGCGGAGAACCCCTTTAAAGCTACCTTTCAGTTGATCCTTAAAAAGAGCGAGGTGTTAACCTTGACCACTAGATGTCAGTGTCTCTTAACTTTTGGTGATCTCCCTGCAGTATGTGGCAGACACATTATAGTATAGTATGTACACATAGAGTGGCGTAATACATACAGTATTGATTTGTAGTTTGTATCCATAGGTACACATAAGTCTGCGGAGGAGCTGTATACGCAATAGATTTATTGCAAAGTTGCTGTTAATTTGATGCCAATTCTTATTTAGTTATTGCTGTTTCTGGGAAAGCTGGATGCCCACCAATATGACCACCAATTGATCTGACTACGGTCGAGGATATTGGCTAAAACGTGTCACAAGTTTGTGCATCTTGTATGTCCTTAAAATGTAAATAAAGATCAGAAGCTTTAAAGGGGTACTCCGGTGCTTAGACATCTTATCCCCTATCCAAAGATCTTGCACGCGGCACCTTGTTTGTAATAAGTCCCCGGAGCATGTTCGCTCCGGGTCTGATTACCTGCGACTACTGGGCCGAATGGCGTGTGACGTCACGCCTCCGCCCCCGTGTGACATCACGCTCCGCCCCTCAATGCAAGCCTATGGGAGGGGGCATGACAGCTATCACGCCCCCTCCCATAGACTTGCATTGAGGGGTGGAGCGTGAGGTCACACGGGGCGGAGGCGTGACGTCACATTCCGCCGGCCCCGCGATCGGCAGTAATCAGACCCAGAACGAACATGCTCCGGGAACTGATTACAAACAGGGTGCCGCGTGCAAGATCACGGGGGTCCCCAGCGGCGGGACTCCCGCGATCAGGCATCTTATCCCCTATTCTTTGGACAGGTGATAAGATGTCTAAGGACCGGAGAACCCCTTTAAAAGACAGATTGAAGCTGTGCTGGACATCTTTCTTGCTGCTTTGCACCTATGCATCAGGGATTGAATGCCAATTTTCTTTACTAATCATGGATATTAGTGCCTAGCGAAAGATATTTGTAATTAGTCTCGATTGAAAATGTCACACAGTTTTGTGTACGCAGCACCTATGCATACCTACATAGTGGGAAACTCTTTCTAAGTTTTCAACACAATATATATTACTGTTAAAGAGGTACTGTAAACACGTTAGACATGTTATCCCCTAACTGAACTCCTGCGGCCGGACCCCTGCGATCTCTGCCGCAGCACCCCAGTCATCCGGTGCACGGAGCGAACTCCGCTCCATGCCAGATAATTGGCAATCACAGCTGCCACGCCCCCTTCATTCATGTCTATGGGAAGAGACATGACGGCTGTGTACTAGTTGTCACGCCCCCCTCCCATACATATGAATGAAGGGGCGAGGAGTGACATCAGGATAATGGAAGCCCCAGGCTTCCGTGACCTTAACAGTGCAGCAACAGCCTGGAGATTGCGTATGGGGGTTCCCAGCAGCTGGAGCCCCACGATCAGACATGTTATCCCCTTTGGATAAGGGATAACATTTCTAGGATCAAAGTACCCCTTTAACGGTGGATGTTGGCAAATGTTTTGGCAAATGTTTTGACTTGAAGTTCCGCCAACATTGAAGTACACACAGGAGTTTATCTATAGTCTGTAACCATAGAAACACATTGGCTTTCAAAGAAGCTACAAAATGGTGGTAGATTTTATTTTATTTTTTTAACAAAAACTGGCTTTAAATAGCAGTGTAGTTTATAGTGCAACTTTTTAAGCTTTTACTAAAATTGTGATTGAGCAGTTCTGCCAAGCAAATTGCGCTGCAGGTGGAAATCCATGAGGCCACCCTGCATCTGGAGATGGTCCCCGAATATAATATTAGAGTGAATTAAGCGTAATTGTACAAGATTAACTAGAGTAAAATTGCAGGGAACCGCAAGTCCTGCCATCCCCAGGCTACTAAAAACATCACAGAAATTTTTAGCCTGCCTCGTGCACTAAACAAATGAGGTTATTATCTAAAAAGCCGGAGAATGCCGCACTCAGATTGGCAAGAACTTCTCTGGATCAATGGACAATTAAGCAAATGGAAAATTTCAGCATCTGTCTGAATTTGAATCCTTTTAATTTGAGTGTGGAGTAAATTTTTCATTTCCTAGCAGGAGAAAACACTGAAATATATATATGTATATGTGCCTGACTACATGGAGATTGTGCTGGTAAGTGGGTCAGAAAGAAATTAAACAAGTATGAAATCATCTAAGATATGCAGAATATGGGCCATGTAAAGTTCTAGAACATTTAAAATGTCTTTTCAACTTCTACCTGTATTTCTCAGTGGAGTTATGAGAACAGAAAGTATTAAAATAGACTTTATTTGTACTATGGATACTAAAGAAAACCAAGAAGAAGAATCAGAAACTTCATAACTTTACTAATGCTACCCTAACTTTTTCCATAGAGTTCAATGTGGAGTAACTAGTAGCTATGTCACGATGCCGGCTGGCAGGAGGTGGATCCTCTGTGCCAGAGAGGGATAGCGAGGACCGTGCTAGTGGACCGGTTCTAAGACACTACAGGTTTTCACCAGAGCCCGCCGCAAAGCGGGATGGTCTTGCTGCGGCGGTAGTGACCAGGTCGTATCCACTAGCAACGGCTCACCTCTCTGGCTGCTGAAGATAGGCGAGGTACAAGGGAGTAGGCAGAAGCAAAGTCGGACGTAGCAGGAGGTCGGGGGCAGGCGGCAAGGTTCGTAGTCAGGGGAGATAGCAAAGTTCTGGTACACAGGGTATAAACACACAAAAACGCTTTCACTAGGCTCTAGGGCAACAAGATCCGGCCAGGAAGTGCAAGGGAGGAGACTAGATATAGCCAGGAAACAGATGGGAACCAATTAAGCTAATTGGGCCAGGCACCAATCATTGGTGCACTGGCCCTTTAAGTCTCAGGGAGCTGGCGCGCGCGCGCCCTAGAGAGCGGAGCCGCGCGCGCCAGCACATGACCGCAGGAGACGGGAACGGGTAAGTGACCTGGGATGCGATTCGCGAGCGGGCGCGTCCCGCTGTGCGAATCGCATCCCCAACGGCCATGACAGGGCAGCGCTCCCGGTCAGCGCTGACCGGGGAGCTGCAGGGAGAAAGGCGCCGTGAGCGCTCCGGGGAGGAGCGGGGACCCGGAGCGCTAGGCGTAACAGTACCCCCCCCCTTAGGTCTCCCCTTCTCTTTATCGGGTAACTGCCTCCCCTGGGATGAGGACACCGGGAAAGGAAGGAGGGATTCCTCAACGGCAGGCAGAACCGCAGGAGTAGGAATGGGGAGAGAGGGCAGAGGGCGAGACCTGGCACGGGGCAGTGTGACACCAGGACGAGGGCCATGAGGGGACACAGAAGCTTGCCTGGGAGGGGGGGAGGGGCATTTCCTGTGGCAGGCAGAGTCCTTAATGACCTTAGGGGGACCGGATACAGGAGGAACCACAGAGTTACGGCAAGGGTTACTGGGAACCGGTTTTAGACAGTTCTTGGCACAAGAGGACCCCCAACTCTTGATCTCCCCAGTGGACCAATCCAGGGTTGGGGAATGAAGTTGAAGCCAGGGAAGTCCAAGGAGAATTTCCGAGGTGCAATTGGGGAGGACCAAAAGTTCAATCCTCTCGTGATGAGATCCGATGCTCATAAGAAGGGGCTCCGTGCGGAAACGTATGGTACAGTCCAACCTGGCTCCGTTGACCGCGGAGATGCGGAGTGGCTTGACAAGACGGGTCACCGGAATATGGAATTTATTCACAAAGGACTCCCGAATAAAATTCCCAGAAGCTCCAGAGTCCAGACAGGCCACGGCTGAGAGGGGAGAGCTGGCTGAAGTGGAAATCCGAACAGGTACCGTGAGACGTGGAGAAGCCGACTTGGCATCAAGAGACGCCACACCCACGAGAGCTGAGTGTGAGCGTGCGTTTCCCAGACGTGGAGGACGGATTGGGCAATCCACCAGAAAATGTTCAGTACTGGCACAGTACAAACAAAGATTCTCTTCCTTACGGCGATTCCTCTCTTCCAGGGTCAGGCGAGACCGATCCACTTGCATGGCCTCCTCGGCGGGAGGCCTAGGCGCAGATTGCAGTGGAGACTGTGGGAGAGGTGGCCAGAGATCTAAGTCTTTTTCCTGGCGGAGCTCTTGATGCCTCTCAGAAAAACGCATGTCAATGCGAGTGGCTAGATGAATGAGTTCATGCAGGCTAGCAGGAGTCTCTCGTGCGGCCAGAACATCTTTAATGTTGCTGGATAGGCCTTTTTTAAAGGTCGCGCAGAGAGCCTCATTATTCCAGGAAAGTTCAGAAGCAAGAGTACGGAATTGTATGGCGTACTCGCCAACGGAGGAATTACCCTGGACCAGGTTCAGCAGGGCAGTCTCAGCAGAAGAGGCTCGGGCAGGTTCCTCAAAGACACTTCGAATTTCCGAGAAGAAGGAGTGTACAGAGGCAGTGACGGGGTCATCACGGTCCCAGAGCGGTGTGGCCCATGACAGGGCTTTTCCAGACAGAAGGCTGACTACGAAAGCCACCTTAGACCTTTCAGTAGGAAACTGATCCGACATCATCTCCAGATGCAGGGAACATTGGGAAAGAAAGCCACGGCAAAACTTAGAGTCCCCATTAAATTTGTCCGGCAAAGACAGGCGGAGGCTAGGAGTGGCCACTCGCTGCGGAAGAGGTGCAGGAGCTGGCGGAGGAGATGGTTGCTGCTGCTGTAGCTGAGACTGAATCTGCTGTAGCTGCGACTGGAGTTGCTGAGTCATGGTGGTCAAGTACGACAGCTGGTGATCTTGTTGGGCAATCTGTCGGGCTTGCTGGGCGACCAGTGTGGGGAGGTCGGCGACAACAGGCAGAGGAACTTCAGCGGGATCCATGGCCGGATCTACTGTCACGATGCCGGCTGGCAGGAGGTGGATCCTCTGTGCCAGAGAGGGATAGCGAGGACCGTGCTAGTGGACCGGTTCTAAGACACTACAGGTTTTCACCAGAGCCCGCCGCAAAGCGGGATGGTCTTGCTGCGGCGGTAGTGACCAGGTCGTATCCACTAGCAACGGCTCACCTCTCTGGCTGCTGAAGATAGGCGAGGTACAAGGGAGTAGGCAGAAGCAAAGTCGGACGTAGCAGGAGGTCGGGGGCAGGCGGCAAGGTTCGTAGTCAGGGGAGATAGCAAAGTTCTGGTACACAGGGTATAAACACACAAAAACGCTTTCACTAGGCTCTAGGGCAACAAGATCCGGCCAGGAAGTGCAAGGGAGGAGACTAGATATAGCCAGGAAACAGATGGGAACCAATTAAGCTAATTGGGCCAGGCACCAATCATTGGTGCACTGGCCCTTTAAGTCTCAGGGAGCTGGCGCGCGCGCGCCCTAGAGAGCGGAGCCGCGCGCGCCAGCACATGACCGCAGGAGACGGGAACGGGTAAGTGACCTGGGATGCGATTCGCGAGCGGGCGCGTCCCGCTGTGCGAATCGCATCCCCAACGGCCATGACAGGGCAGCGCTCCCGGTCAGCGCTGACCGGGGAGCTGCAGGGAGAAAGGCGCCGTGAGCGCTCCGGGGAGGAGCGGGGACCCGGAGCGCTAGGCGTAACAAGCTAATTGTGGATTTTTATGGGGAAATCGCAAAAAATGTCGTTGTTCTTCTAGTCTATACCTATAAGTAGAGATGAGCGAACTTTTCAAAAATTCGGTTCGCCCAATTCGCCAAATTTTTCGAAAAGTTTGTTTCAGGTCGAATAAATTAGCGGCGAAACTGTATTAAAAACGACTATTTCTGGCCTACAGAGAGCCCCAATAGGGGTGTAGAACACTTTGCCTTGCTGTAACACACATAGGGAGTGTGCTGGGTGTTACGCCGAGCACTCCGAGTCCCTGCTCCTCCCCGGAGCGCTCGTGGCGTTCCTCTCTCTGCAGCGCCCCGGTCAGACCCGCTGACCGGGAGCGCTGCACTGACTCTGCCGGCGGGGATGCGATTCGCATAGCGGGACGCGCCTGCTCGCGAATCGCATTCCAAGTCACTCACCTGTCCCGGTCCCAGGCTGTCACGTCCTGGCGCGCGCGGCTCCGCTCCTTATGGCGCGCGCGCGCCAGCTCTCTAAGATTTAAATGGCCAGTGCACCAATGATTGGTGCCTGGCCCAATCAGTCTAATTAGCCTCCACCTGTTCCCTGCTCATATAACCTCACCTGCACTCCCTTGCCGGATCTTGTTGCCTTAGTGCCTAGAGAAAGCTACTACTGTGTTTAGCATTACTGTGTTCCTGACCTCCTGCTATTACTATTGACTACGAACCTTGCCGCCTGCCCCGACCTTCTGCTACGTCTGACCTTGCTTCTGCCTAGTCCTACTGTCCCACGCCTTCTCAGCAGTCAGCGAGGTTGAGCCGTTGCCGGTGGATACGATCTGGTTGCTACCGCCGCAGCAAGACCATCCCGCTTTGCGGCGGGCTCTGGTGAAAACCAGTAGCAACCCTAGAACCGGTCCACCGACGCGGTCCACGCCAATCCCTCGCTGACACAGAGGATCCACATCCAGCTAGCCGAATCATAACACTGGGTTACTGAAATCATACTGTTATTTATTAAGACATGCAGATTACAGGCATTGCCATTAGAATCACTGCTGCAGAGCGTCTATGTGGCAGCAGGGAGGCCAAAAGGTGTCAAAATTGAAGAAGATAAAGAGATCTTTTATGTCATATTTAATGTAATTTGATGTGAAAATAAAATTTTTACATTACCCATTCTGGCGAGCATCGAGCTGGCGGTCCTCCACCAGGCGAGATTCCACCTGTTCCACCTCCTGCCTCTCAGTGCCCCCCTGATTATGAAAGTATGAATGTTTAATTTAATCAGTTATGGTTCATTGCTATTGCTCCAACATGTTTCATTGGATTTTTGTGATAATTCCACAGGTAATCTGACGTCGACGGCCAAAGGGCCTCAGTGCTGAAAAAATTGCAACCCCTAAGATTAAAAGATGAATGTTGAAATCTCTATTGAATATGTATGTTAGCTAGTGCTACAATCAAAAAAAATTTTGGCCCAGGCCCAGCAGCAACAGTAAGCCAAGTAGTTCCTGAAACACACAAAGTGGAGCAGGAAGCAGCATGAGTACACAAGAGGGGTTCACAACTGTTACGCCGAGCACTCCGGGTCCCTGCTCCTCCCCGGAGCGCTCGCGGCGTTCTCCTCTCTGCAGCGCCCCGGTCAGACCCGCTGACCGGGAGCGCTGCATTGTCACTGCCGGCGGGGATGCGATTCGCATAGCTACTTACCTGTCCTGTTCCCTGGCTGTCACGTCCTGGCGCGCGCGGCTCCACTCTCTAGGGCGCGCGAGCGCCGGCTCTCTAAGATTTAAAGGGCCAGTGCACCACTAATTGGTGCCTGGCCCAATCAGTGTAATTAGCTCCCATCTGCTCCATGCCTATAAAACCTCACTTCCCCTTCCCAGCATGGCCGGATCTTGTTGCCTCAGTGCCTTGTGAAAGCGTTTCTGTGTTTTCCTTACCAGTGTTACCAGACCTTCTGCTATTGCCCTTGACTACGAACCTTGCCGCCTGCCCTGACCTTCTGCTACGTCTGACCTCGCCTCTGTCTAGTTCTCTTGTCCCACGCCACTCTCAGCAGTCAGTGAGGTTGAGCCGTTACCGGTGGACAAGACCTGGTTGCTACCGCCGCAGCAAGACCATCCCGCTTTGCGGCGGGCTCTGGTGAATACCAGTAGCAACTTAGAACCGGTCCACCGGTGCGGTCCACACCAATCCCTCTCTGACACAGAGGATCCACCTCCAGCCTGCCGAATTCTGACAACAACTGCCGAATTCTGACAACAACCCCTAACATTAAAAGGTGAATGTTGAAATTTCTATTGAAGATGCATGTTAGCTAGTGCTACCATCCAAAAATGTAATACCCAAGCCCAGAAGCATCAGTAAGCCAAGTAGTTCCTGAAAGACACAGGAGCAATCGGGCGCAGGCATCAGCAGTACACCCGAGAGTTTCATATGACCTTATATTGAAAGATCAATGTTGAAATTTCTATAAAGCATGTATTTAGCTTGTGCTAAATATCCAAACATTTTAGGCCCAAGGCCAGAAGCATCAATAAGCCAAGTTGTTCCTGAAACACACAGTCAAGAGCAGGCATCAGTAGTACCCAAGAGGGTTTCATAACCCTTTACATTGAAAGATCAATGTTGAAACCTCAATTGAGCATTTATGTTAGCTAGTGCTACCATAACATATTTGAAGTTAATATCCCAGTCCCAGCAGCATCAGAAAACAATATATTGGCTGAATGACACAGCCTGAAGGTGGGGAATGCATAAGGAGCCCATATAGTGTCTGAATGGTACAGCCAGGAGTTGGCAGCAGCATGAGTAGAAACTAGGCCTTCACAATCCCTAAGATTAAAAGATGAATTCAGAAATTTAAACCGAAGACTTTGGGTAGCTCGTGCTACCATAACAACATTTTTATTCCCAGACCCAGGACCAGCAGCAGTATCAGTAAGTATCCATATATTGCCTGAATGACACAGCCTGGAGTTTGCATAAGCATGCGGAGACCATTGAAATGTCTTATTTTTTTTTATTTCAATTAAAGATTTTGAAATTTAACTTAAGGATTTTGAAATTGAACTTTTAACTCCCAATTTTTAGTGTCCCGGGACCCGGCGTGTGGGTACAAAGAGCCAAATCTAACAAGGAGTCACATGTTACATGGAAGCACAATGACAGAGCCTGGAAATGGCATCAGTAGGTGGAGACCATATAGTGGCTGAATGGCACAGCCTGGAGTTGGCCAAAGTATGAGAAGAGACCATAGAGTGTCTGAATGGCACAGCCTGTAGGTGGCTGATGCATGAAGAGACCATATGGTGTCTGAATGGCACAGCTGGGAGTTGGCAGAAGGATGAGGAGACATGTGGCCATGAGATGTAGGCGCAATGTCTCCAATGCCCTGACCAGCCATCATTTCGAACACTTGTTGTAGGATATGAAGCAGTGGAATGATGTCGTTCATCCCCTAATCTTGGCGACTTACGTATAATGTGGCTTCCTCAAAGGGCCTGAGCAAACGGCAGGTGTCACGTATGAGCTGCCACTGGTTCACATTGAAGTTACACACGAGATTACCCCTATCCGCTTGGATCATCAAGAAATCGGTGATGGCTTTTCTCTGTTCGTACAGTTGGTCCAACATATGCAGGGTGGAATTCCAACGTGTGGCAACATCACAAATCAGACTATTTTGGGGGATACCATTCTGACGCTTCAGCTCAAGGAGGGTGTGCTTTGCGGTGTACGAGTGGCTGAAGTGCATGCAAAGTTGCCTTCCCATTCTTAGGATGTCTTGCAAATGGGGGGAAAACTTCAGGAACTGCTTGACAACCAGATTTAACATGTGTGCCATGCAGAGCTCATTGGTCACCCTTCCTTATCGCAGCGCGGCCAAGATGTTCTTCCCGTTGTCGGTCACCATGGTTCCCATTTCCAGTATTCGTGGAGTAAGCCATGCTCTGATTTCTTTACGAATGACTTTTAGCAGTTCATCCCCTGTGTGACTCTTTTTGCCAAGGCAAACCATGTGAAGAACAGTGTGACACCGCCGTGCCCTGCACACATTGTATGCTGTAGGGCCACTGAGACTTGTCCGGGCAGTGGAGGCTGAGGACATGGTGGAGGATGAGGAGGCGGAGTCGCACACTGTCACAGGACCAATGGGCTCACAGCATGGAGGAGGAAGCGGCGTGACCGGTCAAAGTTGGGGTTGTGGCTGTGCAGGAACCACATTCACCCAGTGAGCCGAAAAGGACATGTATTGTCCCTGATCGTAGTTACAGCTCCAGACGTTGGTGCTGACTTGCACTTTAGTACACACCGGCAGGCTCAAGGACTGGCCTATCTTGTCTTCCACAACATTGTACAGGGCTGGTTATGCCTTCTTCGCAAAGAAATTACGGCTTGGCACTCTCCACCTCAGCTCGGCACAAGCCATCAGTTCTCTGAAAGATGCAGAGTCCACCACTTGAAAAGGGAGGGACTGCAACACCAGCAACTTGGACAGGAACACATTCAACTTCTGCGCCGTTGGATGAGTGGGCGCAAACTGTTGTCTCTTGGACATGGCTTCGCGGATGGATTGTTGGCGGAATGGCTGACTAAAAGTGGGAGAAGCAGGAGCATCTGCAGCCACAGAAGGTATGACACACAGCTCCCTTTGGCTGAGGTGGTGGAGCCTTGGCTGGCTGAAGGAGGGAGCAGCTGGCCACTGGGTGATGCAGCAGGCTGGACCACTACATCGGAGCCACGGTTCTCCCAGGCCGCTTTATAATGGCAAAGCATGTGTTGACGCAAGGCCGTGGTACCAACATTGGGACTCTGACCATGCTTTACCTTCTGCCGCGAAGCAGGTGGTCTCCCCCGGGCACGTTTGGCTCCAGAATTTCCATTTCTGCCACCACGCTGTCTGCCAACTATGCTACCACCTTGCTGGCTCAGCTGCTGCCTCAAAGGCTACCTGCAGCCCTCTTCTCCTGATGATGATGAAGCCCCTTCTGCACCTGGCTCCCAATTGCGACCGGCTTCATCATCATCGAGTTGTGTCTGCATCTAATTGATGTCCTCCTCAGGTTCCTCAACAGTGTCTGCTTCAGGACCCTGAACCCTGGCAACACCGCCTCCCACGTCACTCTCCTCATCACTACTTGCCGGCCTAGCGGAGGAAGCGGTGCATGTCTCCTCCACTTCTTGGCTGGGCAGTAGCTGCTGACTGTCCTCTATCAGATCATCCTCAGTGAATAGTGGAGCTGAACCCACAGCATAAGATACTTCTGTAGGAGAGGGAACAGCATACGACAGAGATAATGGGAGGACAGGGACTGCTCCCGGGCCATGCCAACTGAGGGTTGTGTCTGAGGAACCCACCAACTGTTGACTGGGGGTGTCAGATGTTACTTGTGATGAAGTGGATGACGCGTTAACCAATAAACAACGGCAGATGGGTTGCTGGTCGAGACACGACCGCTAGCTGATAACGGGAGCTCAGGCCTCTCGCTGCGACTCCTGCTACCACTCGCCCCTAGTCTGCTGCGACCTCTGCCTGAAGGGTTTAGGCCTCTGCCTCTTCTCTGTGCACGTTCTGGCACTTATCTGCCTGACATACTGCGTATATGAGGGGAGTACAATACGCTTCACTACTCTTAAAACAGTATTTGTCTAGAACAGCAGCAGGTGATTACTTTTGGCTATCCTTTCACAGTATGTAGGCCCTTGACAGATTAACAGGAACAAAATAGTACCCTACTTAGATGTAGGTATGTGGTATTTACTGATAAGGGAAGAAAAATGCTCTATAGTACACTTTAAAAGTATATATATACTGCGTATATGAGGGGAGTACAATACGATTCACTACTCTTAAAACAGTATTTGTCTAGAACACCAGCCGATGAGTACTTTTGCTTGGACTTTCATAGTATGTAGGCCCTTGACAGATTAACAGGTACAATATGGTACGCTACTTAGATGAAGCTATGTGGTATGCACATATTAAGGCAAAAAAATGCGCTACAGTACACTTGGAAAATGTATTTTCATGGAACAACAGCCAGTATTTAGTTTTCCCCGGCCTTGCACTGTATGTAGGCTTGTTACAGATTAACCTGACAAAAAAGTGCACTACTTAGATGTAGGTATGTGGTATGCACGTATGAGGGCAAAAAAATGCGCTTCAGTACACTTGGAAAACGTATTTTCATAAAACAACAGCCAGTAATTAGTTTTCCCTGGTCTTTCACTGTATTTAGGAATAGGAGCCTGTCAGTGTCCTCTGCCAGTACGATCCTCACAGCCTTCACAAGTAAGGAGAAACCACATTCAGAGCTGATTGGTAGAGAGCTGACCATGTGACCTCCTAGCATAGCAACGCGTCCAGGGCAACCAGCCCGGCTTCAGAGCTCACTGCTATTGACGTGCTTCTCACACAGGAAGTGCCTTGGTTACACTGTTCACATGCTGCGGCTGACAGCTTCCGGCCCACTGCGATTCTCCAGCAGTTGCTAGTCATGGTCCAACACATAACCTGACCTTATATTACCACAATTTGTAATTGTATTGCTTCCTAATGTATATTCATACTGTATATTATATGTAAGTGCTGTTTCTGTTCCTGTACTTTGATTTTCAAGTTTGGATTGTTACTCCTCCCATGTATTTTTGGCGCCCATTTTTGGGCTATATAAACCTGCTATTGTTGTACTGTCCGTATCCTGATCTGAGGAAATCTGAAAAGAGCAAAAGAAGGAAAGACCGACGGAAAGGCGCCTTGTGTGATACCGTTGATGACAGGTGGGAGGGGTTAGTCGAAGAGTAGATGATGGGTGCTCACCTTGAGCGAGCAAAAAACTCGCATGTAGACCCACAGTGGGGTTAGTGGTATGGATAATAGTCCACCGGATACAGCTGCTAAGCCCAGGGTACAGGACAGGACTAGCCAGTCCTGGATAGATATGCAGTGGTAAGGAAGAAAAAAAACCTTTTCAAAGGGCGCTGCTGTTGTCCTGTGCTTGGTAAGCAAAACAGGGGCCAGTGGGCAATTACGGCAGCATTAGGCCGACTCACATCTTCCTCCCAGATACCCTCCAGCGTGACTGAGCACATACTATGGGAGGAGGGAGCTCCCTCCTCCCATAGTATGTGCTCAGTCACGCTGGAGGGTATCTGGGAGGAAGATGTGAGTCGGCCTAATGCTGCCGTAATTGCCCACTGGCCCCTGTTTTGCTTACCAAGCACAGGACAACAGCAGCGCCCTTTGAAAAGGTTTTTTTTCTTCCTTACCACTGCTGATCTGAGGAAGGGAGGGATCCTCCCGAAACGCGTAATCTTGTCCATTTTATTGTTTTTTTTTATAAAATGTCCTGCTGAGGACTTTCCTATTACCTTTGGCATCCGCCTCATCTGTCTACAAGAGTCTGCAGCGCCATACCTGAGGGTTTTTTCCTGCTCTACTTCTAATATTGACTCCCAGGACGACTTGTTTCCTCCTGCAACCCATCGGCATAGCAGCGACTCGTACTACAGTACCCAGATTATATCGTGGGTGATATGCTTTTTTGCATAGATCTCAAGGTGAGCGGCCATCTATAAGCCCCGTGGGGTTCCCCCCCCCCCCCCACCCACCACCCGATCTATTGAGGGTAAATACACGAGGCGCCATCCGTCGGTCCTTTCTTTTCCTTTCTCTACAGATTCACTGTATTTAGGCTTGTTACAGATTAATAGGTACAAAAAAGAGTACTTTTTCTTGGACTTTCACAGTATGTACGCCCTTGACAGATTAACAGGTACAAAATGGTACACTACTTAGATGTACGTATGCGGTATGCACTGATGAGGTTAGAAAAATGCGCTACAATACGCCTAAAAACTCTGTATTTTTGTAAAACACCAGCTGGTGAGTACTATTGCTTGGACTTTCACAGTATGCAGGCCCTTGACAGATTAACAGGTACAAAATGGTACACTACTTAGATGTACGTATGTAGTATGCACTGAAGAAGGCAGAAAAAGGCACTACAATAAGCCAAAAATCTCTGTATTTTTTTTTTTTTTAAACTGCCGGTGAGTACTATTGCTTGGACATTAGCAGTATGTAGGCCCTTGACAGATTAACAGGTACAAAACGGTAAACTACTTAGATGTAGGTATGTGGTATGCACGTATGAGGGCAAAAAATGCGCAACAGTACACTTGAAAAAGTATTTTCGTAAAACACCAGCCGGTGATTACTTTTGCTTGGATTTTCACAGTATGTAGGCCCTTGACAGATTAACAGGTACAAAATGGTACACTACTTAGATGTACGTATGCGGTATGCACTGATGAGGGCAGAAAACTGCGCTACAATACGCCTAAAAACTCTGTATTTTTGTAAAACACCAGCAGGTGATTACTATTGCTTGGACTTTCACAGTAAGTAGGCCCTTGACAGATTAAAAGGTACAAAATGGTACACTACTTAGATTTAGGTATGTGGTATGCACGTATGAGGGCAAACAAATGCGCTACAGTACACTTGGAAAACGTATTTTCGTATAACACCAGCCGGTGATTACCTTTGCCTAGACTTTCCCAGTATCTAGACTTGTTACAGGTTTACAGATACAAAATAGTACACTGCTTTGATGTAGGTATGTGGTATGCAGGTATGAGGGCAGAAAAATGCACTACAGTCCATTGAAAAAATTTATTTTTGCACAGCAGCAGGACCCAACAGTGCAGCACCACACACACACACACACACACACACACACACACACAAAAAGTGTATTAAACCCAAAATTGCGCTCTGTCACAGAGTATTAAGAATGGTGTGAACTGCTGGTTATTATACCGTCTATAGACTAGTATAAGCAGCAGATGATTTCTTTTGGAAAAAAATACGCAGAATTGCGCTGAAAAATCATTCCTGCCTCGTGTGATAAGGTTCATGAAGTTAAGGCAGCTTGTTGAAATGTATGAGGCAACGAAAAGCTATCTGCCCCTCTCTGATAAAATGCTGAATAAAGGGACTGGGAGGTTAATGGCTGGCATAAAAATCCTTCTCAGTGAGAACAAGCACTGCTCTCTGTCCACAACGCTGATGTGACTAGCAGTTGGCAGTGTATCTCTGTAACAAACAGAGACATGCAGTCCGTCCTATCCCTCTGCAGTTGTTGGCATGAAATGAGCAGCCGTAAAATGGCTGCCGATTATATAGGGCTGTGACATCACAGGGGTCAATGAATGCTGATAGGCTGCATCCTGCATGTGATTCAGGGTCATCCCGCCTACCTCCCTTCCCACCTTGCCCC
Source organism: Hyla sarda (assembly GCF_029499605.1). Classification (NCBI taxonomy): domain Eukaryota; kingdom Metazoa; phylum Chordata; class Amphibia; order Anura; family Hylidae; genus Hyla; species Hyla sarda. Next base: position 57,218,011 of record NC_079200.1, read on the forward strand.
ATGTACTGACATCCCTTGCCCCATGTACTGATCCGCCATTTTAGGTGTCCTGGAGCCTGGAACGCTGTAAAATGGAGTTTAATTGTCAGGATTCGGCAGGCTGGAGGTGGATCCTCTGTGTTAGAGAGGGATTGGCGTGGACCGTACCGGTGGACCAGTTCTAAGTTGCTACTGGTATTCACCAGAGCCAGCCGCAAAGCGGGATGGACTTGCAGCAGCGGTAGCAACCAGGTCGTATCCACCGGCAACGGCTCAACCTCTCTGACTGAGATAGGCGCGGTACAAGGGATTAGACAAGAGCAGGGTCGGACGTAGCAGAAGGTCAGGGCAGGCAGCAAGGATCGTAGTCATGGGCAACGGCAAGAGGTCTAGAACACCGGCTAGGAACACACAAGGAACCCTTTCACTGGCACAATGGCAACAAGATCCGGCAAGGAAGTACAGGGGAAGTGAGGCATTATAGGGAAGTGCACAGGTGAAGACACTAATTAAAACCCATGCGCCAATCAGTGGCGCACCGGCCCTTTAAATCGCAAAGACCCGGCGCGCGCCCTAGGGAGCAGGGCCGCGCGCGCCTGGACAGCACAGACGGGGAACGAGTCTGGTAAGCGGGTCGGGATGCGCACCGTGAGCGGGAGCGTCCCGCATCGCGAAACGCATCCCGGCTGGGGACATTATCGCAGCTCACCCGGTCAGCGGGTCTGACCGGGTGGATACGACCTGGTTGCTACCGCTGCTGCAAGTCCATCCCGCTTTGCGGCGGGCTCTGGTGAATACCAGTAGCAACTTAGAACTGGTCCACCGGTACGGTCCACGCCAATCCCTCTCTAACACAGAGGATCCACCTCCAGCCTGCCGAATCCTGACAATTAAACTCCATTTTACAGCGTTCCAGGCTCCAGGACACCTAAAATGGCGGATCAGTACATGGGGCAAGGGATGTCAGTACATGGGGCAAGGTGGGAAGGGAGGTAGGCGGGATGACCCTGAATCACATGCAGGATGCAGCCTATCAGCATTCATTGAGCCCTGTGATGTCACAGCCCTATATAATCGGCAGCCATTTTACGGCTGCTCATTTCATGCCAACAACTGCAGAGGGATAGGACGGACTGCATGCGAGAACGCCGCGAGCACTTCGGGGAGGAGCGGGGACCCGGAGCGCTCGGCATAACATTAATGAAGCGATTCGCGCTATCACATTCCTTGCGAATCGACTAAATCCGGAAATTCATAATGAATTCGGGTTTGTCTGCTCATCTCTACCTATGAGCCCTAAAAAATTAGTTAAATTGTATAACAACAATTTTTATGTAGGGGATATGCTGCTGCTTTACTCTTCATGACTATGCCCCTACTAGTCTTAATGCAAAATGTCCTTCCTACCAGCACTTTCCTCCTCTATTAGACCTCAGCTGCTGGATAGGGTGCTTATGCTATGACCATTGGCTCTTGGCTTTTTAACAGTGTGCACCAAGGTTCCTCTTCCCCAGCCAATGGCCTGTCACCCTAATCTATTTAAGGATCAATTTCCATTAATTTCCCACCTGAGAAATAGGGATCCTAGGTTCCTATGAGTGCTAGGTGTTATATTTTTTCTCTATCCAGCTCCTTACCCAACTTGTTTCCTAACCTCATCTAACTGTTCTTTTCTGGCCTCCTGACTGTCTAACATATTGACAGAGCTCGGCTTGCCTTAACCCCTTCAGGACGGAGCCCATTTTGGCCTTAAGGACCGGAGCGTTTTTTTGCACATCTGACCACTGTCACTTTAAACATTAATAACTCTGGAATGCTTTTAGTTATCATTCTGATTCCGAGATTGTTTTTTTGTGACATATTCTACTTTAACATAGTGGTACATTTTTGTCGATACTTGCATCCTTTCTTGGTGAAAAATCCGTAAATTTGATGAAAAATGGTAAAATTTAGCATTTTTCTAACTTTGAAGCTCTCTGCTTGTAAGGAAAATGGATATTACGAATACATTTTTTTTGGTTCACATATACAATATGTCTACTTTATGTTTGCATCATAAAATTGACGTGTTTTTACTTTTGGAAGACACCAGAGGGCTTCAACGGTCAGCAGCAATTTTCCGATTTTTCACAAAATTTTCAAACTCAGTATTTTTCAGGGACCAGTTCAGGTTTGAAGTGGATTTGAAGGGTCTTCATATTAGAAATACCCCATAAATGACCCCATTATAAAAACTACACCCCCCAAAGTATTCAAAATGACATTCAGTCAGTGTTTTAACCCTTTAGGTGTTTCACACGAATAGCAGCAAAGTGAAGGAGAAAATTCACAATCTTCATATTTTACACTCACATGTTCTTGTAGACACAATTTTTGAATTTTTACAAGGGGTAAAAGGACAAAATTTTTACTTGTATTTGTAGCCCAATTTCTCTCGAGTAAGGACATACCTCATATGTCTATGTAAAGTGTTCGGCGGGCGCAGTAGAGGGCTCAGAATGGAAGGAGCGACAAGGGGATTTTGGAGAGTACGTTTTTCTGAAATGGTTTTTGGGGGGCACGTTGCATTTAGGAAGCCCTTATGGTGCCAGAACAGCAAAAAAAAAAAAAAAAAACACATGGCATACCATTTTGGAAACTAGACCCCTCGGGGAATGTAACATGGGATAAAGTGAACCTTAATACCCCACAGGTGTTTCACGACTTTTGCAAATGTAAAAAAAAAAATAATAATTTTTACCTAAAATGCTTGTTTTCCCAAATTTTTTTTGTTTTTAAAAAGGGTAATAGCAGAAAATACTCCTAAAAATTTGAAGCCCAATTTCTCCCGATTCAGAAAACACCCCATATGGGGGTGAAAAGTGCTCTGCTGGCGCACTACAGGTCTCGGAAGAGAAGGAGTCACATTTGGCTTTTTGAAAGCAAATTTTGCTCTGGGGGCATGCCGCATTTAGGAAGCCCCTATGGTACCAGGACAGCAAAAAAAAAAAACCCACATGGCATACCACTTTGGAAACTAGACCCCTCGGGGAACGTAACAAGGGGTTAAGTGGACCTTTATACCCCACAGGTGTTTCACGACTTTTGCATATGTAAAAAAAAAATGTTTTTACATTTTTAAAAAGGGTAAAAGCAGAAAATACCCCCCAAAATTTGTAACACAATTTCTCCCGAGTACGGCGATACCCCATATGTGACCCTAAACTGTTGCCTTGAAATACGACAGGGCTCCAAAGTGAGAGCGCCATGCGCATTTGAGGCCTAAATTAGGGACTTGCATAGGGGTGGACATAGGGGAATTCTACGCCAGTGATTCCCAAACAGGGTTCCTCCAGCTGTTGCAAAACTCCCAGCATGCCTGGACAGTCAACGGCTGTCCGACAATACTGGGAGTTGTTGTTTTGCAACAGCTGGAGGCTCCGTTCTGGAAACAGTGGCGTACCAGACGTTTTTCATTTTTATTGGGGAGGGGAGGGGGGCTGTGTAGGGGTATGTGTATATGTAGTGTTTTTTACTTTTTATTTTATTTTGTGTTAGTGTAGTGTAGTGTTTTTAGGGCACAGTCGCACGGGCGGGGGTTCACTGTAGTTTCTCGCTGGCAGTTTGAGCTGCAGCAGAAAGTTTGCGGCAGCTCAAACTTGCAGCCAGATACTTACTGTAATCCTCCGCCCATGTGAGTGTACCCTGTACGTTCACATTGGGGGGGGGGGAAATCCAGCTGTTGCATAACTACAACCCCCAGCATGCCCGTTGGCTGTCGGTGACTGCTGAGAGTTGTAGTTTTGCAACAACTATAGGCACACTGGTTATGTATCACTGAGTTTGTGACCTAACTCAGTGTTTCACAACCAGTGTGCCTCCAGCTGTTGCAAAACTACAACTCCCAGCATGTACGGTGGATGGTGTACATTGACTGCTGAGAGTTGGAGTTTGCAACAGCTGGAGGCACACCGGTGGTGAAACACTGAGTTAGGTAAAAAAAAAAAAACTCTAAGTTTCACAACCAGTGTGCCTTCAGCTGTTGCAAAACTACAACTCTCAGCAGTCACCAACAGCCAACGGGCATGCTGGGAGTTGTAGTTATGCAACCAGCAGATGCACCACTACAACTCCCAGCATGCACTTTAGCTGTTTGTGTAAGCTGGGAGTTGTAGTTATACAACAGCTGAAGGTACACTTTTCCATAGAAAAAATGTGCCTCCAGCTGTTGCAAAACCATAAGTCCCAGCATGCCCATAAGGGAATGCTGGGAGTTGTGGTGGTCTGCCTCCTGCTGTTGCATAACTACAGCTCCCAGCATGCCCTTTTTGCATGCTGGGAGCTGTTGCTAAGCAACAGCAGGAGGCTGTCACTCACCTCCAACGATCCAGCTGCATGAGGTCAGTCCCTCGTCGTCGCCGCCGCCGCTGGTCCTGGGGCCCCGATCCCAACATTGACGCTGGGGATCGGGGTCCCCAGCACCCGGGGTGCACGTCCCGCACCCGCTCACGTCCTCCGGAAGAGGGGCGGAGCGGGTGCAGGAGTGACACCAGCAGCAGGCGCCCTGATTGGTCAGCCGGTAATCCGGCCGACGAATCAGGGCGATCGTGAGGTGGCACCAGTGCCACCTCACCCCTGCAGGCTCTGGCTGTTCGGGGCCGTCAGAGACGGCCCCGAACAGCCAGTATTTCTGGGTCAACGGGTCTCTGGAGACCCGATTGACCCGGAATCTGCCGCAGATCGCTGGACTGAATTGTCCAGCGATCTGCGGCCATCGCCGACATGGGGGGGCATAATGACCCCCCTGGGCGATATGTCGCGATGCCTGCTGAACGATTTCAGCAGGCATCCGGCTCCGGTCCCCAACCGGCTAGCGGTGGGGACCGGAATTCCCATGGGCGTATGGATACGCCCTCGGTCCTTAAGGACTCGGAATGCAGGGCGTATCCATACGCCCTATGTCCTGAAGAGGTTAACCTTGGCTTGTCTATCAGGCTGAGAGAGATTGCATTGACCTTGGCTGGTCTACTGTATTGTCTTGGCCTGTCTAGCGTCATAAGAGAACTCTACTTGTCTTTATCTTGGCCTGTCTAGCGTATTGAGAGAACTCTACTTGCCCTGATCTTGGCCTGTCTAGCCTATTGAGAGAACTCTACTTGCCCTCATCAGGGCCGGTTTAGCATATTGAGATAACTCTACTGGCCTTGATCTTGGCCTGTCTAGCTTATTGAGAGAACTCTACTTGCCCTGTTCTTGGCCTGTCTAGCTTATTGAGAGGAGTCTACTTGCCCTGACCTGGCTTAATAACTGTATTGAAAAAAATCGCTCTAACCTCGGCTTGTCTACCCTCAGGCGTTTTTTTTCTCACTGTTTAAAAAATTTGGCCAACAAGTGTCTGCTGTTTTTGTGCCTTAAATTTGGCAAGAAAAAGCCTGAGGGTAACTATCTTGAGATTAATGACAATAAAGTCCACAAACTTGAGTAGGTTGCAGGGTGAACACATTGGAATCCTTTGGATTTCTTGACTCAGTTAGCCTCAAGTAATTTTTTTTTGTTCAATTAATTTTTTTAAGGCCTCAATCTTATACTATACTATACTATGCTATACTATATTTTATTATACTATATTCAATTCAATTCCAAATTAAGTTATGATGTGCTGTTAAAATTATGGACACAATTGTTTCCTTTGTCCATGGAACATGCTGTAAAAAAATATCTTTAAATGCTGATAAAAAACTGCTCGGCTGCCCCCATAATAATGTACTTAAAAATGAAATTTCAAAAATTGCAATCAGAAAATAGAAACAGATTTATTTAAAAATCTGTATTTTATTTGTAGTTTTAAAGGGAATTTATTCAGACAAGTCCGCCAGAGAGGAAGTCTCAGCTTACCAATGGTTGTCTATTCTTAGTCATGATAAAGGGTCCATAGCAGAGAACCCCTCCCAAGACGTCCATATGCCCTAATGATGTGACATAATAAAGTAAAACTACAAACTCAGCTGCACCGATGATAAAGTTTGTGATTATATTGGTAGATAAGTGATATGAAGACTATGTATGAGAAGTTATTCCTGTACCCTGTACATATGAAAGGTAAAATATCCATGTTTAACCCTTCACAAAGAATGTTACAGAGATGTTTACTCTTTCACATTACTGCAATAAAACTTACTTAACTTCTGTAAAATATTTTAACATTTTACATTCTCTATTAACCCTAATAATATATAGTAAAAAAATATATATTGAAATAGGGTTTGGACATGTAAGGAGATTTCTTGACATTTTTAATACCCAGTCATGTGAAGACTAATAGTGTACAATAGGGATCCAAACCATATATAAGCTAGATGTTCTCTTAATAGACAAAAAGGGACTAAGGATCTAATCCTTATGAGAGAAGCGCTGATATCTGCAGGACCATGACGTCTGGAACCTCTCCCTCCCTCATCCTCAGGAATGCACAGGACATAAGCAATGAACTATACTATCTTCACATTCCAACATTTGTAAGAATTATTTTTGTATACATTTTTTATCTACTCTGTATTTATTTTCCATTTTTGTGTGTGTCAAATATTATACCCTTGCTTGCACATAAGTGACTGTGCCTATTTTTCATGCATATCTGTTGCTCTGGATGTGCTGGCCCAAATATCTAACAACTTCTCAAATAACTTCACAGAAAGTAACCGGATTAAATGAAAAGAAATGGAACCAAACAGCGACTTTCTAGGACTCCTTACATCCTCTGATAAGAAGGCACATAGGCGGCAAGATGAAATGGATTTGGGGGGGGGGGGGGGTGAAATGCACTGTACATTTATGTCTCCATGGTAGGCAATGATAAGCATGGTCTTCTATGTATTTGGGACAGAAGAAAAGCTCCTGTCTCCTTTGTCTCTATATCATAGCTAGATGTCCCAAATACTCTTATAATAGAACAAGTTCTACTCCTTCAGCGTCCTATAGGTAGAGTAATCCCTCTTATAATTCTGTCCAGATAACGCCGCAAGCTAGACAAATGTGCCCCCGGTGAGGAAGCAGCTTGAGGCTCAGTACATTCTGCTTGTCTATCAATCACGTTGTGCTATTCCGAGTGGCAAAAGGCAACTTTGTAGAGCTTAAAAAGGAATTCAACCATCGAAAATCCCAGTGCGTTGTCATAGACTGTTATTTATTTCCCTATTACTTATATTGGATCAAAACTTTCCATAGAGCAATACACAGAATGCAATTACTTAAGTCCCTAGGGGCGAACATCATTTAATTTCTTAATATTAGGTATTGATACAGACTAGGTAAGTTTCAGGACCATTGATCAGAGAGAATGTTTTCAAAATTTGGTATGAAAGCAGAGTCTATGGAAGAAATCCATGGAAACAAAGTGAGTGCATAATGGTATTGATACCGTTTTAATTAATTTTACTGAGTCTAAAAGAGAGCTATCAGGGGTATTATTTGGATATGGCATAGCCTGTTCCAGAGCAATGGATCAGGCAATCTTGATTGCTTAGGCCTGGATAGTTTTGGGTGTAGTTTCATTAGTTTTGCACCCTCTGCATATGCTGTGTGAGTCTGTCCAGGTGTTTCAAAAAGAAAAGAAAATAATTTCATCTGTAGTATTCAGCAGCTAATAAGTACTGGAAGAATTGAGATTTTTTAATAGAAGTAATTTACAAAACTGTTTAACTTTCTGGCACCAGTTGAGAAAAAAAAAAAGTTTTCCATCGGAGTACCCCTTTAACCCCTTGGGGACGGAGCCCATTATAACCCTAAGGACGGGAGCATTTTTTGCAAATCTGACCACTGTCACTTTAAGCATTAATAATTCTGGGATGCTTTTACTTATAAATTTGATTCCGAGATAGTTTTTTGTGACATATTCTACTTTATGGTAGGGATAAATTTTTGTTGATACTTGCATCATTTCTTGGTGAAAAATTCCAAAATTTGATGAAAAATTAGAAAAGTTAGCATTTTTCTAAATTTGAAGCTCTCTGCTTGTAAGGAAAATAGACATTCCAAATAAATTATATATTGATTCACAAATACAATATGCCTACTTTATATTTGCATCATAAAGTTGACATGTTTTAACTTTTGGAAGACATCAGAGGGCATCAAAGTTCAGCAGCAATTTTCAAATTTTCCACAAAATTTTCAAAATCGAAATTTTTCAGGGACAAGTTCAGGTTTGAAGTGGATTTGAAGGGCCTTCCTATTAGAAATACCCCACAAATTACCCAATTATAAAAACTGCACCCCTCAAAGTATCCAAAATGACATTCAGTAAGTTTGTTAATCCTTTAGGTGTTTCACAGGAATAGCAGCAAAGTGAAGGAGAAAATTCAAAATCTTCATTTTTTACACTTTCATGTTCTTGTAGACCCAGTTTTTGAATTTTTAGAAGTGGTAATAGGAGAAAAAGCCTCAAAAAATTTGTAACCCAATTTCTCTCGAGTAAGGAAATACCTCATATGTGTATGTCAAGAGTTCGGCGGGAGCAGTAGAGGGCTCAGAAGGGAAGGAGCAACAATGGGATTTTGGAGAGTGAATTTTGCTGAAATGGTCTTTGGGGGGCATGTCACATTTAGGAAGCCCCTATGGTGCCAGAACAGCAGAAAACCCCACATGGCATACCATTTTGGAAACTACACCCCTCAAGGCATGTAACAAGGGGTCCAGTGAGCCTTAACACCACGCAGGTGTTTGACGACTTTTCGTTAAAATCGGATGTGTAAATGAAAAAAAAAATTTTTTCACTAAAGGGCAGTTTCTTCCCCAAATTTACCATTTTTACAAAGGGTTATGGGAGAGAATGCCCCCCAAAATTATGGAAATACCCCATGTTAGGACGTAAAATGCTCTGCGGGCGAAATACAATGCTCAGAAGAGGAGGAGCGCCATTGAGCTTTTGGAAAGAGAATTCGTTTGGAATGGTAGTCAGGGGCCATGTGCGTTTACAAAGCCCCCTGTGGTGCCAGAACAGTGGACCCCCCCACATGTGACCCCATTTTGGAAACTACACCCCTCACAGAATTTAATAAGGGGTGCAGTGAGTATTTACACCCCACTGGCATTTAACAGATCTTTGTAACAATGGACTGTGCAAATGAAAAATACAATTTTTCATTTTCACGGACCACTGTTCCAAAAATCTGTCAGACACATGTGGGGCGTAAATGCTCAATGTACCCCTTATTACATTACACGAGGGGTGTAGTTTCCAAAATGGGGTCACATGTTGTTCTGGCACTATGGGGGCTTTGTAAACTCATGTGGCCGGAAATTCCGGACACATTTTCTCTTCAAAATCCCAATGGCACTCCTTCTCTTCTGAGCATTGTAGTGCGCCCGCTGAGCACTTTACATCCACATATGGGGTATGTTCTTACTCAGAGGAAATGGGGTTACAAATTTTGGGGGGCTTTTTTCCTATTTTCCCATGTGAAAATGAAAAATTTAGGGTAACACCAGCATTTTAGTGAAAACATTTTTTTTTTCATTTTCCCATCCAACTTTAATGAAAATTCGTCAAACACCTGTGGGGTGTAAATGCTCACAATACCCCTTATTACGTTCCGTGGGGGGTGTAGTTTCCAAAATAGAGTCACATGTGAGTATTTATGTTTTTGCGTTTATGTCAGAACCACTGTAAAATCACGAATTTAGGCCTCAAATGTACATGGTGCGCTCTCACTCCTGAGCCTTGTTGTGCGCCAGCTGAGCGTTTTACGCCCACATATGGAGTAATTCCGTACTCAGGAGAAATTGTGTTACTTATTTTGGGGGGCTTTTTTTCCTTTTACTGCTTGTGAAAATAAAAAGTATGGGGCAACACCAGCATGTTTGTGTAAACCTTTTTTTTTTTTTACACTAACAGGCTGGTGTAACCCCCAACTTTTACTTTTCATAAGGGGTAAAAGGAGAAAAAGCCCCCCAAAATTTGTAGTGCAATTTCTCCCGATTACGGAAATACCCCATATGTGGCCCTAAACTGTTTCTTTGAAATACGACAGGGCTCTGAAGTGAGAGAGCGCCATGCGCATTTGAGGACTAAATTAGGAATTGCATAGGGGTGGACATAGGGGTATTCTATGCCAGTGATTTCCAAACAGGGTGCCTCCAGCTGTTGCTTAACTACTAGAATGCCTGGACAGTCAGTGGCTGTCCAGAAATGCTGGGAGTTGTTGTTTTGCAACAGCTGGAGGCTCCGTTTTGGAAACCCTGCCGTACAATACGTTTTTCATTTTTATTGGGGGGGACAGTGTAAGGGGGTGTATATGTAGTGTTTTACCCTTTATTATATGTTAGTGTAGTGTAGTGTTTTTAGAGTACATTCGCACTGGCGTGTTACGGTGAGTTTCCCGCTAGGAGTTTGCGCTGCGGTGAAAAATTTGCCGCAGACCAAACTTGAAGCAGGAAACTTACTGTAAACCTGCCCGTGTGAATGTACCCTGTACGTTCACATGGGGGGACAAACCTCAAGCTGTTTCAAAACCACAACTCCCAGCATGCACTGACAGTGCATGCTGGGAGTTGTACTTTTGCAACAGCTGGAGGCACACTGGTTGGAAAACCTTCAGTTAGGTTCTGTTACCTAACAGTATTTTCCAACCAGTGTGCCTCCAGCTGTTGCAAAACTACAACTCCCAGCATGTACTGACATACCGTGCATGCTGGGAGTTGTGCTTTTGCAACAGCTGGAGGCACACTGGTTGGAAAACCTTTAGTTAAGTTCTGTTACCTAACAGTATTTTCCAACCAGTGTGCCTCCAGCTGTTGCAAAACTACAACTCCCAGCATGTACTAATCGCCGAAGGGCATGCTGGGAGCTGTAGTTATGCAACAGCTGTAGGTTACGCAACTACAACTCCCAGCATGGTGAGACAGCTGTTTGCTGTTTCAGCATGCTGGGATTTGCAGTTTTGCAACATCTGGAGTGCTACAGTTTATAGACCACTGCCCAGTGATTTCCAAACTGTGACCCTTCAGATGTTGCAAAACTACAAATCCCAGCATGTCCAGACAGCAAAGAGCTGTTTTAGCATGCTAGGGGTTGTAGTTTTGCAAGATCTGGAAAGATACAGTTTAGAGACCACTATATAGTGGTCTCAAACTGCAGTCCTCCAGCTGTTGCAAAACTACATATTCCAGCATGACCAAACAGCATACAGCTGTCTGGGCATGCTGGGAGTTGTAGTTTTGCAACATCTGGAGGGCTACAGTATTAGACTGTTGCTAGGCAACTTACCGGCTTCCGTGGGATCCAGGGAGCCGCCCTCTTCTGCCGCACGCCGCCCGCGACGATCTCCGTCGCCGCCCGCCGATCACTGTCGCCCGCAGCCTCCGGAGGGGTAAGACGACCTTCGGCGTTCGGTCCCCGTCCTGCCCTGCCTATTGTGGGTGGGCAGGACGGGGTAAACGAAAGTAAACCCCTCCGCCCCTGATCTGCTATTGGTGGTCGCGTCTAGACCACCAATAGCAGAGCTAGGAGGGGTGGCACCCCTGCCACCTCACTCCTATCGCTGTAGGGGGATCGTAGTTGTCTTAGACAACCGCAATCCCCCTTCTATTTCGGGTCACCGGGTCACCATAGACCCGTAATGACCCGGAATCGGCGCAAATCGCAAGTGTGAATTCACTTGCGATTTGCGTCGATCGTCGACATGGGGGGGTCTAATGACCCCCCTGGGCATTTGCACGGGGTGCCTGCTGATAGAAATTCCCACGGGCGTATGGATACGCCCTTCGTCCTTAAGTACCAGGACGCAAGGGCGTATGCATACGCCCTTCGTCCCCAAGAGGTTAAATAACAGGTGCTCAGACACTGAATTGCTACAAGCGGTGAGCTGGCTAAACTTTCTTTTTATTTTACTTTATTTTAATAGCCTTTAAAACTCATATATAACACTGACTAAGAGCGCTAAATTGCTGTACAACACTGCTAGGTCACCAAGAATATATTCAAGTTTTAAGGTGGTTTTAAGGCTAAGTTAATATATATCCCATGGTAACTAACAGTTTGTACGACAGGATTGGTGTCCAAAACTAGTAAAGAAGAAATAGCTTTTAAAGGAAAAGCTGGAAAATTCTATCTACTTTGGAAATCATTGGTTATGTATGTGTAAGCTTGGCTGGTAGTAGCAGCAGCAAAGGTCGTGGACTGGTGGTAGTTGTAGCCAGTGGACAAGAGGCCGTGGTGGACTGGTTATAATAGCCAGAGGACAGCAGGCTCTGGTGGACTAGTGAGAGTTGTTGTGCCAGCGAACAGCAGACAGTGGTCAGCTAGGGATAGTTGAAGCCAGCAGACATCCGGAAGTGGTGGATTAGTGATAGTTGAACAGGACATGCCGAGGAGAAATTCACTTATAGTGATAGTTGTAGTAGGAAGCAGAAGGCAGGAAGTGGTGGACTGTTTGTAGTTGCAGTATCAGTGGACAACAGGCAGCGGTGAACTAATGGAAGCTGTAACCAGTGGACATCAGGAAGTGGTGGACTGTTGGTAATGGTAGTAGACAGCAGGCAGTGGTGGACTAGTGATAGCTGTGGTTAGGGGACAGCAAGCAGTGGTAGATGGACTAGTGTTAGTTTTAGGAGCCATTGGATAGCAGTCAGTGGTGGGCTAGTGGTAGTTGTAGTAGCCAGTGGAAAGCAAACAGTGGTGAACTAATGGTACAACTGTAGCCAGGGGTGGGGAAAGTACTGTCTAATCAGTGGAATGCCTAATTCGTTTTAACAAATGTTAATTTTTTTTACCAAATTACTGGCAATCTTGATCGCTTAGGGGTGCCGATGACAGCTGCCGCTCTGAACACTCTCTTTAATGCTACACTGGAGGGTGGGAAAGACAGAACACACTGACCAAGTTCTGGAGAATGGTCTAATCTGGTGAAGTCCATGGGGTCTGGGTTAATGATGTCTGTCAGAGAAATGGCACAGCTAAGGTATGCATCAACCAATTGTTCAGGTAGTGGTGTTCATTCCTTTGGTGACAAATTATGTCAGGTTGGAATACCGGATGAAGAAACATTGATGGAAGCCATGGCAAGCTGCTGCGTAGCTTGTCCCTATAAAAATCCAATTGAGCCTCCCTTTAGGAAGTTGAAAAAATTCCCCCATTCTGGTTTTATATCAAGGGTCTAAGAGTGTGGCTATCCAGTATTCATATATTTCCTTCAAGCGCACAATACACCTGTCACTGTGCAAGCAAGAAAGTATGTAGGTTGGCATTCTAGCAAGCATTTTCGTGGGCCGGGCTGGTTCCTCATCCAACTCCTCCTCAAGAGGAACATCTATACTGCTGCCAGGCTGATGTAAACCTTCCGTCTTCCTTCCTTTCTTAACCCCTTAAGGGCGCAGGACATACTCAAACGGCCCCTTTTCCGAGTCCTTAAGGACTCAGGACGTTTGAGTACGTCCTGTCAAATCCCGGCCCCCCGCCGCTAGCTGGAGGGGAGCCGGTGCCCGATGCCTGCTGAAATCGTTCAGCAGGCATCGCGGCATATCGCCCTGGGGGGTCATGATGACCCCCCATGTCGATGATGGCAGCAGATCGCTGGACAATTCAGACGGCCCCGAACAGCCATAGCCAGCAGGGGTGAGGTGGCACTGGTGCCACCTCACGATCACCCTGATTCGTCGGCCGGTTTCCCTGACGACCAATCAGGGCACCTGCTGCGGGTGTCACTCCCGCAACCCGCTCCGCCCCTCTTCCGGAGGACGTGAGCGGGTGCGGGACGTGCACCCCGGGAGCTGGGGACCCCGATCCCCAGCGTCAATGTTGGGATCGGGGCCCCAGGAGCGAAGGCGGTGACGACGAGGGACTGACCTGATGCGGCGTGGATAGTTGGTGGTGAGTGACAGCCTCCTGCTGTTGCTTAGCAACAGCTCCCAGCATGCAAAAAGGGCATGCTGGGAGCTGTAGTTATGCAACAGCAGGAGGCAGACCACCACAACTCCCAGCATGCCGTTATGGGCACGCTGGGACTTATAGTTTTGCAACAGCTGGAGGCACATTTTTTCTATGGAAAAGTGTACCTTCAGCTGTTGTGTAACTACAACTCCCAGCTTGCACAAACTGCTAAAGTGCATGCTGACGAGTTGTAGTGGTGCATCTACTGGTTGCATAACTACAACTCCCAGCATGCCCGTTGGCTGTCGGTGACTGCTGAGAGTTGTAGTTTTGCAACAGCTGAAGGCACACTGAGTTAAGTAGCAAACCAGTGTGTCTCCAGCTGTTGCATAACTACAATCCCCAGCATCCCCAGCCAAAGTAGTATGCCTCCAGCTGTTGCACAACTACAAGACCCAGCATGCCCTTCCACTGTCCGTACATGCTGGGGGTTGTAGCTTTTGCAACAGCTGAAGGCACACTGGTTGCAAAACACTGAGTTTGTTACCAAACTCGGTGTTTCACAACTAGTGTGCCTCCAGCTGTTGCAAAACTACAACTCCCAGCATGCACTGATAGACCGTACATGCTGGGAGTTGTAGTTTTGCAACAGCTGGATGCCCCCCCCCCCCCCAATGTGAATGTACAGGGTACACTCACATGGGCGGAGGTTTACAGTAAGTATCCGGCTGCAAGTTTGAGCTGCGGCAAAATTTCTGCCGCAGCTCAAACTGCCAGCGAGAAACTACTGTGAATCCCCGCCCGTGCGACTGTACCCTAAAAACACTACACTACACTAACAAAAAATAAAATAAAAAGTAAAAAACACTACATATACACATACCCCTACACAGCCCCCCTCCCCTCCCCAATAAAATGAAAAACGTCTGGTATGCTACGGTTTCCAAAACGGAGCCTCCAGCTATTGCAAAACAACTACTCCCAGTATTACCAGACAGCCACTGACTGTCTAGGCATGCTGGGAGTTTTACAACAGCTGGAGGCACCCTGTTTGGGAATCACTGGCGTAGAATACCCCTATGTCCACCCCTATGCAATCCCTAATTTAGGCCTCAACTGCGCATGGCGCTCTCACTTAGGAGCCCTGTCGTATTTCAAGGCAACAGTTTAGGGTCACATATGGGGTATCGCCGTACTCGGGAGAAATTGTGTTACAAATATTGGGGGGTATTTCCTGCTTTTACCCTTTTTAAAAATGTAAAATTTTTGGGAAAAGAAACATTTTAGGTAAAAAGTTACGTTCCCCGAGGGGTCTAGTATCCAAAATAGTATCCAAAATAGTATGCCATGTGTTTTTTTTTGCTGTTCTGGCACCATAGGGCTTCCTAAATGCGGCATGCCCCCAGAGCAAAATTTGCTTTCAAAAAGCCTAATGTGACTCCTTCTCTTCTGAGACCTGTAGTGCGCCAGCAGAGCACTTTTCACCCCCATATGGGGTGTTTTCTGAATAGGGAGAAATTGGGCTTCAAATTTTGGGGGGTATTTTCTGCTTTAACCCTTTGTAAAAATGTAAATTTTTTGGGAAACCAAGCATTTTAGGTAAAATTTTTTTTTTTTTTACATATGCAAAAGTTGTGAAACCCCTGTGGGGTATTAAGGTTCACTTTACTCCTTGTTACATTCCCCAAGGGGTCTAGTTTCCAAAATGGTATGCCATGTGTTTTTTTTTTTTTTTTGCTGTCCTGGCACCATAGGGGCTTCCTAAATGCGGCATGCCCCCAGAGCAAAATTTCCTTCAAAAAAGCCAAATGTGATTCCTTCTCTTCTGAGACCTGTAGTGCGCCAGCAGAGAACTTTTCACCCCCATATGGGGTGTTTTCCAAATCGAGAGAAATTGGGCTTCAAATTTTGGGGGGTATTTTCTGCTATTACCCTTTTTAAAAATGTAAAACTTTTGGGAAACCAAGCATTTTAGGGAATTTTTTTTTTTTTTTACATATGCAAAAGTCGTGAATCACCTGTGGGGTATTAAGGTTTACTTTACCCCTTTTTATGTTCCCCGAGGGGTATAGTTTTGTAAAATGGTATACCATGTGGGGCTTTTTGCTGTTCTGGCACCATAGGGGCTTCCTAAAGGTGACATGCCCCCCAAAAACCATTTGTCACTCCTTCCCTTCCGAGCCCTCTACTGCGCCCGCCGAACAATTAACATACACATATGAGGTATGTGCTTACTCGAGAAAAATTGGGTTTTAAATACAAGTAAAAATGTTCTCCTTTTTACCCCTTGACAAAATTCAAAAATTGGGTATTACAAGAACATTCGAGTGTAAAAAATTAAGATTGTGAATTTTCTCCTTCACTTTGCTGCTATTCCTGTGAAACACCTAAAGGGTTTAAATGCTGACTGAATGTCATTTTGAATACTTTGGGGGGTTCAGTTTTTATAATGGGGTAATTTATGGGGTATTTCTAATATGAAGACCCTTCAAATCCACTTAAAACCTGGACTGGTCCCTGAAAAAAAGCGAGTTTCAAAATTTTGTGAAAAATTGGAAAATTGCTGATGAACTTTGAAGCCCTCTGGTGTCTTCCAAAAGTAAAAACATGTCAATTTTATGATGCAATCATAAAGTAGACATAATGTATATGTGAATAAAAAAAATTATTTGGAATATCCATTTTCTTTGCAAGCAGAGAGCTTCAAAGTTAGAAAAATGCAAAATTAATTTTTTCATCAAATTTGGGGATTTTTCACCAAGAAAGGATGCAAGTTACCACAAAATGTTACCACTATGTTAAAGTAGAATATGTCACGAAAAAACAATCTCGGAATCAGAATGATAACTAAAAGCATTCCAGAGTTATTAATGTTTAAAGTGACAGTGGTCAGAATTGCAAAAAATGGTCCTTAAGGTGAAAAAGGGCTCAGTCCTTAAGGGGGTAAAGGGGTACTCCTGTGGGAAAAATTTTTTTTTTCTCTTTTAAATCAACTGGTGCCAGAAAGTTAAACATATTTGGAAATTACTTCTATAAAAAAAATCTTAATCCTTCCAGTACTTCAAATCCCACTAAGGACAAAAATAAATAAAGACTTATTATTATTATTATTATAATAACGTTAGCAGAGAGCAGTGTGTTCGTGATGTCATTGTAAGGGCTAGTCCGAAACATATGATGGCAAGAACTGGTCATGTAATGTAAAGACGTAACCAATGTAGCAGAGTTTTTGGGTTCTAAGGAATGTTCTTAGGTTGGACAATACTTTTTGAGTAGGATTGTGCAAGATCTTTTTATAAGTGCTTTCGTCATTCAGTTGTCTTAAATCTGGATGATTTTTTAGCCATTGGAGGGCTCATTTTTCTTTTGCACACAAATTTGAAGGCAGAGTGGGATAGATGAGAGCCATCATATCTCTGGTGACTGCATCCATAAATTTCTCAATAGTCCCACCTGTTTGAAGATTAGGGGAAAATGTAGGTTTTTTAACTTCTTTAAAGGCTTCCAGAGTAAGGAAATATGTCTGGGCCTAGTAGTTCCAAAAGAAGTTTTAAATTTCATGTCTCTTGAGGGTTTTCTGCAAAATAGGCACTAAAGTGTATTGATGACAAACTAGTGCAATTACAACAAGACTTATAAGAGAACAAGAAAGAGAAATTCCTTAGATACAGACTGGATTTTGAGCACAAAATATTTTCTTGGAAAACTGCATTTAAACTGCAACAACAAAAAAAGTCTGGATCACAAAAGAAAAAGAAAAACAGTAAAGACTATTGGACAACAGACTCGGATTCTAGCTCCACGGAAGAAAGAACAATGCAAACAGAGAGAAGACGTCACCCACCGAACCGCGATCAGGATATTCCATCGACCTAAACAATTGTCCCTTTAGGAGAGCAAAAGAGATGGCTCAAGGAGCTAAAAGGAAGAGAGTGTCATGGAGAGCATGAATAAAAATTCAGTCATCAACCTTTAAGGTGTACCATTGAATGAGGATTGTCTCTCCATACTATTAAAAGGCTTACAGTAAATTATTGCATCACAGAACCCTTCCTGCAGTACTTGGACCATGTAACACATTGTCTCGCTCTCCCCTGCTGCCGGCGGTGCTGGGATTCGCATCGCGGGATGCGCCCGCAACGCCCGTCACTTACCACGGTCCTCTGCTATCTCCTCCACTGCCTCTCAGCTCCAGTGCACATGTCCCCGTCTCCTAGGGCGCACACGCGCTGGAGCTCTGAAATTTAAAGGGCCAGTACGCCCATAATTATGTGCAACACCTGACACTATTCTATAAGTCCCTGCACCTCCCACTCTTCCCTGCCAGATCTTCAGTGCCATTTGCCTGAGATTAAGCATACTCTTTGTCTGTTTTCCTAGCCTGTGTTCTGATCCTTCCACTACGTTTTTTGACTACGCACCTTTGCTGCCTGCCTTGACCTTCTGCTAAGTTCGACTTCGACTCTGCCTCATCCTACCGTACCTTGCCTCGCCCAGCTACTTGTGTGGTTGAGTCGTATCTGGATAGCGACCTGGGTGTCGCCTGCCGCACCAAGCCCATCCTGCCTTGCGGCTGGCTCTGGTGAAGGCCAGCGGCACCTTAGACTCCGCTCCCCGATACGGCCCGTGTCATCAGCCACACACGTTAGTGGATCCACATCCAGCGTCATTACAGACCATTAGGCATTAGTGCCTATTTTGCAGAAAACCCTCAAGAGACATCAGATTTAAAACTTATTTTGGAACTACAAGGCCCAGACATATTGGCTCAAACTAATGAAGATTTCTTTACTCTTTAAAGAAGGTAAAAAACCTACCTTTTCCCCTCCTCTTCAAACAGGTGGGAATATTGAGAAATGTATGGATGCAGTCACCAGAGATATGATGGCTCTCATCTATCCCACTCTGCCTTCACATTTGTGTGCAAAAGAAAAACGAGTCCTCCGATTTCGTGAATATTCAGAATACAGTGATATTTATATATATTTTTAGCGAATATGCAAATACATGCAAATATTCGCGAATATCGGTACTTCCAGGAAAGGACACTGATCCCTCCCTTCTTTTAGGTGAAAGATATAATTGCGCATGCGCACTATGCGAATTTCATGACAAATTTTTGCATGAAAAAAAAAAGAACGAACACAGGGAATATGCGAATTTCGCGAACATAGGACAAATATCTGTCCATATATTTGTGAAATATCGTGGTTTCGAATATGGCCCCTGCCGCTCATCACTAGTGAAGTCACAATGCTGGGATCTGTAGTGCAGAATCACTGGATACAGTATTGCAGCCCACTTCACACTGCTTTGCTAAAATAGCTTTGTGTTGCTGTGTCATAGCATTTTATGGGCTTGCTAGAGTAGTCACTCTGCTGGGATCTTTAGGACAGAATCACTGGATACTATATTGTGGGTTAGCCCACTGCCCAAGCTTTGCTCAAATTGCCTTGTATTGTAGTGAGAAAACTTTCCATGGGATTGTTAGTGCAGTCACACTGCTGAAATCTGTAGTGCAGCAAAATCCTTGTGGACACAGTAATACATCAGCACTCTGCACAATGGCCCTTATTTACTAAGAGTGGAGTGAAGGTTTCTTTGTGGGTTTTAGGTTTTAATTCCCTACAAGTTTTTTCCACAGTATATACTAAGGTTTCCCTACAGTTTCCACTTTCCCTACACTTTGCTTTTTTTTACACATGCTCTGATCTATCTGGTTTTCCTCAGCTGAAATCCACCACATTGGCCCTCATTTACTAAGAAAATCGGGTTGTAAGTCTATGTTGCTTTCTTACCCGACTGCTTTTTTCCCCTGGTATTTATTATTATGTCGCATCCTGTTTGTCGCACGTGGGTTTTGTTGGTTTTGGTTTCCAACTCCTCTGAGCTGTCGGGAAAAAATCCACAACAATTCAACAAATTCGGGTTGGAAACCTTAATAAATACGTGGGAAAGCTCAGAAATGTCGGGTAACGCCCCTTTTTCGGGTTTGGGAGAATCCACATCGGGTCCGTCGGGAAAAAATGTTGCATCGTGTCGCAGACTGGCGCAGGATGTCTGCGACATGGCGCAGACAAAGATGCGACAAAAAAACCCGACAAAAGAGGTCGGGTTTAGAATAGTAAATGAGGGCCATTTTCTGTGGAACCTTAGTAAACATGTTGGGATTTTGTGAACATGTTGGGAACACGCCCCTTTTCTGTGACTATGCCCCCTTTCCCCAACGGCCTCGCCGTTAGTTGGGGCTTTTTCAATTCAGGCACAATTTCAGGTGCGGATTCAGGCGCAGACAAAATTTCAGGCGCAAATTCTGGCACAGACAGAATTTCAGGCACAATGCGCCCGAAACTGGCACACGACCCGACAAAACATTTCAGGTTTTCAATAGTAAATGAGGGCCAATGTGTAGCTTTGTGCTGTACAATACCATGGTTAAATTGCTTTGTGTTGTAGTGTAAAAGTTTCTCTGTCTGGGTTCTGTAGTTTCACATTGAGTATTTCTGTGTTCACATCTCAGCTTGTCTGTCCAAGATGGCGCCACAAAGCAGTGCATAGGGTTTTGTCACTCCTTTAACCCATTCAGGACCCATGACGTAACGTTATGTCCCAACACCGTGGGTCTTAACCTGTTGGGGACGAAGGGCGTATGCATACGCCCTTGCGTCCTGGTACTTCAGGACGAAGGGCGTATCCATACGCCCGTGGGAATTTCGGCCCCCCCATGTCGGCGATCGGCGCAAATCGCAAGTGAATTCACACTTGCGATTTGCGCCGATTCCGGGTCATTACGGGTCTATGGTGACCCGGTGACCCGGAATAGAAGGGGGATCGCGGGTGTCTAAGACACCCACGATCCCCCTAAAGCGATAGGAGTGAGGTGGGATGGGTGCCACCCCTCCTATCTCTGCTATTGGTGGTCTAGACGCGACCACCAATAGCAGATCTGGGGCGGAGGGGTTTACTTTCGTTTTCCCCGTCCTGCCCTCCCACAATAGGTGGGGCAGAACGGGGAAAACGAAGAGGAACGGCGCCGGAGTCCACTTACCCCTCCGGAGGCAGCGGAGCGACGGGGATCGGCGGCGGCGACGGAGATCTGCGGCGGCGTGCGGCAGAAGAGGACGGCTCCCAGATGCGACGGAAGCCGGTGAGTAGTTGCATAGCAACATCTAGAGGGCTACAGTCTGAGACCACTATAGTGGTCTCTAGACTGTAGCCCTCCAGATGTTGCAAAACTACAACTCCCAGCATGCCCAGACAGCTGTTTGCTGTGTGGGCATGCTGGAATTTGTAGTTTTGCAACAGCTGGAGGTCTGCAGTTTAGAGACCACTGCACAGTGATCTCTATACTGCCCTCTAGATCTTGCAAAACTACAACTCCCAGCATGCCCACACAGCTGTTTGCTGTTTGGGCATGCTGGGAGTTGTAGTTTGCAACATCTGGAGGTCCACAGTTTGGAGATCACTGTTCAGTGGTCTCTAAATTGTAGCACTCCAGATGTTGAAAAACTACAAATTCCAGCATGCCCACACAGCAAACAGCTGTCTTGGCATGCTGGGAGTTGTAGTTGCGTACCTCCAGCTGTTGCATAACTACATCTCCCAGCATGCCCTTCTGTGATCAGACATGATGGGAATTGTAGTTTTGCAACAGCTGGAGGCACACTGATTGGAAAATACTGAGTTAGGTAACAGAACCCAACTCAGTATATTCCAACCAGTGTGCCTCCAGCTGTTTCAAAACTACAACTCCCAGCATGTACTGACAGACCGTGCATGCTGGGAGTTGTAGTTTTGCAACAGCTGGAGGCTCACTGGTTGGAAAATACTGAGTTAGGTAACAGAACCTAACTGAAGGTTTTCCAACCAGTGTGCCTCCAGCTGTTGCAAAACTACAACTCCCAGCATGTACTGACAGACCATGCATGCTGGGAGTTGTAGTTTTGCAACAGCTGGAGGCTCACTGGTTGGAAAATACTGAGTTAGGTAACAGAACCTAACTGAAGGTTTTCCAACCAGTGTGCCTCCAGCTGTTGCAAAACTACAACTCCCAGCATGTACTGATAGACCGTGCATGCTGGGAGTTGTATTTTTGAAACAGCTGGAGGTTTGCCCCCCCCCATGTGAACGTACAGGGTACATTCACACGGGCGGGTTTACAGCAAGTTTCCTGCTTCAAGTATGAGCTGCAGCGCAAATTTTTTGCCGCAGCGCAAATTCCTAGCGGGAAACTCACCGTAACCCGCCAGTGTGAATGTACCCTAAAAACACTACACTACACTACACTACCACCTAATAAAGAGTAAAACACTACATATACACCCCCTTACACTGTCCCCCCCCCCCAATAAAAATAAAAAACGTATTGTACAGCAGTGTTTCCAAAATGGAGCCTCCAGCTGTTGCAAAACAACAACTCCCAGCATTTCCGGACAGCCACTGATTGTCCAGGCATGCTGGGAGTTTAGCAACAGCTGGAGGCACCCTGTTTGGGAATCACTGGCGTAGAATACCCCTATGTCCACCCCTGTGCAATCCCTAATTTAGTCCTCAAATGCGCATGTGCTCTCTCACTTTGGAGCCCTGTCGTATTTCAAGGAAACAGTTTAGGGCCATATATGGGGTATTTCCGTACTCGGGAGAAATTGCACTACAAATTTTGGGGGGCTTTTTCTCCTTTTACCCCTTATGAAAAGGAAAAGTTGGGGTCTACACCAGCCTGTTAGTGTAAAAAAAAAAATTTTTACACTAACATGCTGGTGTTGCCCTTTACTTTTTATTTTCACAAGAGGTAAAAGGAAAAAAAGACCCCCAAAATTTGTAACGCAATTTCTGCTGAGTACGGAAATACCCCATATGTGGGCGTAAAATGCTCTGTGGGCGCACAACAAGGCTCAGGAGTGAGAGCGCACTATGTACATTTGAGGCCAAAATTGGTGATTTGCACAGGGGTGGCTGATTTTACAGCGGTTCTGACATAAATGCAAAATAATAAATACCCACATGTGACCTCATTTTGGAAACTACACCCCTCACGGAATGTAATAAGGGGTACAGTGAGCATTTACGCCCCACAGGGGTCTGACAGATTTTTGGAACAGTGGTCTGTGAAAATGAAAAATTTAATTTTTTTGTTTGCACAGCCCATTTTTCCAAAGATCTGTCAAACGCCAGTGGGGTGTAAATGCTCACTGCACCCCTTATAACATTCCGTGAGGGGTGTAGTTTCCAAAATGGGGTCACATGTGGGGGGGTCCACTGTTCTGGCACCACGGGGGGCTTTGTAAATGCACATGGCCCCCGACTTCCATTCCAAACAAATTATCTCTCTAAAAGCTCAATGGTGCTCCTTCTCTTCTGAGCATTGTAGTTCGCTCGCAGTGCACTTGACGTCCACATATGGGGTATTTCCATACTCAGAAGAAATGGGGTTACAAATTTTTGGGGGCATTTTCTCCTATTACCCTTTGTAAAAAAGTAAAATTTGGGGAAAAACCAGCATTTTAGTGGAAAAATATTTTTTTTTCATTTACACATCCGACTTTAACAAAAAGTTGTCAAACACCTGTGGGGTGTTAAGGCTCACCGTACCCCTTGTTACGTTCCTTGAGGGGTTTCGTTTCCATAATCGTGTGCGATGTGGTTTTTTTTGCTGTCCTGGCACCATAGGGGCTTCCTAAATGGGACATGCCCCCCAAAAACCATTTCAGAAAAACTCACTCTCCAAAATCCCATTGTTGCTCCTTCGCTTCTGAGCCCTCTAGTGCACCCGCCGAACACTTGACATACACATATGAGGTATTTTCTTACTCGAGACAAATTGGGTTACAAATTTTGAGAGGATTTTTTTCCTTTTACCCCTTGTAAAAATTCAAAAACTGGGTCTACAAGAACATGCCAGTGTAAAAAATGAAGATTTTGAATTTTCTCCTTCACTTTGCTGCTATTCCTGTGAAACACCTAAAGGGTTAACACACTTACTGATTGTCATTTTGAATACTTTGAGGGGTGCAGTTTTTATAATGGGGTCATTTATCGGGTATTTCTAACCAGAAGACCCTTCAAATCCATTTCAAACCTGAACTGGTCCCTGAAAAATTCCGATTTTGAAAATTTTGCGAAAAATTGGAAAATTGCTGCTGAACTTTGAAGCCCCCTGATGTCTTCCAAAAGTAAAAACTTGTCAATTTTATGATGCAAACATAAAGTAGATATATTGTATATGTGAATCAATACATAATTTATTTGGAATATCCATATTCCTTATAAGTAGCGAGCTTCAAAGTTAGAAAAATGCAAAATTTTCAAATTTTTCATGAAATTTTTGCATTTTTCACCTAGAAAGGATGCAAGTATCGCCGAAAATTTACCACTAACATAAAGTAGAATATGTCACGAAAAAACTGTCTCGGAATCAAATTTATAAGTAAAAGCATTCCAGAGTTATTAATGCTTAAAGTGACAGTGGTCAGATTTGCAAAAAATGCTCCCGTCCTTATTGTCATAATGGGCTCCGTCCCCAAGGGGTTAAGGGCGGAGATCGGACAGGGATGCCTGCTGAAATCATTCAGCAGGCATCCCGTGCAAATGCCCAGGGGGGTCATCAGACCCCCCCATGTCGGCGATCGCGGAGATCGGACCGGGATGCCTGCTGAAATCATTCAGCAGGCATCCCGTACAAATGCCCAGGGGGGTCATCAGACCCCCCATGTCGACGATCGCGGCAAATCGCAAGTGAATTCTATAGTGATCTGGAATGTAAGGGGGATCGCGGGTGTCTAAGACACCCAGGATCCCCCTGAAGCGATAGGAGTGAGGTGGCACGGGTGCCACCCCTCCTATCCCTGCTATTGGTGGTCTAGACGTGACCACCAATAGCAGATCGGGGGCGGGGGGGGGTTAACTTTCGTTTTCCCCGTCCTGCCCAACCACAATAGGCGGGGCAGGACGGGGAAACGACGGGGACCGTCGCCGAAGATCCACTTACCGATCCAGGCGGGCAACGGAGGCTGCGGGCGACAGAGATCGGCGGGTGGCGATGACGTGCGGCTGGATCCGACGGAAGCCAGTGAGTTGCCTAGCAACATCTGGAGGGTACAGTTTGAGACCATTATACAGTGGTCTCTAACTGTAGCCCTACAGATGTTGCAAAACTACAACTCCCAGCATGCCCAGACAGCTGTTTGGGCATGCTGGAATATGTAATTTTGCAACAGCTGGAGGGCTACAGTTTGAGACCACTATATAGTGGTCCCTAAACTGTAGCCCTCCAGATCTTGCAAAACTACAACTCCTAGCATGCTCAAACAACTGTTTGCTGTCAGGGCATGCTGGGAATTGTAGTTTTGCAACAGCTGGAGGACAACAGTTTGGAGAGCACTTTGCAGTGTTCTCTAAAACTGTAGCCCTCCAGATGTTGCAAAACTGCAAATCCCAGCATGTCCAAACAGCAATCAGCTGTCTCGGCATGCTGGGAGTTGTAGTTGCGTACCTCCAGCTATTGCATAACTACATCTCCCAGCATGCCCTTCGGCGATCAGTACATGCTGGGAGTTGTAGTTTTGCAACAGCTGGAGGCACACTGGTTGGAAAATACTGAGTTAGGTAACAGAACCTAACTGAAGGTTTTCCAACCAGTGTGCCTCCAGCTCTTGCAAAACTACAACTCCCAGCATGCACGGTCTGTCAGTACATGCTGGGAGTTGTAGTTTTGAAACAGCTGGAGGTTTGCCCCCCCATGTGAACGTACAGGGTACATTCATCCGGGCAAGTTTACAGTAAGTTTCCTCAAGTTTCTTCAAGTTTGGGCTGCGGCAAATTTTTCGCCGCAGCACAAACTCCTAGCAGGAAACTCGCCGTAACACGCCAGTGTGAATGTACCCTAAAAACACTACACTACACTAACACATAATAAAGAGTAAAACACTCCATATACACCCCCTTACACTGTCCCCCCCAATAAAAATTAAAACCGTATTGTATGGCAGTGTTTCCAAAACGGAGCCTCCAGCTGTTGCAAAACAACAACTACCAGCATTTCCGGACAGCCACTGACTGTCCAGGCATGCTGGGAATTTACCAGGTATTGAAATATGTCCAGCCGTACGGAAGTTATATGGGAACATACATTTCCCATTGATTTGCATGGGACTTTAAACTATAACCCAGACCCTCACAAATGGGGGTAGTTAAGGGTTAAATTTACTATCCTATATTTTAAGTGGACATATAAGTAGCATGTGACCAAGTATTATCAAAATATCTCCAGCCGTTTGGAAGCTATGCAGTAACATATATTTCCCATTGACTTATATGTGACTTTAAAGGGTAGCTCCCACCATCCTATTTTTTTTTTTTTGCTAGCCCGTCCCCCCCTCGCGACGGCATTTGCCCGCTAAAAGTGTCAATAAGGATGTATGACATGTCAAACCCACTTGGCATTTTTTTCTTTGCAGTTTTTTTTTTTTTTACTAATCTTTGGCATTTTTCTGTGGTTTCTGGCTCACTGACAGTTTGCCAAGATTACAGTATGTTGAACCTATAGTGTTTTTTGGGACAACTTCTTGGTATAACAACATAATAAAAAATCTTTTATATTTTCATCCACAGACTAGTATGAGGGCTTGTTTTTTGCGCGACCAGTTTTCTGTTGTAATGCCATCACTCACTTTACCATAAAATGTATGGCGCAACCAAATAAATACTATTTTTGTGGGGAAATTAAAAAGAAAACCGCAATTTTGCCAATTTTGGAAGGTTTCGTTTTCACGCCGTACAATTTACAGTAAAAATGACATATGTGATTTATTCTTTGGGTCAAAATAATTAAAATTATACCCATGATCACATACTTTTCTATTACTGTTGTGCTTAAAAAAAAATCACAAACTTTTTAACCAAATTAGTACGTTTAAGAACCCCTATTTTGAAGACCTATAACTTTTTCATTTTTCAGTATAAATGGCGGTATGAGACCTAATTTTTTGTGCCGTGATCTGTACTTTTAATTGATACAATATTTGCTTATATAAAACTTTCAATACATTTTTTATAATTTTTTTTGGAATAAAATGTTATAAAAAAGCAGCTATTTTGGACTTTTTTTTTTTTTTTTTTTACGTTCACGCCGTTCACCGTACAGTATCATTAACATTTTATTTTAATAGTTCAGATATTTACGCACGCGGCGATACCAAATATGTATATAAAATATTTTTACACTTTTTGGGGGTGAAATTGGGAAAATGGGACAATTTACGTTTTTATTGGGGGAGGGGGTTTTCTAATTTCTTTTACTTTATTTTTTTACTTTTATTTTTACACATTTTATAAGTCTCCATAGCGGACTATTTATAGCAATCATTTGATTGCTAATCCTGTTCAGTGCTATGCATAAGAGATAGCACTGATCAGCATTATCGGTCATCTTCTGCTCTGGTCTGCGGGAAGGCAGATGAGAGCAGAAGACTCCCGGAAGGCAGCGAAGCCAGGTGAGGGGACCTCCGTCAGCCATGCTGGATGATCGGATCGCCACGGCAGCGCTGCGGGAGATCCGATCATCCATTTAAGTGACCACGATGCTGCAGATGCCGTGATCTGTATTGATCACGGCATCTGAGGGGTTAATTGCGGACATCCGCGGTATCGCAGGTGTCCGCCATTACCGGCGGGTCCCTGGCTGCGATTAACAGCCGGGACCTGCCGCACATGATCCGGGCATCGCTCCGATGCCCGCGGTTATGCTTAGAACGTAAATGTACGTCCTGGTGCGTTAAGTACCACCTCGCCAGGACGTACATTTACGTCCTTCGTCGTTAAGGGGTTAAAGGGGTACTCTGGTGGAAAACATTTTTTTTTTTAAATCAACTGGTGGCAGAAAGTTTAACAGATTTGTAAATTACTTCTATTATAAAATCTTAATCCTTCCAGTACTTATAAGCTGCTGTATTCTCCACAGGAAGTTGCATAGTTCTTTTCTGTCTGACCACAGTGCTCTCAGCTGATACCTCTATCTGTGTCAAGAACTTTTCAGGGCATGAAAGGTTTGCTATGGGGATTTGCTCATGGAGAGTTCCTGACATGGACAAAGGGGTCAGCAGAGAGCACTGTGTTCAGACAGAAAAGAACAACTCAACTTTCTCTGTAGTATACAGCAGCTGATAAGTACTGGAAGGATTAAGTTTTTTAATAGAAGTAATTTACAAATCCTGGAGCCAGTCAATATGAAAAAAAGTGAGTACCCCTTTAAGTACTGTGCTGGTATAATGTGAGTTGTATTTAAAGTATATTATGTACTGTATTAGAGAATTATTTCACATTGTATGTCAGTTTTGTTTCCAAAACCTGATGACTAAATAGATTTAGGCTACTATTTTGACTTTACCTGGTATAGAAAATGCACAGCTTTTCCATCATGTTCTCAGTTCTGTAATCCTTATAATCACAGTCTATAGATAGCAGCATTTACATGATGTGATGAGTAATCTCCAGGAGTGTGTCAATGACATAAATACAAGCCTAACACACCAAGACTGTAGGGAGCCTTTAAGTGACCCATTAAGACAAGTGACTTGTGAAGATATGTAGGAGTAATAAGTCTTATGGACCCAAGAGATTGACAAAGGTTTATTAACACAGCCCCAGTCTAAAAAAATACATGAGGGCTAATAAAACCATCAAGATCATTAAAAGTCATTAAAACACATTGCACAACTAATACTACTCAGCCTATGCACAACACCTTCACAATGTGACAGATATTATAGACAAATAGGATCCAACATATTCAATGTCGCCCCAAGCTACAGTATCTGATGACATGGAGGTGGAATCAGTAATATCCCACAAGCCTGGAGTAAATATATAATGCAATGTATGTAAATGGACATTTTATCTAGCTAAAATATCTCAGTCACATCACTGAACATGTCAGGACTATGACAGATAATAGGATATGCGTCATACTGGTCATAGGAACCAAGATAAGCAGTAATGACTATGACAGAATTGTGAGGCCTGAATCCTATGAATCTCCAAATGCAAATATGCAGAAAAGCTGGAAGGTACACAAAAGTAATCTTTGTGGCTACATAAATACAATATTTAGGAGGAAGGGGGTGGGCTAGGGCAACCTGCAACTTCTGGTTGTATGCAAGTAGGGGTAAAATTTTCCCATTGTCATAATAAGTCCTTCTTGCTTTCTTATAGGAAAAAAAGTTGCAAGGTGACCTTGAACATTTTGGACTTTTTGCGATAGGCAGAAGATTCCCTAGGTGACCTTGAACATTTTGGACTTTTTGCGATAGCCACAAGGTTCCCTGCAAACCTTTTCCCTTTTAGATAGGTAGTCCAAAATATTTAATGAAAAATAAAATGAACTAAAAATACTTTGCCAGTGCAGGCACAAGGCATTTCACCATACGTGGTCCCTGTGCAGTGGTGCATGGAGTACCTTCCGGTTTGTAAGGGCCCATAGGTACTCTTTATGCGGCCATATAGTACTACTGTGCTCTCTCCTTGCACCAATGCTAGGACAATAGCCCTGTAGTGTGATGGAACATACCACAATTTTTACACAATATTTATACAGAAATATTTCTTTTAATATTAGTTCATTCAATAACATTATATCACATACTTTTATAAAATATGTGCATGTGTCTTTCAGTTTCTGGCACCTGTATTATATTCAGAAATAGTCACAGGGGAGTAAAAAATACTTAAATGCACTTGGGTGATATTTCCCTATATTTGAAGTAGTGGAGTGTCATGGATACAGTATCTACAATATCACGAATAATGAATAAACCATATAGCCAGAATAGCTAGTGTCTATCTGATATACTGGCTTCCACGTTACACTTTTTGTACTCCAAGTCAACCTACCTGTCTCTCCTCTTTCCTTCCTTCCTATTTCCCTCTTTCCTTCTTCCATATTTTTCCCCTACACTCTCTCTTCTAACCCTCCCTTCTCTTCTCTTTTCCTCTCCCATTGCCTTCACAATCCTTCTTTCCTACTCCTCCCATCTCCTTTCTACATTCCTTCCTCCTTTTTCTCAGACCTTTAGCCTTTCTTCTTTCCTGCTCTTTCCATCTCCTACCTACTTTTCTGCCTCAGCCATGCTTTTCCCTATTTCTTCTTTCCTACTTCCTCTTAATTCTTTACTTCTTTCCTTATCTTTTTTCATTTCATATCCTTCTCCTTTCCTTATTTCCTATTTACCTTTCCCATTTCCCCTCCTTCCCTTCTTCCCTCTTGTTACGCCGAGCGCTCCGGGTCCCCGTTCCTCCCCGGAGCGCTCGCCTCATCCTCGTTGCTGCAGCGCCCCGGTCAGATCCACTGACCGGGTGCGCTGCGGTCCCGCCTCCAGCCGGGATGCGATTCGCGATGCGGGTGGCGCCCGCTTGCGATGCGCACCCCGGTCCCCGTACCTGACTCGCTCTCCGTCGGTCCTGTCCCGGCGCGCGCGGCCCCGCTCCCTAGGGCGCGTGCGCGCCGGGTCTCTGCGATTTAAAGGGCCAGTGCACCTATGATGGTGCCTGGCCCAATCTTCCAATTAGCTTAATTAGTTTCCACCTGTGCACTTCCCTATATCACCTCACTTCCCCTGCACTCCCTTGCCGGATCTTGTTGCCTTAGTGCCTAGTGAAAGCGTTCCCTTGTTTGTTCCTAGCCCGTGTTCCTGACCTCCTGCCGTTGCCCCTGACTACGATCCTTGCCGCCTGCCCCCGACCTTCTGCTACGTCCGACCTTGCTTCTGCCTACTCCCTTGTACCTCGCCTATCTTCAGCAGTCAGAGAGGTTGAGCCGTTGCTAGTGGATACGACCTGGTCACTACCGCCGCAGCAAGACCATCCCGCTTTGCGGCGGGCTCTGGTGAAAACCAGTAGTGACTTAGAACCGGTCCACTAGCACGGTCCTCGCCAATCCCTCTCTGGCACAGAGGATCCACCTCCTACCAGCCGGGATCGTGACAGTAGATCCGGCCATGGATTCCGCTGAGGTGCCGCTGTCAAGTCTTGCCGACATTTTCACGATGATCACCCAACAAAATCACCAGCTGGCATACTTGTCCTCCGTGAAACAGCAACTGAAGTCACAGTTACAGCAGCTGCTGCCACTGACACAGCAGCTGCAACTGCAACAACCATCTCCTCCGCCGTCTCCTGCAACTCCTCCGCAGCGTCCGGCCATGGATTCCGCTGAGGTGCCGTTGTCAAGTCTTGCCGACATTTCCACGATGATCATCCAACAAAATCACCAGCTGGCATACTTGTCCACCGTGACACAGCAACTGAAGTCACAGTTACAGCAGCTGCAACTGCAACAACCATCTCCTCCGCCGGCTCCTGCAACTCCTCCGCAGCAACCGGCTGCTCCTAACCCCTGCTTGTCCCTGCCGGACAAATTTGATGAGGACTCTAGACTCTGCCGTGGTCTCCTTTCTGGAAAGGCCTTGTCTGGGGCCACACCACTCTGGGACCGCAATGATCCTGCCACAGCCACAGTCCAGTCCTTCTTCGCTGAGGTCCGTGGTGTCTTCGAGGAGCCTGCCCGAGCTTCTTCTGCCGAGACTGCCCTGCTGAACCTGTCCCAGGGTGTTTCTTCCGTTGGCGAGTACGCCATTCAGTTCCGTGCTCTTGCTTCCGAGTTGTCCTGGAATAGTGAGGTTCTCTGCGCGACCTTTAAAAAAGGCCTATCCAGCAACATTAAAGATGTTCTGGCCGCACGAGAGACTCCTGCTAACCTACATGAACTCATTTATCTTGCCACTCGCATTGACATGCGTTTTTCCGGATGGCGTCTGGAGCTCCGCCTGGATATGGACTTTGTTCGCACGAGGCGTTTTTTCTCCCCGGCTCCTCTCTCCTCTGGTCCTCTGCAAACCGTTCCTGTGCCTCCCGCCGTGGGGGCTATGCAAGTTGACCGGTCTCGCTTGACACCTCAAGAGAGGACACGACGCCGCATGGAGAATCTTTGCCTGTACTATGCCGGTACCGAACACTTCCTGAAGGATTGTCCTATCCGTTCTCCCCGCCTGGAAAGACGTACGCTGACTCCGCACAAAGGTGACACAGTTCTTGATGTCAACTCTGCTTCTCCACGCCTTACTGTGCCTGTGCGGATATCTGCCTCTACCTTCTCTACTATGGCCTTCTTGGATTCCGGATCTGCAGGAAATTTTTTTTTGGCCTCTCTTATCAACAGGTTCTACGTCCCTGTGACCAGTCTCGCCAGACCCCTCTACATCTATTGTATTAACAATGAAAGATTGGACTGTCTCATGCGTTTCCGCACAGAACCCCTCCTAATGTGCATCGGACCTCATCACGGAAAAATTGACTTTTTTTTCCTCAGGTTCTTTGGCCCCAAGAAGAGGGGGAGACCCAAGGGGGGGGGTACTGTTACGCCGAGCGCTCCGGGTCCCCGTTCCTCCCCGGAGCGCTCGCCTCATCCTCGTTGCTGCAGCGCCCCGGTCAGATCCACTGACCGGGTGCGCTGCGGTCCCGCCTCCAGCCGGGATGCGATTCGCGATGCGGGTGGCGCCCGCTCGCGATGCGCACCCCGGTCCCCGTACCTGACTCGCTCTCCGTCGGTCCTGTCCCGGCGCGCGCGGCCCCGCTCCCTAGGGCGCGCGCGCGCCGGGTCTCTGCGATTTAAAGGGCCAGTGCACCTATGATGGTGCCTGGCCCAATCTTCCAATTAGCTTAATTAGTTTCCACCTGTGCACTTCCCTATATCACCTCACTTCCCCTGCACTCCCTTGCCGGATCTTGTTGCCTTAGTGCCTAGTGAAAGCGTTCCCTTGTTTGTTCCTAGCCCGTGTTCCTGACCTCCTGCCGTTGCCCCTGACTACGATCCTTGCCGCCTGCCCCCGACCTTCTGCTACGTCCGACCTTGCTTCTGCCTACTCCCTTGTACCTCGCCTATCTTCAGCAGTCAGAGAGGTTGAGCCGTTGCTAGTGGATACGACCTGGTCACTACCGCCGCAGCAAGACCATCCCGCTTTGCGGCGGGCTCTGGTGAAAACCAGTAGTGACTTAGAACCGGTCCACTAGCACGGTCCTCGCCAATCCCTCTCTGGCACAGAGGATCCACCTCCTACCAGCCGGGATCGTGACACCTCTCCTTTCTTCCTCTATCCACTTTACTTCTTTGCTTACTCCCCCTTTCCTTGTTCCCTCTGTTTTTTCCTTAATTCCTTCCATTTTTCTTCCTTCGTTATTTTCTTCTTTTTTTCTTTTCCAGGGTCATTGTAACAATTTTGCTGTTCACATTTTTACCTTATGATACTGTCATCTTCCATTTAGTTTATTTTTTTTCCAATTCAAGAGTCCCTTCTCTAATTCTGTAGACAACTATTATTACATCCCTACACCACATGGCCTATGTCTAAACTTCCTTAAAGGGGTACTCTGCCCCTAGACATCTTAGAATATGCGATCTCCCTGCTGGACCCGTTGTTTGTTTAGAGCATCAGATGCAGTGCCGGAGGCTCGTGATTTTACGGCCACGCCCCTCAATGCAAGTCTATGGGAAGGGACATGATGGCCATCATGCCCCCTCCCATAGACTTGCATTTAGGGGGCGTGGCTATGATGTCACAAGTGGGCGTGACCATGACATCACGAGCCTCCGCCCCACATAGCCAGCCATCCGGCACGGAGCTAAGTTCGCTCCGTGCACCGGATCTCTGGGGTGCCGCAGCCAAGATCATGGGGATAAGATTTCTAGGGGTGGAGTACCCTTTAATTCGTAGATGGACCTCCTTTCCCACCCCTCCCCTATGATGTGTTGGAGCCCCCTTACTTTGTATTATGCTGTGCCTTGAATGTGTTCACTGAGTCCCTTTCTAATTTATACTAATGTTTCTTCAAACCAAGAAAAAGCTCTTTATGTAAAACTCCCAGAAAGTCCAGGTTGACAACACATTTGCCATAAGAAAGCAGCACAGGAAGAATCAGCTTTTAATGAGTTTTGTTCCAGGTTCCACAGAGCTCCAGGGCTCGTCTGAAAGAATTAGATTAGAACCATTCCTCAGTTTCCTTACTTATTGAGAGGATTCTCAGCGGCGCATTTCATGTTTAGATGGGACATAGCTAAGAGTAGAGATGAGCAAATATTTTAAAAAATTTGATTCAGCCGGTTCGCTGAATTTTCTGAAAAAATTAGGTTTGTCTGAATTTATTTGCGGCGAATCTCAAAAAATGTCTATTTCTGGCTTACAAAGAGCCTCAATAGGGGTGTAGAACACTTTTCCTTGCTGTAACACGCACAGGGTGTGTGCTGGGTTAGTTAAAAAATAATACATGCAGATTTAGAGGCATCGCTATTAGAATCACTGTCGCAGAGTGGAACAATGACAGAGCCAGGAGGTGGCATCAGTATGAGGAGACCATATAGTGACTGAATGATACAGCATGGAGGTGGCGACAGCATGAGGAAACAATATAGTGGCTGAATTACACAGCGTGGAGGTGGTAGCACATGAGGAGACCATATAGTGGCTAAATGACCCAGCCTGGAGGTGGCAACAGCCGGACGAGACCATAGGGCCTCACAATTAAAAAGATTAAAGAGATTTTTTAACATTTAAATTGAAGATTTCGAATACATGAACCTAAAAAGTTTTATTTAATGTGCCAGCAGAATGAGGAGACCACATGGCGGTACAGTGACAGCCTGGAGGTGGCGGAAGCATGAGGAGACCATATAGTGGCTGAATGGCACAGCCGGGAGGTGGCAGAAGCATGAGGAGACCATATTGTGGCTGAATGACACAGCCTGGAGTTGTCGTCAGCAAGAGGAAACTGTATAGTGGCTGAATGACACAGCCTGGAGTTGGCGGCAGCAAGAAGAGACCATATAGTGGCTGAATGACACAGCGTGGAGGTTGCGGAATACTGAAGAGACCATATAGTGGCTGAATAACACAGCCTGGAGTTGGCGGCAGCAAGAGGAGACCACGAAGTGGCTGAATGACACAGCCTGGAGTTGGCGGCTGCAAGAGGACACCATGTAGTGGCTGAATGACACAGCCTGGAGTTGGCGGCAGCATGAGGACACCATTTAGTGGTTGAATGACACAGCCTGGAGTTGCCGGAAGCATGAGGAGACGATATACTGGCTGAATGACACAGCCCTGAGTTGATGGCAACATGAGGAGACCATATAGTGGCTGAATGAAACAGCCTGGAGGGGGCGGAAGCATGAGGAGACCATATAGTGGCTGAATGACACAGCCTGGAGTTGGCAGCAGCAAGAGGAGACCATATAGTGGCTGAATGACACAGCCTGGAGTTGGCAGCAGCAAGAGGAGACCATATAGTGGCTTAATGACACAGCCTGGAGTTGGCAGCAGCATGAGGAGACCATATAGTGGCTGAACGACACAGCCTGGAGTTGGCGGCAGCATGAGGAGACCATATAGTGGCTGAATGACACAGCCTGGAGTTGGCGGCAGCAAGAGGAGAACATATGATGGCTGAATGAGACAGCCTGGAGGTGGCAGCAGCATGAGGAGAATATATGGTGGCAGAATGAGAAAGCCTAGAGGTGACAGGAGCATGAGGAGAACATATGGTGGCAGTATGAGACAGCCTGGAGTTGGCATCAGCATGAGGAGAACATATGTTGGCAGAATGAGACAGCCTGGAGGTGGCATCAGCATGAGGACAACATATGGTGGCAGTATGAGACAGCCTGAAGATGGCATCAGAAGCATCAGGAGTCCTTAAAGTGACCCAGTGACATAGTGGGGCGGTGGGTGGCAATACAAGTACCGGTGACGAAGGTGGGTGAAAAAAGGAAAATTTGGCATCAGATGTGTTGCATCAGGTGGGTGGAAGGTTCAGAATTGTAGCTGAGGCAGGTAGGCAGAAGAAAACGGTCTCTTTTGTAAAATTGTTAGTGTGCACAAGTAAGTATTGTGGATATGCATTACGTAAAACTTAATTTTTAATAATATTCTTAGGATAAAATATATGTACCCCAATTTTTTTTTTATCAAACAAAAGGAAAGGTGTGCAAAAAACACCATGTGCCACATACACCACCAAATATTGATGTGATGCAAAGACCTCTAAAAGGTGGAAGGGAATAATGTATGGTTCATTGTAACCGGTGGTGGTAAAAAATTCCCCTGTAAGGCCCTACTCTCGCCCTATTAATTCCCTTCTTGGCAAGTGTTACTCGCCCTAAAAGGGCAGCCCCACACAGGAAACTCTCCCCATTTCCACCTAAAAACCCTGTGAAATGGCAGTGTTGGTTAATGGAAATAGGGGTTTCACAGGGGTTTCACAGGGCGAGTAACACTTGCCAAGAAGGGAATTAATAATGTGAGAGTAGGGCCTTACAGGGGAAATTTTTACTCCCACCAGTTGCAATGGACCATACTGCAATCAATCTACTCTGATGCATCAGGCATTGGTAGGTGGAAATCCTGGATGATCCATGTCTGATTCATCTTCACAAAGGTCAGTCTTTCCACATTTTTCATGGACAGACGAGTACTCCTTGGGGTGACTATGGCTCCCACCGCACTAAACACCCACTCTGATAGCACACTACTGGCCGGGCAGGAGAGCTTTTCCAGGGCAAACTCTGCTAGTTGCGGCCACAAATCAAGTTTGGCTGCCCAGAAGTCCAGCGAATCTTCAAGGCGTGTTGGCATAGTCATGTCAAGGTATGCCAACACCTGCTGGTTCAGGTCGTGCTCCAGGTTTGCCTGCTGCTGATGAGTTGCTTCACTATGCGGGTGAAGAAAGCTACTCATCAGTAATGTTTACACACAGTGACTTACTTAGGGTCGGTTCCAGTGACTGTAGACTCATGCTGCTGCTGAAGGAGCTGGTACTGCTCCTACCGCCCCACCCCTTCCCAGCAGCTATGTCAGTGGAAGGTTAGCGCAGAGGGCCCCCCGAGTGAGACCTGTGAGAGGATGGACGATGGCGGAGATAGGCACCGGCCAACTGACTACGTAGGATGTCTCTGTAGTAGGTCAGTTTGCCTCTCAATGATTGTAAAAAAGGCCCCCATTTTGTGCCGGTAGTGAGGGTCCAATAAGGTGGAGAGCCGGA
The DNA here is from genome assembly GCF_029499605.1 of Hyla sarda. Taxonomy (NCBI): domain Eukaryota; kingdom Metazoa; phylum Chordata; class Amphibia; order Anura; family Hylidae; genus Hyla; species Hyla sarda. The sequence continues at coordinate 57,254,912 of NC_079200.1, forward strand.
AGTCACCCAGCTGCCGAATGGTTACAATTCGGTGGTCACTACGCAAGCAACTGAGCATGCATCGTGCCATTTGTGCAAGTGACTCGGAGGGACTCCCTGCCTCCATCTCGACTGCATACTGCCACAGTGTGTCTGGGTCCTCTGTCTCGCCTTCCTTATAACCCTCTAGCTCCTCTGGCTGCTCCTGCTCCTCCTCTCCTGTCAGATGACTAGAAAATCCAACCAGTTCGCAAAACCTAAACTGTGTTCATCTGTGCCACTCCCCCTCCTCCTCCAGTTCAGCCCCCACAGGGCTCATGTGGCCGTGAGATTTAGGTGCCATGTCTCCAGTGCCCTGACCAGCCATCATTTCCAATACATGTTGTAGGAAATGAAGCAGTGGAATGACGTTGTTCATCCCGTAATCCTGGTGACTGACTAATAATGCGGCTTCCTCAAGGGCTTGAGCAAACGGCAGGTGTCATGTATGAGCTGCCACTGGTTGACATTGAAGTTACACAGGGGAGTACCCCTATCCGCATGGATCATCAAGAAATCGGTGATGGCTTTTCTCTGTTCTTATAGTCGGTCCAACATATGGAGGGTGGAATTCCAATGCGTGGCAACATCGTAAATCAGACTATGTTGGGGGATACCGTTCTGACGCTGTAGCTCAAGGAGGGTATGCTTTGCGGTGTACGAGTGGCTTAAGTGCATGCAAAGTTTCATTCCCATTGTTAGGATGTCTTGCAGATGGGGGGAACACTTCAGGAACTGCTTGACAACCAGATTGAACACGTGTGCCATACAGGATGCATGGCTCAGGCTTCCTTGTCGCAGCGCAGATGAGATGTTCTTCCTGTTGTCAGCCATGGTTCCCATTTCCAGTTTTCGTGGAGTAAGCCATGATTCAATTTCTTGGTGAATTACTTTTAGCAGTTCCTCCCCTGTGTGACTCCATTCGCCAAGGCAAATCATGTGAAAAACAACCTGACACCACCGTGCCCTGCACACATGGTATGCTGAAGGGGCACTTAGACTTGTCCGTGCAGAGGAGGCTGAGGACGTGGTGGAGGATGAGGAGGCGGAGTCGCACACTGTCAAAGGACCAAAGGCCTGAGAGCATGGAGGCGGAAGTGGGGTGACCTGTCCAAGTTGCTGTTGTGGCTGTGCAGGAACCACATTCACCCAGTTGTCCGTAAAGGACATGTATTGTCCATGACCATAGTTACAGCTCCAGAAGTCGGCCCTGCCGTGCACTTTGGTACACACAGACAGGCTCACCTTCTGTTGCACAAAATTGTGCAGGGCTGATACTGTCTTTTTTGCAAAGAAATGACAGCTTGGGACTCTCCACCACGGCTCGGCACAAGCCATCAGTTCTCTGAAAGATGCAGAGTCCAACACTTGAAAAGGGAGGGACTGCAGCACCAGCAACTTGGACAGGAGCAACTTTATGGTGATGCAGCATATGTTGACTCAGGGCCGTGGTGCCAACATGGGGACCTTGGCCATGCTTCACCTTCTGCCGCCACATCTTGCTTGTGGCCATCTTAACTTCCTCCAGATGCTTGATGAAAAACTGGCACACTGCCGAGTAACTGATTTTCCCACCAACAGTCCGCACTGATTGACTGCTACTGCTGCCGATTCCAGGAACCCCTGTTCCACTACCTCCTGGGAAGGTAGGTTGCCACAAATCAGGTGGTCCAAACATGTTTGGCTCCTGAATTTCCACTTCTGCCAGCATGCTGACTGTCAACCATGTTACCACCTTGCTGGCTCAACTGCTGCCTCACGGGCAACCTGCAACCCTCTTCTCCTGATGATGATGAAGCTCCTTCAGCACCAGGCTCCCAAGTGCGATCAGCTTCATCATCATCAAGTTGTGTCTGCTCGTCACTGATGTCCTCCTCAGGTTCCTCAACAGTGTCTTCTGCTTCAGGATCCTGAATGCTCGCAACACCATCTCCCACGCCTTTCTTCTCATCACTACTTGCCCAACTAGCTGAGGAAGCGGCAGATGTCTTCTCCACTTCTTGGCTGGGCAGTAGCTGCTGACTGTCCTCTAGATCGTCCTCACTGAATAGTGGATCTTAAACCGCAACGTAAGAAACTTCTTTAGGGGAGTGAACAGCATAGGACAGAGGCAATGGGAGGACAGGGACTGCTCCCGGGCCATGCCAACTGAGGGTTGTGTCTGAGGAACCCACCGACTGTTGACTGGGGATGTCAGATGTCACTTGTGATGAAGTGGATCACCGTGTTAAACAATCGATGACGGCAGATGGGTTGCTGGTCGAGACACAACCGCTAGCTGATACTGGGAGCTCAGGCCTCTGGCTGCGACTCCTGCTGCCACTCGCTCCTAGTCTTCTGCGACTTCTTCCTGTGCCTGATGAATTTAGGCCTCCGCATTTCCTGGGTGTTAAAGGGATACTCCACCCCCAGACATCTTATCACCTATACAAAGGATAGGGGATAACATGTCTGATCGCAGGTGTCCCACCGCTGGGGACCCCCCGCGATCGGTCTGGCATTCCCTAGCCATCTGCAAAATGGAGCCAAAGCTTGATCTGTGCCTGATGACTCACGACACAGGAGCCAGCTGACGTCATGGCCCCGGCCCATTGTGATGTCATGCCCCACCACCTTAATGCAAGTATAAAGGAGAGGCGTGACAGCAGCCATGCCCCCTCCCATAGACTTGCATTAAGGGGGCGGGGCATGACGTCACAAGGGCCTACTCTCTTTGCACTGTATGGGACAAATTATATTCCATTGTACCGCTCAATCAGGTCTGATTTGAGAAAATGGCATCCCCCACATATCTCTTGGGTTGGGAGGATCCATGTGGTTAAAATGGTGATTTTACCACATTTACTTTACTTTATTATGTTTCGGTCCCTACCAATTCCTAAATGTGATCTCTTAGCTTTGCAAAAAGATGGTTTTGAATACCGTATTTATCGGCGTATAACACGCACTTTTTAGGCTAAAATTTTTTGCCTAAAGTCTATGTGCGTGTTATACGCCGATACACCCCCAGGAAAGGCAGGGGGAGAGAGGCCGTCGCTGCCCGCTTCTCTCCCCCTGCCTTTCCTGGGGTCTAGAGCCCTGCTGCCGGCCCTTCTCTCCCCCTAGCTATCGGCGCCGCTGCCCGTTCTGTCCCCCTGACTATCGGTACCGGCGCTCCATTGCCGGCGCCGATAGCCAGGGGGAGAGAAGCGGCGCCGACAGCCAGGGGGAGAGAAGGGGCAGCGGCACCCATTGCCGGCGCCACTGCCCCGTTGCCTCCCCCCATCCCCGGTGGCATAATTACCTGGGTCGGATCCGCGCTGCTGCAGGCCTCCGGCGTGCGTCCCCTGCGTCGTTGCTATGCACGGCGTGGCGCACTGACGTCATGCGCCGCGCTGTGCAGCGCATAGCAACGACGCCGGGGAAGCACGCTGGAGGCCTGCAGCAGCGCGGACCCGAACCAGGTAATTATGCCACCGGGGATGGGGGGAGGCAACGGGGCAGCGGCGCCGGCAATCGGTGCCGCTGCCCCTTCTCTCCCCCTGGCTATCGGCGCCGGCAATGGGGCGCCGGCACCGATAGTCAGGGGGACAGAACGGGCAGCGGCTCCGAGAGCTAGGGGGAGAGAAGGGCCGGCAGCAGGGCTCTAGACCCCAGGAAAGGCAGGGGGAGAGAAGCAAGCAGCAACGGCCTCTCTCCCCCTGCCTTTCCTGGGGGTGTATCGGGGTATACACGCGCACACACGCACCCTCATTTTACCATGGATATTTGGGTAAAAAACTTTTTTTACCCAAATATCCTTGGTAAAATGAGGGTGCGTGTTATAGGCCGGTGCGTGGTATACCCCGATAAATACAGTATATCTGGTCTTATAAGAGACCGTGCATCTCTAGAGCAATTATGCATTACCATAAAAATGTGAGTTTGTGGGGTGGGGAGGCTTTTTGTTCCTAAAATATTTTTATGCAGCCAGGGTAGTTCATCTTGCTTATCACCCTTATTCTTGTACAGACCAATGCTTCCAGGTGGGTCAGGTTGGAAGAGTCACTTATCTCTCCTTCTTCTTATTCTGCCCTTATGTTGTCTCCTTCATCCTTGAACCCTCTACTCCCTTCTTCTGCGCAGATTGTCTTGAATTCTTTATCTTGTCCATTTCAAGTTTGCTTTTCCGATGGTGGTCAGAAGTTAAACCTACCTGTCTGCGTGAAAAAGTTGATGTATTTGGAATCTTTCAGCTCTAGTCATGCTCCCTTAGCAGAGGAACACTACAGGGATCTTAAAGTATCGGTACTTTAATGCATCCCCAGTCCCAAGGGGCGGTGTGATTAATACGACATTTTTAGAAGCCTTTACAAAATATACCCCCAAGTGCACTGGGGCTACTCTCTGTAGTTTATGCCCATATTAACTCTCCTCCCAAAGAAAGGAAGCTTAGATTTATGGAAACATTGGAGGGCGATTTTCATTTTTCCCTTTTGGTCACAAATTTTAGATATGTTAGACAGTACTTTGCCTTGTCGCATCCCTAGGATGCCTGCGGTTTGTCTCTTGGGCCATAAGCCTTCTAGAATGAGATACCGTGGATTTTTGTCTTTGTCAGCTTATATTGTTACTGGCGCGTATCTATATCGCCTCTCAATGGAAAGCCCCTGCCTTGGTGCTATGTTGTGTTATTGACCGAGTCATTACCATCATGTTGCATGAGAAGCTGACGGCTATCAGGGCACTGTGAACTACTTTAAGGCGGTTTGGAAACCTTGGTTGACGTCCTCTCACTGCCCAAACATTCGCCACTGCTTATCCTTGTATATAACTTTTTTATATTTCATGGGGAAAGACCAACTGTTTAGGTATTCTTGTTTTGGAGTGATTTTATCTTCATGTCACATGACTCATGAATCTTTATATTGTGACCTTACTGCTGCATTTAATTACATTGATATCAGTGTTTTGATGTTCATTCCTTGCCCGGTAGGGCTGTTTTGCCTTGTTTGACTTGTATTTGCTAACTTGTACTCTTCAAAGCTTCATGGTTTGATTGTTTAAAACAGTAAAACCAGACAAATCAGCAACTGTTAATGGACGTCCCTGATGGTTTAAACATAGTAAAGCACCACTACTGAATAAAATGCCTGGGCTTCACCACATAGCATGTATGCCTCAAAGTGTAAACAGGTACATAAATGCGCCATACATAAGAATACAAGGTAAGTGGCAAGTGCAAAACATAGAAAAAATGCAAAGACACATCAATACCCACATGTGCAAGCCAGGCAAAAATGTGCAGGGAGGTCCACCCCTACGTTTGTTTCGGAGCAAGTCCTTTTTCGGGGACCTGTCTTCTGAGGATATGTCCATGTCGCTCGCAGTGAAGCACCTCTCTAAATGCTGTTAAACTAGCTCAGGCAAGATGAATACCTATCATAAAATAACAGATCAAAAGAAAAGAACACCACTCCTATGGGACCCTTGGCTGACTATATATTTGTAGATATATTTGTAGACATAATACATAAACAGATGGACAGGCCAGATGTGTTGGGGTGGGGTTGGCCGCTTGTGTTCTCCTTTACATAGTGGCTCCCACTCTTGTTCATCAGAGGGGTATGGAGCAGAATTAGGAAGGTAATGGATTGTGGGCATGCTAGTCAACTCTCTTGCAATATCTGGAAGACATTCTGGGAGATTTTTACGACTTGCACCAAAGTGTGCAAATCTCATGGCCCAAATACTCACCTGTCTCATACCTGCAGACCGCTTTACTCCCAAATATTGATGTAGACAATAGGGGAGATTTATCAAAACGTGTGCAGAGGAAAAGTTGCCCATAGCAACCAATCAGATCACTTCTTTCATTTTTAACAAGGCCTCTGCAAAATGAAAGAAGCAATCTGATTGGTTGCTATGGGCACCTGGGCAACTTTTCCTCTGCACCGGTTTTGATAAATCTTCCCCAATGTCCGGACACTGGGAGAAGGGGCCTGTTTTTTTTAATAGGTCTGTATTCATTTGGGAGTGTGATAAGGGGGTCATATGCACTATTAGTGATGCAGATTCTGTAGATTGAGGGCATGTTCAATCGATGTTTCTTTTTAGAATGTTCTTGATGCCCCTTCTCAAAAGTTATGGAGTAAGAGGAAAACAGTAGAAATAGCATCAGCACCATTTGCCCCCAAGGTTCTCTGCTGTATAAGAAGACATCAGCATTCCAAATGGCACAGATCTAAATAAAATTACACCAAAGGCATGTAATGAATGGTACATAACATTTAAGTTGAGTTTACTTGTCACTCTTGATAATACTGTATTTAGAGAATTATAATCACATACTGAAGTTTTTTAACCATTTCTTGTCCACTCGGTACATAATTGACATTTTACGACCCATCAGTGCATGTGGTTTGCTTAATCAATGCATATCTTTATTTTAAATGGGACTCCAAGCTGCACAGTTAGCAAAAAGGAGGAAACCCAGCAGAAGCTGCAGGTTATCGCAGTTGTGCCTCGCTCATTGGAAATTGGCAGATTTTCATTTCTTGTTTATCAATAAATACAGCACAAGATTTCTTAATGCATGTTAACTAAGCAAATGGTTAACCGTGGAAGCAGATGTATAATCGGTATCACAGAGGGGGGTCTATTTATTGCTCTCTTACAACAGATAAGGGTTTGCAAACAAACAGTGGTGATGAAAATCCTACTACTATTATGTGTATACAGCTTCTAGGTGGACAGCATTTGGCTGCTTTACTGCATCAGCCCCTACTTGGTAATGCCTTGATCTGGGCTGAGAAAACACACAATGGTACACACCTATCATAGACCTTTTAAGTATTGTCAATAAGTGCACCTAACAGCAACTATAACTTTGGGCAGTTTCAGTCTATAAAATGGTCAAAATTGGCCTTTTGGGCATTTGAAAAAAATTTGCCATACCAAAACCATGAAAACACTATGGGGGAGATTTATCAAACCTGTTCAGAGGAAAAGTTGCTCAGTTGCCCATAGCAACCAGTCAGACCGCTTCTTTTATTTCTGAAAAGGCCTCTGAAAAATGGAAGAAACGATCTGATTGGTTGCTATGTACAACTCAGCAACTTTTCTTCTGGACAGGTTGTGATAAATCTCCCCCTATGAGCTCAGGTGTTTCAACCACACCCATTGAAAATAGATCCTTTAAGGGTATGTTCACACTGAGGAATTGGGGCGGAAATCAAGCAGAAATTTTCTGCCTCAAAATATTGTTACTTTTCCACAAGAACTCACATAGATTTCACGCAGAATTTCGTGCAGAATTGGGGCTGAACTGGAGCGGAATGCGTGCGGAATTGGTGCGGAATTGGCGTGGCATTCCACGCGCAGAAATGAAAATTTCAAGTGGAGGAGAAGAGTATAATATATATATTAACCTCTTTTTTTTTTTGATGCGGAAATTCCGCGCCAATTCCACGCGAATTCCGCACCATTTCTGCGCCAATTCCGTGCCAATTCCGCGTGGAAATGATTCTGACTGAAAAAAAAAATGTACATTGATCTCTATGGGAGTAAGACGCTGATTCCGCCTGAAAAAAAGAACATGTTCTTTCTTCAAGCGGAACAGACTTCCTCGTCAGAATTCTGCTTGAGGAAATTCCTCGATGTGAACTGAGGGGCAGAAATTCTGCACAGCTCTATGGGGATTTTCACTGCTGAATGAATTGGAGAGGAAAAAGCAACAGAATTACTCATGGAAATTCCTTTCCAACAGGGGAGTACCTAGAGCATTTGGCACCCGGGGCGGACCCTTTGTTTGGTACCCCCCCCCACACACACACACACGCACCCCCCTTAATTACACCCCCTCCCTCCCCTCCCCCCAGGGGCTAACTGACAACACTCAGGCCCCCGGACCAAAAAAAAAAGGCAAGGGCCCCTGCTAGGCTCTGCTGCTCGTCAATCCTCTGCCACGCTCCTATTCCACCCAAATCCCACACACAATAAATGAAAATTTATATATGCAAGAAACACTTTAACGTAGGTAAATTTCCATGACCAATAATATTGGTATACAAGGAGTAAATATATACCACCACACAATAACTGGATAATACCGCCATACTGTACTGAATAAAACCACCATACACAGACCACTATACTATAAAGGATCTGTATGCAATATAAGTGATTATATACAGGACTATATGGCGGTAGATACCAGCTGTACACAGGATGTGTATACCATATAAGTGATTACAGTTACATTTTGGGACTCACAATTACATTTTTTCTGATCAGCGGCAGCGGCCTGTAATAATGTCTTCCTTGTATCCTGCACAGTAAAAGGGCAGGTAGGTAGGTAGCCAGGTAACCCCCTCTTTCGAATAGGTATATGCAGAGTTACAACCCCCCACTTTCCCATAGGTATATGCAGAGTTACACCCCCCTCTCTTTCCCATAGGTATATGCAGAGCTACGCTACCCCCCCTCTTTCCCATAGGTATATGCAGAGTTCCACCCCCCCTCTTTCCCCACAGGTATATGCAGAGCTACACCCCCCACCCCCTCTTTCCCATAGGTATATGCAGAGCTACACCCCCACCCCCTCTTTCCCATAGGTATATGCAAAGCTACCCCCTCTTTCCCATAGGTATATGCAGAGCTACCCCCCCTCTTTCCCATATGTATATGTGGAGCTACACCCCCCTTCTCCATAGGTATATGCAGAGCTACACCCCCCTCTTTCCCATAGGTATATGCAGAGCTACACCCCACCATCTTTCCCATAGGTATATGCAGAGCTACACCCTACCCTTCCCCATAGGTATATGCAGAGCTACACCCCCTCTCTCCCTCCCTTTCCCATAGGTATATGCAGAGCAACCCCCCTCTCCCTCCCTTCCCTATAGGTATATGCAGAGCACCCCCCCTCTCCCTCCCTTCCCTATAGGTATATGCAGAGCACCCCCCTTTCCCCTCCCCTTCCCTATAGGTATATGCAGAGCACCCCCCTCTCCCTCCCTTCCCTATAGGTATATGCAGAGCACCCCCCTCTCCCCCCTTCCCTATAGGTACATGCAGAGCACCCCCCTCTCCCTCCCTTCCCTATAGGTATATGCAGAGCACCCCCCTCTCCCCCCCTTCCCTATAGGTATATGCAGAGCACCCCCTCTCCCCCCTTCCCTTTAGGTATATGCAGAGCACCCCCCTCTCCCCCTTCCCTATAGGTATATGCAGAGCACTCCCCTCTCCCCCTTCCCTATAGGTATATGCAGAGCACCCCCCTTCCCTCTAGGTACATGCAGAGCACCCCCCTCTCCCTCCCTTCCCTATAGGTATATGCAGAGCACCCCCCCTCTCCCCCCTTCCCTATAGGTATATGCAGAGCACCCCCTCTCCCCCCTTCCCTATAGGTATATGCAGAGCACCCCCCTCTCCCCCTTCCCTATAGGTATATGCAGAGCACCCCCCTCTCCCCCCTTCCCTATAGGTATATGCAGGGAACCCCCCTTTCCCCCCTTCCCTATAGGTATATGCAGAGCACCCCCCCTCTCCCTCCCTTCCCTACAGGTATTTGCAGAGCACCCACCCTCTCCCCCCTTTCCCTATAGGTATATGCAGAGCACCCCCCTTTCCCCTCCCTTCCCTATAGGTATATGCAGAGCACCCCCTCTCCCTCCCTTCCCTGTAGGTATATGCAGAGCAGCCCCCCCTTTCCCCTCCCCTTCCCTATAGGTATATGCAGAGCACCCCCCCTGTCCCTCCCTTCCCTATAGGTATATGCAGAGCACCTCCCCTCTCCCGCCCTTCCCTATAGGTACATGCAGAGCACCCCCCTCTCCCTCCCTTTCCTATAGGTATATGCAGAGCACCCCCCTCTCCCCCTTTCCTATAGGTATATGCAGAGCACCCCCCTCTCCCCCTTCCCTATAGGTATATGCAGAGCACCCCCCTCTCCCCCTTCCCTATAGGTATATGCAGAGCACCCCCCTTTCCCCCCTTCCCTCTAGGTATATGCAGAGCACCCCCCTCTCCCCCCTTCCCTATAGGTATATGCAGACCCTCCCCCTCTCCCTCCCTTCCCTATAGGTATAGGTAAATGCAGAGCACCCCCCTCTCCCCCTTCCTTATAGGTATATGCAGAGCACCCCCTCTCCCCCCTTCCCTACAGGTATATGCAGAGCACCCCCTCTCCCTCCCTTCCCTATAGGTATATGCAGAGCACCCCCTCTCCCCCTTCCCTATAGGTATAGGCAGAGCACCCCCCCTCTCCCTCCCTTCCCTATAGGTATAGGTATATGCAGAGCACCCCCCCTCCCCCCTTCTCTATAGGTATATGCAGAGTACCCCCTCTCCCTCCCTTCCCTATAGGAATATGCAGAGCACCCCCCTCTCCCCCTTCCCTATAGGTATAGGTAGAGCACCCCCCCTCTCCCTCCCTTCCCTATAGGTATAGGTATATGCAGAGCACCCCCCCTCTCCCCCCTTCCCTATAGGTATATGCAGAGCACCCCCCTCTCCCCCTTCCCTATAGGTATATGCAGAGCTACACCCCCTCTCTCCCTCCCTTTCCCATTGGTATATGCAGAGCACCCCCTCTCCCTCCCTTCCCTACAGGTATATGCAGAGCACCCCCCTCTCCCCCCCTTTCCTATAGGTATATGCAGAGCACCCCCCTCTCCCTCCCTTTCCTATAGGTATATGCAGAGCACCCCCCCCTCTCCCCCTTCCCTATAGGTACATGCAGAGAACCCCCTCTCCCTCCTTTCCCTATAGGTATATGCAGAGCACCCCCCTTTCCCCTCCCTTCCCTATAGGTATTTGCAGAGCACCCCCCTCTCCCTCCCTTCCCTATAGGTATATGCAGAGCGCCCCCCTCTCCCCCTTCCCTATAGGTATATGCAGAGCACCCCCTCTCCCCCCTTCCCTCTAGGTATATGCAGAGCACCCCCCTCTCCCTCCCTTCCCTCTAGGTATATGCAAAGCACCCCCCCTCTCCCTCCCTTCCCTATAGGTATATGCAGGCACCCCCCTCTCCCCCCTTCCCTCTATGTATATGCAGAGCACCCCCCTCTCCCCCTTCCCTATAGGTATATGCAGAGCACCCCCCTCTCCCTCCCTTCCCTATAGGTATATGCAGAGCACCCCCCTCTCCCTCCATTCCCTCTAGGTATATGCAGAGCACCCCCCCTCTCCCTCCCTTCCCTATAGGTATGTGCAGAGCACCCCCCCTCTCCCTCCCTTCCCTCTAGGTATATGCAGAGCACCCCCTCTCCCTCCCTTCCCTATAGGTATATGCAGAGCACCCCCCTCTCCCTCCCTTCCCTATAGGTATATGCAGAGCACCCCCTCTCCCCCCTTCCCTATAGGTATATGCAGAGAACCCCCCCTCTCCCTCCCTTCCCTATAGGTATATGCAGAGCACCCCCCTCACCCCCCTTCCCTATAGGTATATGCAGAGCACCCCCCTCTCCCCCCTCCCCTATAGGTATATGCAGAGCACCCCCCCCTCTCCCCCCTTCCCTATAGGTATATGCAGAGCACCCCCCTCTCCCCCTTCCCTATAGATATATGCAGAGCACCCCCCCTCTCCCCCCTTCCCTATAAGTATATGCAGAGCACCCCCCCTCTCCCCCCCTTTCCTATAAGTATATGCAGAGCACCCCCCCCTTTTCTATAGGTATAGGCAGGGTTAAAAAAATTAAATAAAAAAAGGATGCTCACCTGATATCCCACGCAGCGATATCCTCAGCTGCAGGGCCTGCGTCTTCTCTCCTCCACAGTACAGCGCTGATGAGTGACGTCATCCGCGTCTGTACTGCGTACTGCGTGGGTGCGGAGGTCATGTCTCCTCTGTGTAAGCTGCAGATGCGGCTCACACAGAGTAGACACCTTCTACTGTATGTGCGTGTATCGTGCATACAGGAGAATGTTGCGCTGTCTGCTGGGGATTTGGGACAAGCGTCCCGGACCTCAGTAGCGGCGGCGGTGGGTACGCCACTGCTTGGAACGCCACTGCTCTCGAATTCCTCAGTGTGAACATACCCTAACTCTATGTAATCTCTATAAACAAACATTGGTATTTGTATGTGCCATAGACTCATGGGCCAGTGTGCTGACGGTGTTTTGGATGTGTTACAAGTGACTGCTCTAGGTTGATGTTCTAAGCCAAATTAGACAATACGTACACAAAGAGAAAAGAAATTCACGCTGACACACTAGGTCAAAATGGTTCTTTCTGATTTATTGTATTGTGTCCACACATTGTATAAGCATTCTAATTTTTTAACACTTTACGTAAGCATTACGTCATTACGTAAGCATTGCATCATTGCGTTTTTCTGTGCCAAGCAGTGTGGTCACACACAGGGGTGACATTAGGGGGGAAACCTGGACAGTTGCCCAGTGCCCCCATCCAAAATAGGGTCCCTTAACATATTTACGTCCATACTCACAATACTGTACTTTGCCGCAATTTTCTGCGATTTTTACCGCGATTTTGAGCAACTCGTGGCAAAATACAGTAGTGAGAATCAGTGGCGTTGTTAGTGGCATGCGGTGGGGCGGACTGTACCGGGTGACACCTTGACTCTGGTGCATCCGTCCATCCCTTTCACTCACTTTGCAGCTGTAGTCAGGGGCCCGGTGTAGTGAACAGACTGGAGGCGCGCAGCGTTACTTACACATACTTCAGCTGTGCACCTTCAGTGTTCTTCTGACCTGTACGAGCTTCATGTCTGGACAGAGAGGAGGGGGAGAGGCAGATCAGCATGGCAGCCTGGAGAGTTCAAAGGCTATCAAAGCCAGGAAGCTGCCTGTGCCGTTTGTTCATCCTGTCCTCCTCCTCAACACTTCAGCTGCTCTTCTCCTGGCTTCAGACACACCCCCCCCCCTTTCTCAGCCATCCCAAGATCAGAGTGAAATATCTTTGGGGAGACTGGCTACATGAAACATTTAGGCTAGGTTCAGACTACGGAATCTCCAGGCAGAAAATTTCCGCCCGGAGATTCCGAGTGCGGCCAGCCCTGGCTGAATCAGTCGGCGCTAGGACCGCGTGGACCCTGCAGTCTCCAATAGACTGCAATGTGTTCCGCCCGGATTTCCGCCTGAAGAAAAAGCACCGCCTTTCTTCAGGTGCAAATTTCTAAGCGGATTTTCAAAGCGGATTTTCCGCTTCACAAACTCCGAAGTGGGAATTTGTGAACGGAAACCCATTTACTACACTAAACATTTTAGCAAGCGGAATTTCTGACAGAAATTTTACGACTGAATTTCTGTCGGAAATTCTGTAGTCTGAACATAGCCTTAGGCTAGATTCAGACTACGGAATTTCCGCCGGCAATTACGCTTTGAAATTGCAGGCGGAAATTCCGCTTGCTAAAATGCATAGTGTAGTGAATGGGTTTCCGTTCACAAATTCACACTTCGGAATTTGTGAAGCGGAATTTGTGAACGGAAAATCCGCTTGAACATTTCCGCCTGAAGAATGGCGTTGCTCTTTCTTCAGGTGGAAATTCGTGCGGAACACATTGCAGTCTATTGGAGACTGCAGTGTCCGCGCGGACCTAGCGCTGACTGATTCAGTCAGCACTGGCCACACTCGGAATCTCTGGGCGAAAATTTTCTGCCCGGAGATTTCGTAGTCTGAACCTAGCCTTAGAGGTTAGTGTATTACAGTGGTCTCCAAATTTAGTTCACCCAGTTGTTGCAAAACTACAACTCCCAGTATATCCAGACAGCTATTGGCTCTCAGGGCATGCTGGGAGCTTTGCAACAGCTGGATGTTCTCAGTTTGGAGACCACTGGTGAATTGTATGATTTTATGTAAGTGCATAAGTGTGATGTACTTGTGTATAAATGTGTGTGTAAGTGGTGCATGTGGATGCTAGTGTGTGTGTATGCCTCAGTTTTTGTCTATGTACATAAAATGCAAATGAAAATGTGTTAGCCTCCTAAAAGGAGTTTTCCAGCAAGAAACATTTTGTGAATGAATGAGTCAAGGCAGTGTGCTGGAGACAGTATGTCACATTGCCGTTGGCCAATAACTGGCTGAGGTGGCCCAATGCTGTGCCATTGATTGGCTGGGCAGCAATGTGTCTTGCCATCATAACAGCGTCTACTGAGGAGAGGTAAGTACAGACTTTTTTATGTTATCACAAAGCCTGGAAACATTTATTGAAAAAAAAATTTGTAATGGCCAATACACCTTTTTAAGGAGGTCATAAAGGGTACAAATTCTAGCCAGCCATGTTTTTTATGACAGGGCTAGAATAGGGCAGCACAGTCACCCACTGTAGCTATCAGAAGCCGAGAAATCAGTCTTCCGCTCCTGGTAGATTAACCCCTTACATAAAGGGAGTGTATGTGGACCATTCATCAGCTTCCTGGCAACATGATCACCAGTGCTGATGGGTGTCTATGGCAGCAAGAGGCCTTGTGAGGGCCCTCAGGACTGCCGTGTGTCAGGGTACCTGGTGTTCTGCTAAAATAAATATTACAAAATACATTTCTTATTACACACTGGCTGGATTCAAACATAGGAAAATTTGCCAACGTATTTTATGCACGGATTTTTGGCTATAATCTTCAAAAAAAACAGACTCACTTTTCCTTTTTCTTTTTGCGCCCAATTTTTTACAGATTATGGATGAAAATTCACATGCAAAACAAAATACATGAGTACATTTTCCTTAGAAGTAATGAGCAGAGACCAGGAGGGTCAGCACAGCAGCTGTGGGGGATCAAGAGAGATATAACTTCTTCTTTTACTTTTGCGTTGAAATTGTGCTCACAGTTTGTGGGGGAGGGGGGTGACAACATTTTCTACCGCCCCGGGTGACACCGATCCCAGCAACACCACTGTGAGAATATAGCCTGAAAGCTGTCTGGGCTGCACAGAGCCCATAGACATCACACATACTTACTTTGGATATTCTAGGACCTCTGGTGAGGAGAGTAGAAGGTAACAGGGGAGAGGATATGGGGGGGGGGGTTGTATATTTGCACCATAGATATATATATATATATATATATATATATATATATATGTATATTTACACATACACAGCAGGTCAATAGAAATATTCAATTACAGCTCATATATTGCTGCCTAACCAGAGTGGAACCATTACAAGACTTTGGGGGAGATTTATCAAAGGATTTAGACTGTTTTTTCTTGTCTAAATTTGTCGCACAGAAAGTCGCAGTCTAAATATGTGCGACTTTTCTGCGACTTTTGCTCTAGAGGATTTTTAGAACATGATGCATGCAAGTCTATTTTAGACTGAAATGCATTGAAAAATGCATTGGTGCTGAATTTATCAAAAGCGACTTTTCAGCGACAAGTCGCATAGGCTGAAAGTACGCCGAAATGTCAGACCATACTGGAGCAGGTTTAAATATAGACTAAAGCATAGATCCCAAAGTCTGTGCACAGAATTTATCAAGAGCTGTGCGCCATTTGATAAATTAGGTGCACAATAGACCAGACTAACCCTCTGTAGTTTGGTCTATATTGATGCGGGACATAGACAACTTTAATAAATATCCCCCTTTGTGTGGGAGTGGAGGTGTGGTTTAATATTTTAACCCCTTGGGGCACAGCCAGGTTTTATTATTGCATTTTCGCATCTTCTGAGAGTCATAACTCTTACTTCCATCCACAAACCCATATGAGGCTTTTTTTTTTTTGCGTGACCAATTGTACTTTCTAATGATATTGCTTAGTTTACCATAAAATGTACAGCGAACCCAAAATATATATTATTTTCTGGGGAAATTAAAAAGAATACCATAACTTTGCACCAAAAGCCTGGACATAGTGGATTAATTGTTATTTTTTTTTTTACTGAAGCTCTCCTTCAGGGTAGCAGCTGGTTTCTCACTGTGGAAAACTGCTGCGGGATACGCTACCATTCATTTCAACGGGTCTGCAAATCTCCCACTATTACGCACTGTCCATGTACCCAAACAAGAGAATGGTAGAATAACTTGCAGTAGAAACCTACAGCTAGTTACAAATGTGTGAACGTTCTCTTAAACACAGAAAATATTTACTATAGATCTTAGATTTGGACCCTGATACGTTTGTGTTATGGCCTTAAATGCTTTTCCCCTCATTGGGATCTCAGGCCGTATTCACATGGTGCGTGATCAGTAACCTAGTGCTGTGTATTCTGCATCACAAAACAGAGGAAACCAGGAAAATCTTTGGTCACGCAATTCGGGGGCCCCATTTTTTTTATTTTTGCCAAGGACCACACTTAGTCTAAAACCGGCCCTGGTCACACAGGGCATAATACAGAATGTAACCTCCATTTTAGAAGAATGATCTTCATTTTACTTCTATTTTAGATAACAATGGTACCTGAGTAAATGAGCAACATTTATGAAATGGCAATGGAAACTCTGGCCTTGAGGCATTTTTCTGGTACACAGAGAGGGGTTGTCTCTTATCCCCATGTGGCACACCTAGTGTATGACATATGGCTAATGGTAATGGGGTGTCTGTGGTGTTGTGCATGAAATAGCATAGCCAGACACCAATTGCAACATACCCAGTAAACAGTTCTTCAGTTCTTTACGGTGGTAGACTTGGCAGTAGATTACCAACTCCACAGTAGATTCTTAAAGACATAGGGGGAGATTTATCAAAACCTGTGCAGAGGAAAATTTGCCCAGTTGCCCATAGTAACCAATCAGATCGCTTATTTCATTTTGCAGATAAGAAGCAATCTGAATGCTATGAGCAGCTGGGCATCTTTTCCTTGGACAGATTTTGATAAATCTTCCCCTCAGTCTCTGGTTCACAGTAGTACTATAGTGCATGTGAGTTGTTAGTCCTTTAAACTGACTTGCAGGAAAATGTATACTGAAGAATGCAAGCTATTAAGTTCACTCCTCTATCCTTGAGTAATGTTGGTAGGGATGTCACAGTCCTTAAAGGGGTATTCCAGGATTTTTTTTTTATTTGACTATGCTACAGGGGCTGTAAAGTTAATGTAGTTCATAATATAGTGTCTGTACCTGTGTGTGACTGTTTTCTCACAATTCTTCTGTGATTATCACCCCAATATTTAACAGCATACAAAATGACTGTTGTCTCAGATTTTTCCCAGGTTGCAGTGCGGCCGAGACCTGACTGTTGTCTCACTAGTCAGCTGATGACAGGGAGCCTGTCTGCTTCAATGGGTGGAGCGATTGCTTGGTGGGAGAGAGATCAATCTGCAACTAATGCAACAGCTGTAGGCACCCTGATTGAAAACCACAGGTCTTTTGAATGGATGCAGCTCATTTATGTTTCAATGGGTGGGGTGACTGATGTGTGGGAGGGAGGAAAATGGAATTATGGGATTTGTAGTCAAAAAAGAAAATTCAAGCTGGAAATACCAGTTCACAAAAAGCTAGCCACAGTGTTATGGCAATCTCACAACACAGCCATTTAGCCCCAAGACAAGCGCAGATCCTTCCTAAGCATGTCCTTTACTGTCTGCCAGGTACGTACTAAAATCACCTTATGGTGGATAACCCTTTTAAGCACTTCACTTAGAATATCTTTACCAGTTGCCTCCCAGTGGGTGACTCTAGGCTGACTAAGGGTTTATTCTACACGGACGGAATTCCCGCCCGCGGAATTCTGCCTGAAATGAAAGCCCAATACACTTCCATGGGATTCCGCACTCTAATTGATACTTTGAAAATCCCACTTGCGGAATAGCATAGACGTATCCGAAAGGGAGTGCAGAATCCCATAGAAGTGTATTAGGCTTTCATGTCAGGCACAAATTCTGCCCGTGTGAATAGACCCGAAGGCTTTGGCCTAGCTTTGTGGAAAGCTGAGCTAGGTAAATTTGCACAGCCTAGAGTCTAGCAACACAGTACACTGACTTCTTTACAGCACAAGTGCTGGCAGATAACTATCTACACATGCTCAAGACTACAACATGATGTGGGCCTCCATAGTTGAGCAGCTGAACATAAGCCTAAGATCACCATGCAGAATGCTAAGCATCTGCTGAAGTGGTGTAAAGCCCACATCACTGAACTCTGGGGCAGTAAATACACTTTAACTCACCCTCCTCCGTTTCTCTGATAGTCTTCTTCCCAGAGCCGGCCAGAGCTGTAGAGGTGATGTCACAGCTCCACTCAACCAATCACTGGCTGCAGCGGTTTCCCGCCCCGGCCAGTGATTGGCAAATGGCACTGTCAGTTCCCCACCTGTTGATGTTACGATCTGCAGCTCATGGGAAAGCAGAGTTACTGGTCCTGGACGGGTTGCCCGGATACCAGAGCTACAAGGGAGCAAAGGAAGGTGAGTTAAAGAGCATTTGTTAATTAATTAGGGAGCGTAGGGACATTAGCAAAATAATACATAATACCAGACAACCCGTTCCAACTTTATGGTAACAGTTTGGGAGAGGCCATTTACTGTTCCCTTATGACTATACCCCCATGCACACAGCAAGCTGCATAAAGACATGAGGTAATAATTTGGGTTTTAGAATGGGATGTCCCGAAAGCTCATATTGGTGTGATGGAAAGGTAATTCTTTGTAAGGGAATGTATCAAAATCTGTGCAGAGGAAAACTGGTGCAGTTTCCCATAGCAACCATCAGATCAGATTGCTTCTTTCATTTTCAAAAAGGCTCTTGAAAAACGAAAGAATCAATCTAATTAGTTGCTATGGACAACTGCTTAATTTTTTCTCTGCACAGGTTTTTTTTTAAATAAATCTCCAGCATATATATATATATATATATATATATAAAAAGGACTTCTTGTTAAATAAAAAAAAACAAAAAAAACATATGACTTGGAAACTTTTTTCTTTGCTCAGAAAGCTGACTAACTCATCTACATAGAAGAGTCCCTGTTTGGAACTCAGAATATAAAAATGTAAGTCTAAGGAACCTTTATTTAGCATCTGTACGGACTGTATGCACTGAGGCACAAATTTAAGTATTTTTACTGACTTATCTTTTTGCACTAATGAAACAGGAGAATGAAACATAAAATGTTAGTTCCACAACCAGTGGAATAGCCAAGCTGTCCTTCTGTGGAAAAGTTTTCTGGCTCATTCATGTATTTAAATAGCCTGACCAAGACTTGTTTAGGCTCTGACCCACAGGTACCTGGGGCACATAACCTATCATATTTCACCTTGCTACATCTCTGTCATGAAACTGAACATATTCTAAATCTAATGAAAGTAGCAATACCATGAATGTGACCCCTTACCAACTGTGATTGTTCTTTTGAATGCTGGCCACTGGACTCCTCATGGGCAGGGATTAACTATATAAAAATCTGCTCAGTCCTATAGCCAAGCTATACTACTACCATAGGCAGAACAGATTTCAAATCTGCAGAGGGGATTGATACCATAAAACCTGTCACTTTGACTCTTTTTTTTGAGTGCTTGCCACTGGGCTCCGGGTCATAGCTTAATCATATAGAATTCAGCAACAAGCACTGACTCCTCTCCCAGCAAGACAATTTCTAATGCTCATCTGACTCTGTCAGGTCACTTATTCTCCAGCTTTCTCATTAATCAGACAACTCTTTCTATGATTTGATTATGGGGCATGCTACTTCCTCAGATTGTCTATGTACCATACTACTCCTTCTCCTGGCCCATGACATGCCAGATGACCAATTCCCCAACTCTGTCCATGTAATATTAAAATTTTCAGGACCATGGACAGCACTTATCTCGAGACTTAATAGGAGAGATGCATAAAAACTGTTTAGTTAGGTAGGAGACCTCATAGGTAGTTTGATCCTCCCATTAGTTGTTTCACCCCCCCCCCTCTAGGTGTGATCCTCCTGAAGATTGTTTGCCCACTAAAAGTAGGACCTCTTGTAGGTAGTTTGCCCCCACCCCCATACGTATTTTGCCTTCCTGTAGGTAGTTTCCTCACTTTAGGTAGTTTGCACCCCTAAAGGTAGTTTTCTCCCTAAAGGTAGGACTGCCCTGAAGATAGTTTGTCCCCTTTAGGTAGGATCTCCCTGAAAGTAGTTTGAAGACTAAAGGTAGGATCTCCTTGAAGGTAGATTTTCCCCTGTAGGTAGGACTCCCTTTAGGAAGCACTCCCCTGTAGTTAGTTTTTGGCCTCTCTGTAGTTAGGACCCTCTAGGAGGGAGGACTGCCCTGAATATAATTTGTCCGCTGTATGAAGCCCCCGCCCCTTAAGGAACTTACACTCTGTAGGCAGCCCCCCCCCCCCCCCGCAAGTAACTTGCAACCTGTAAGTAGGATCCCTCTCAAGATAGTTTGCCCCCTGTAGGTTGGAACCCCTGAAGATTGTTTACCCTTTATGAAGGACCCCTTAAAATAGTTTGCCCCTTGTATGTAGGAGCCTCCTGAAGGTAGCTTGTCCCTGTAGACAAAACCCACCTAAATATAGGACCCCATTGCAATGATAATAAAAAAACATACTCACCTTCACAGTCCGGGAGCCTCTCCACCTTAGGGATGTGCACAATGGCGGCTATATCACTCTTTTTCTCGTGCTCTGCTCTGTGCCAGACCCCTACATATGTCATACTTCTACTTCACCAACCTGCTGCACCACCACACTGCTGTTAAAATGGCTACTTTACATCCAGTAGGTGCATTTTATCCTGCAAACAATAAAATCTTCTATTATAAGGAAAGAAAATGCGTTTTACCGAGAAGTAAACAGCTGTCTCCCTCCATGCAAATAACAAATCTTTCTCCTTTCTTCTTTGTTGTCAGAGAGACAAAGCTGTGTGTATTTCCTACCCTGAAGAACTCTACAAACATTTGCAAGATGTCAGGGATAATTAGACAAAGTGGAGATGTAAGCCCGAGCCTAACTACTGTGTGTTTTGTAAAGATCAAAAAGCGTCTGTTGCCAACCCATAGAAAACAAATGAAAAGCGCTGAAAAAAATAAAAAAAAACACACACGCCATGCTCTAACATTAGCTAACTGCAAATCTATGGAAACAAATTTTACCTTTACCTAAAGGTCCTGTCAGCTGGCTACTACAATCTCTGTCCATTTTAAGAACTGTCCAGAGTAGGAGAAAATCCCTATAGCAAACATATGCTGCTCTGGACAGTTACTAAATTGGAAAGAGATGTCAGCAGAGAGCAATTCCATGTCAAGCGGGTCCCGGTGACTCGGAAAAAAGGCTGATAGGTGCGGTCCGAGATCTTTCATCCCTTAGCAGCAGGAGTGAGGTGGCACTGGTGCCACCTCACGATCGTCGTGGTTATTCGTCCGTTATCGACCGATGAATCAGGACGCCTGCAGTGGGGGTGTCCCTTACAGCTCCCGCTTCGCCCCTGTTCCGAAGGGCGAGAGCGGGTGCTGGGAGCCCCCACCTGAGGCTGGGGCCCCCGATCCCCAGCATCAGAGGCGGGATCGGGGCACCAGCAGTGAAGGCGGTGGAGGCGACGGCAGACGGATCTTCACTGCGCAGCAGCAGGAGATAAGGCTGGCCTCCTGCTTTTGCTAAGCAACAACTCCCAGCATGCACACAAGGGCATGCTGGGAGTTGTTGTTATGCAACAGCAGAAGGCACAACTACAACTCCTAGCATGCCCTTTGGTAGTTTGCGCATGCTGGGGGTTATAGTTATGAAACAGCTGGAGGCACAATTTTGTGCCTCCAGCTGTTGCATAACTACAACCCCCAGCAAGCACGGGCAGCCAAAGGGCATGCTGGGAGTTGCAGTAGTGTGCCTCCAGCTTTTGCATAACTACAAATCCAAACGTGCCCTTGTGTGCATGCTGGGAGTTGTTGCTTAGCAAAAGCAGGAGGCCAGCCTTACCTCCTGCTGCTGCGCAGTGAAGATCCGTCTTCGGCTGTAAGTGCATGCTGAGAGTTGTAGTTTTGCAAAAGCTGAGGGCACACTGGTTGAAAAACACTGAGTTTGTTACCTAACTCAGTGTTATAAAACCAGTGTGCCCCCAGCTGTTGCAAACTTCAACTCCCAGCATGCACTGATAGACCATACATGCTGGGAGGTGTAGTTTTGCAACAGCTGGAGGCACACGTGTTGTGAAACACTGAGTCAATTTTGTGCCTCCAGCTGTTGCATAACTACAACCCCCAGGATGCACAGGCAACCAAAGGGCATGCTGGGAGTTTTAGTAGTATGCCTACGGCTGTTGCATAACTACAAGTCCCTGCATGCCCTTCAGCTGTCACTGCATGCTGAGAGTTTTTTGCAAAAGCTGAAGGCACACTGGTTGCAAAACACTGAGTTTGTTACCTAAATCAGTGTTTCGCAACCAGTGTGCCTCCAGCTGTTGCAAAACTACAACTCCTAGCATGTACGGTCTATCAGTGCATGCTGGGAGTTGTTGTTTGCGACAGCTGGAGGCACACTGGTTACGAAACACTGAGTTAAGTAACAAACTCTCCGTGTTTTGCAACCAGTGTGCCT
Source organism: Hyla sarda (assembly GCF_029499605.1). Taxonomy (NCBI): domain Eukaryota; kingdom Metazoa; phylum Chordata; class Amphibia; order Anura; family Hylidae; genus Hyla; species Hyla sarda. Next base: position 57,277,303 of record NC_079200.1, read on the forward strand.
CCAGCTGTTGCATAACTACAACCCCCAGCATGCACCAAAGGGCATGCTGGGAATTGTAGTTTTGCAACAGCTGGAGGTTTGCCCTCCCCCCCATGTGAATGTACAGGATACATTCCCACAGGTGGGTTTACAGTGAGTTTCTCGCTGCAAGTTAGAGATGCAGCAAATTTTCAGCTCAAACTCCCCGCAGAAAATTTGCTGTAAACCTCCGCCAGTGTGAATGTACACTACACAACACCAACACAAAATAAAAAATAAAACACTACATATACATAAACCTCTACACAGTTACCCCCCCCCCCCCCAATAAAAATGACAAATGTCTGGTTTGCATTTAAGGCTTGCATTAGGGATTTGCATGGGGACGGACCCGGATGCAAGAATTAAACTTGCCTCCGATACCAAAATTACACTACGGTTTCCAAAACGGAGCCTCCAGCTGTTGCAAAACAACAACTCCCAGTATTACCGAACAGCCATTGACTGTCCTGGCAGGCTGGGAGTTTTGCAACAGCTGGAGGCACCCTGTTTGAGAAACACTGCCGTAGGGTAATTTTGGTATCGGAGGCAAGTTCTTGCATTCGAGTTGGTCCCCATGCAAATCCCTAATGTAGGCCTCAAATGCACATGGCACTCTCCCACTTCAGAGCCCTGTCGTATTTCAAGGCAACAATTTACTATTTCCGTGCTTTTTCCCGTGCTTGGGGTCTAGGCTTTCTTGTTATTGTAAAAAATTAATTTTGCTGGTGTGGCACAACAGGGCTCAGAAGTGAGAGCACACTATACAAATTTGAGACCTAAATTGGTGATTTGCACAGGAGTGGTTGATTTTACAGCGGTTCTGACATAAACGTAAAAAAATAAATACCCACGTGTGACCCTATTTTGGAAACTACACCCCTCACGGAATGTAACAAGGGGTATAGTGAGCCTTAACACCCCTCAGGTGTTTGACAATTTTTGTGAATTGCTGGTGTTACCCTAAATTTTTCATTTTCACAAGGGAAAATAGAGAAAAAAAAAAACCAAAATGTGTATCACCATTTCTTCTGAGTATATAAATACCCCATATGTGGATGTGAAACGCTCTGCTGGCGCACTGCCAGAGAAGAGAAGGAGCGCTATTGGGCTTTTGAAGAGAAATTTTGTCCGGAATTGAAAGCCACGTGTGTTTACAAAGCCCTCATGGTGCCAGAAAAATTGACCCCCCCCCCACATGTGACCCCATTTTGGAAACTACACCCCTCATGGAACGTAATGAGGGGGCAGTGAGCATTTAAACCCCACAGGTGTCTGACAGATTTTTGGAACAGTGGTCCGTGGAAATGAAAAATAAAATTTTTCATTTGCACAGCCTACTGTTCCGAACATCTGTCAAACGCCAGTCGGGTGTAACTGCTCACTGCACCCCTTATTAAATTCTGTGAGGGGTGTAGTTTCCAAAATGGGGTCACGTGTGGGGTTGGTCCACTGTTCTGGCACCACGGGGGGCTTTGTATACGCAGATGGCCCCCGACTTCCTTTCCAAACAAATTCTCTATCCAAAAGCTCAATGGCGCTCCTTCTCAATGGTGCATTGTAGTTCGCCTCCAGAGCACTTTCACACATGAGGTATTTCCACATGAGGTATTTCCATACTCAGAAGAGATGGGGTTACATATTTTGGGGGCATTTTCTCCTATTACCCCTTGTAAAAATGTAAAATTTGGGAAAAAACAGCATTTTAGTGGGAAAAAAATTAATTTACACATCTGACTTTAACAAAAAGTCGTCAAACACCTGTGGGGTGTTAAGGCTCACTGTACCCATTTTTACGTTCCTTGAGGGGTGTAGTTTCCAAAATAGTATGCCATGTGGTATTTTATTGCTGTTCTGGCACCATACAGGCTTCCTAAATGCGACATGCCCCCCAAAAACCATTTCAGCAAAATTTGCTTTCCAAAAGCCAAAAGTGACTCCTTCTCTTCTGAGCATTGTAGTGCACCAGCAGAGAACATGACGGCCACACATGGGGTATTTCCATACTCAGAAGAAATGGGGTTACAAATTTTGGGGGGCATTTTCTTCTATTACTCCTTGTAAAAATTTAAAATTTGGGGAAAAAACTGCATTTTAGTGAAAATATATATATATTTTTTTATTTACACATCTGTGGGGTGTTAAGGCTCACTATACCCCTTGTTACGTTCCTTGAGGGGTGTAGTTTCCAAAGTAGTATGCCATGTGTTTTTTTTTGCTGTTATGGCACCATGGGCTTCCTAAATGTGACATGCCCCCCAAAAACCATTTCAGCAAAATTAACTCTCCAAAATGCCTTCCTTGCTCCTTCCCTTCTGAGCCCTCTAGTGCACCCACAGAGCACTTTACATCTACATATGAGGTATTTCCTTACTCGAGAGAAATTGAGTTACAAATTTTTTGGGGGGGATTTCTCTCCTTTTACCCCTTGTAAAAATTCAAACAATGGCTCTACAAGAACATCCGAGTGTAAAAAATGAAGATCTTTAATTTTCTCCTCCACTTTGCTGCTATTTCTGTAAAACTAAAGGGTTAACAAACTTTCTGAATGTCATTTTGAATGCTTTGAGGGGGGAAGTTTCTATAATGGGGTCATTTATGGGGTATTTCTCACAAAAAAGCCCTTCAAATCCACTTCAAACATAACTGGTCCTGAATAATTCAGATTATGAATTTTTCGTGAAAATTTTGAAAATTGCTGCTATACTTTGAAGCCCCCTAATTAGAGATGAACGAACTTACAGTAAATTCGATTCGTCACAAATTTCTCGGCTCGGCAGTTGATGACTTATCCTGCGTAAATTAGTTCAGCCTTCAGGTGCTCCGGTGGGCTGGAAAAGATGGATACATTCCTAGGAAAGAGTCTCCTAGGACTGTATCCACCTTTTCCAGCCCACCGGAGCACCTGAAAGCTGAACTAATTTATGCAGGAAAAGACATCAACTGCCGAGCCGAGAAGTTTGTGATGAATCGAATTTACTGTAAGTTCGCTCATCTCTAAATACCATTATACTGTTACTGCATAAAACCATTAGACCAACATTTCCCCCATACAGTGACCACATAGTTGTTTGTACCAGCTCAACACGGGTTTGAATACCATATAAATGACTACAGTTACATATAGTAACTTACAGCTAATGTCATCTCTGATTGGATTTGATTACTTTCCATTTTCTCTTCCATCTGGTGTGGACCATTCCATCCACAACTCATCTTTGCAGAATCTGACAGACAAACATTTTAGACTTTGCACTTTTCCTGTTTCCATCCCAATCATTTCACAATCAACAAAATTTTCTTATACACAAAGCTCAAAATGGGAACAATGTCCACAGTGATGTCCCATACAGTACACCCTTTAGTGTGTAGGAAGATCCCACCATTATAAGGGTTGGTTGTCCCCCTATTAAGTAGGTAGGAAGGTTCACCTATTAAAATTGTATGTCCTCGCAATAACAGGGGTTATCCAGGCAGCTGTGGCACTGTTGTTCATGGTCCCCACTCATCACCACTATTTCCTGGTTTCCGGTGATATTGCGGAGACCACACAAGTGCCCATTCAGGCAATCACTGACTGAGGCCGGACACCGCTGTGGCCAGTGATTGGCTGAGTGGGCAGTTCCTGTAGGAATGATACATCAGTTTCGGTGATAAGTGAGGACTGAGAGCGCCTTTGCAGCAACTGTAGGGTATCGAAGGTGAGTATGGATTATTTTTAATGCAACCCTGAGCCATATAACATTTTTAATGCCTTGATAACCCTTTTAATTTAGTAGGTCTCCCTTATTAAGTAAGTATGCAGGGACCTTAATAAGTAAGTCCCCTCCATTAAGAAGGTAGTGCCCCCATCTTGTAGGTAAACCCCCCCCCCTTCATCAGATAAGTATGTCCCCTTAACAGGTTAGTATGTCCCCCACAGTAGATACTCAGGCCAGGCTCCCCAGTAGGTAGATAGGACACCTGATAGATATATTCCTCCCCCCACCCCAAAGTAGGTAGACAGGCAGTGCTCCCCAGTAGATATATAGGACCCTAGTAGGTATGTCCCCCAGTAGGTAGACAATGTGGGGCTCCCCAGTAGGTAGATAGGGCACCTGGTAGGTATATCCCCCAGTAGATAGGCAGGTAGGGTCTCCCATTAAGTGATTATACCACCTTAGTAAATAGTCTGTGGTAGGCTGGTCCCTTCATAGTCAGTAAGCTTTAAGTAAGTAGTCAGTCTCCAAGTTTACAAAGAAAAAAACACACTTACATTTTCTGCCTTGTAACAGGGTCTATTCTAGTGGAGCCGCACTCTGATGAGTGACCTCATTGCGTGCCTATGCTGTGACCCTGACGTCCTGCCCAGCTCCCGGCTTCCTGTAGATTGCAGCATACAGCTATGGTCAGTATGATTAGCTCTCTCATAAATTTCAGCAGCATGTGTGGAAAGCCACGCATACAGCTTACAGTGATGTTCTGCGGTCTTAGGAACCAGGGCATCAGGTCTATGCTCCTGTGCCTTGGACCCCGAGTTGGCCCGTTGTGGATGGGGGCCATGGTCAATTGCCCAGGTTGCCGATCCTTACCGCCAGCCCTGGCTGTTGTTTCTGCATACTTGTTTTAGCCTCTGCCTCCAATCACTGCTGCTGTGCCCGCCCGTTTGCTTTCAATGAGGATGGGCAGCGGAGTTGGCATGACAGGGGCCCTTTGGAAGATGGAGTCCGCTCCTGACACGGGGCCCCTTAGGAGATGGGGGCCCTGGGCAATTGCCCAGGTTGCCCCGCCCTGACACCAGCCCTGACAGTGTGTGAAAACCTCGTAAAGACTTACAGAAAACATTTGACCTCTGTCATTGCCAACAAAGGGTATATAACAAAGTATTAAGATGAACTTTTGTTATTGGCCAAATACTTATTTTCCACCATAATTTGCAAATAAATTATTTAACCCCTTAACGACAATGGACGTAAATGTACGTCATAGTGCCGTAGTACTTAATGCACCATGTCGTACATTAACGCTCTGCCATGACTCGGTCCGGTGCTGGCGTCATGCGCCGCAGGTCCTGGCTGCTATCAGCAGCCAGGGACCCCCCCGGTAATGGCGGACATCTGCGATCGCGTGGATCTCTGACATTAATCCCTCAAATGCCGTGATCAATACAGATCACGGCATCTACGGCAGTGCAGTACTTTAAATGGATGATCGGATTGCCCGCAGCACTGCTGCAGGGATCCGATTATCCAGCATGGTGGCCAGAGGTCCCCTTACCTGGCTCTGGCCGTCTCCCAGGGTCTTCTGCTCTGGTCTGAGATCGAGCAGACCAGAGCAGAAGATGACCGATAACACTGATTAGTGATATGCCCTATGCATAGCACTGAACAGTATTAGCAATCAAATGATTGGTATAAATAGTCCCCTACGGGGAATATTAACCCCTTAACAACGCAGGATGTAAATGTACGTCCTGGTGAGCAGGTACTTAACGCACCAGGACGTACATTTACGTACTGTGCATGACCGCGAGCATCGGTCCGATGTCTGATAGCAGCCAGGGACCCGCCCGCAATGGAGGACATCTGCGATCGCGCGGATATACGCCATTAACCCCTCAGATGCCGTGATCAATAAGATCACGTCATCTACAGCATCGCGGTCACTACAATGGATGATCGGATCGCCTGCAGTGCTGCTGCGATGATCTGATCATCCAGCATGGTAGCCGTAGGTCACCTCACCTGCCTCCGCTGACTTCCATGGGTCTTCTGCTCTGCTCCGGTCTGCGATCGAGCAGACCAGAGCAGAAGATGACCGATAATACTGATCAGTGCTATGTCCTATGCATAGCACTGAACAGTATTAGCAATCGAATGATTGCTATAAATAGTCCCCAATGGGGACTGTTAAAGTGTAAAAATAAAAGTAAAAAAAAATTGAAAACCCCCCTCCCCCACTAAAAACGTAAATTGTCCCATTTTCCCTATTTCACCCCCAGAAAGTGTAAACATTTTTTTTTATATACATATTTGGTATTGCCGCATGCATAAATATCCCAACTATTAAAATAAAATGTTAATGATACTGTATGGTGAACGGCATGAACGTAAAAAAACCCAAAAAAAAAGTCCAAAATAGCTGCTTTTTTATAACATTTTATTCCAAACATGGTATCAATAAAAAGTACAGATCACGGCGCAAAAAACGAGCCCTCATACCGCCGCTTATACGGAAAAATGAAAAAGTTAAAGGCCTTCAAAATAGGGGGATTTTAAACGTACTAATTTGGTTAAACGGTTTGCGATTTTTTTTTTCATTGCAACAGTAATAGAAAAGTATGTTATCATGGGTATCATTTTTACCAATTTTTACCATAGATTGTACGACATTAAAACAAAACCTTCCAAAATTTGCTAAATTGCGGTTTTCTTTTTAATTTCCCCACACAAATAGTATTTTTTTGGTTACGCCATACATTTTATGGTAAAGTGAGTGATGGCATTACAACGGACAACTGGTCACGCAAAAAACAAGCCCTCATACTAGTTTGTGGATGAAAATATAAAAGAGTTATGAGTTTTTGAAGGTGAGGAGAAAAAACGAAAATGTAAAAATAAAATTGTCTGAGTCCTTAAGGCCCAAATGGGCTGAGTCCTTAAGCGGTTAAAGTGTAAAAAAAAAAAAAGTTAAATTAACAAATGTAAAAAAAAAATAAACAAAAAAAAAAGTTACTAATTTTGGAAAAATCCTCTCCACCAATAAAAAGGTAAAATGTCAGTTTTTCCCATTTTACCCCCCAAAAAACATTAAAAAAATATGAATACAGATATTTGGTATTACCACGTGTGTAAGAGTCTGAACTATCAAAATATATTGTTAATTATCCCCTATGGTGAACGGCATAAACGTAAAAAAAGAAACAAGTCCAAAATTGCTGCTTTTTTGTCACATTTTATTCCAAAAAATTAAATAAAAAAGTTAATAAAAAGTAAAACCTAAGCAAAGGTGGTACTGATAAAAACAAAAAGTCATGGCACAAAAAATTAGCCCTCATACCGCCCCGTATATGAAAAAATTTGAAAGTTATAGGTGGTCAAAATTGGGCAATTTCAAACATACAAATTTTTCTAAAACAGTTTGAGATTTTTTTTAAGCAGTACAATTATAGAAAAGCATATAACATGGGTATCATTTTAATCCTATTGACCCACAGAATAAAGAAAACAGGTCATTTTTGCCATAACTAGAGATGAGTTTGTGACGAATCGAATTTACTGTAAGTTCGCTCATCTCTAACCATAACGTGTACAGCGTGAAAACAAAATCTTCCAAAATTTGCTAAATTGCGCTTTTCTTTTCAATTTTCCCACTTAAATAATATTTGTTTGGTTGCGCCGTACATTTTATGGTAAAATAAGTTATGTAATTACAAATTACAATTGATGATGCAAAAAACAAGCCCTCATATGGGTCTGTGGATGGAAATATAAAAGAGTTATGATTTTTAGGCGAGGAGGAAATATACAAAAATGCAAAAATAAAATTGGTCTGATCCTTAAGGCCAAAATGGTCCTGGTCCTTAAGGAGTTAAAAAATCATACAATGTGTATTTATGGATTTTTTTTCTCATGATGTCTCTCATAATTGAGGTATACCTATGATGAAAATTACAGGCCTCTCATCTTTTTAAAGGGGTATTCCGCCCCTAGACATCTTATCCCCTATCCAAAGGATAGGGGATAAGATGTCAGATCGCCGTGGTCCCGCTGCTGGGGACCCCCGGGATCCCCGCTGCGGCACCGCGCTATCATTACAGCACAGAGCGACTTCGCTCTGTGCGTAATGACGGGCGATACGGGGGACGGAGCAGCGTGACGTCATGGCTCCGCCCCCTCGTGACATCACGGCCCGTCCCCTTAATGCAAGCCTATGGGAGGGGGCGTGATGACCGCCACGCCCCCTCCCATAGACTTGTATTGAAAGGGGCGGGCCGTGACATCACGACGGGCGGAGCAGTGACGTAACGATGCTCCGGCCCCTGTACCACCCATCATTACGTGCAGAGCGAACTCACTCTGTGCTGTAATGATAGCGCGGTGCCGCAGCGGGGATCCCAGGGGTCCCCAGCAGCGGGACAGCGGCGGTCTGACATCTTATCCCCTATCCTTTGGATAGGGGATAAGATGTCTAGGTGCGGAATACCCCTTTAAGTGGGAGAACTTGACAATTGGTGGCTGACTATTTTTGCCTCTCTGTAGCAGCATGCTTTGTATACTATAACAGAAATGTAAAATGGAGACATTGGCTTAAAATATTATTACAAATGCACCAGGATTCTAAAGCAATTTGCATGATGAAAGAAAGTGAAAAATGAAGCTAAGTTGTAATACCACACACAATCGTGGGGACAGACATGGCACTGTTTTTGGAAGAAATCAGCTCTGTTTTTCTTTTCCTGGATGTGACACGTTGCAGCAAAATTATGTTACAAAAAAACCGTCATAAAGTATGACAGCTAGTAGGTGTTATAAGGTTAGATAGAAGAGTCTAAAGACGCACAAGATTTATCATACAGCATGTGGCCCGTAATACATTTCGCATATTGTTACTCTAAGTTACTCTAAGAATCTAAGTTTACACTATGTATTAAACAGTTTTCTAGGTCATTGTTGCTATCACATTTATGGCAGCTATTGAGTGACAGGTAAGTGCCTTTCCTTTAGTACATATGTCTGTGTGCCCACATGTATACATATATGTCTTTATCTGTGTGAACCTTTCTTTGACACAATCTTCTATATGTCCATAATGGGAAACACAGGAATGAGATCGGAAGATTGATCTTGCTAGTTTTGCAGTGTCTAGAAAGTGCCTACATGAGTATATTTTTGGAACTCTTTGTTTAGACGTGTCCGTGTCATAAGATATTACATCTTGCCTAGCATGTGTATGGAAAGATTGTCAAAGTTTGATATGCTTCATATATTTATAGCCTCCTGTGAGATAATGGCTTGTAATGAGTCAGCCACGCTTTCTGTCTCATGACACCATTGCTATTAAACTAATATGTCAATGTGAATAAGTAGCATAGTAGCAATATATGTTATTTAGCCATTTTTATATTCAGTGAAGCCTCAGAGCAGGGACCAATAGATCCAGTGGCATAAATAAAAGAGGGAGCCTATAGTTAAGATTAGAGATGAGCGAATTTCTGAAAAATTCAATTCAGCTGATTCACCAAATTTTCTGAAAAATTTGGTTCGGTCCAAATTTATTTGTGGTGAATCGCTATTAAAAATGGCTATTTCTGGCCTACAGAGAGGCTCAATAGGGGTGTAGAACACTTTTCCTTGTCCTAACACACATTGGGAGTGTGCTGTGTTGGTGAAATAATATTGTTATTCAGTATGACATGCAGGTTACAGGCATCACTATTAGAATCACTGCCACAGAGCGTCTGGATGTGGCAGATTTTTTATGTCATTTTTATTTTATTTTATTTGAATTTATTAAAATTTTTGGATTACCCATTCTGGTGAGCATCGAGCTGGTGGTCCTACGCCAGGCAAGATACCACCTGTTCCAGCCCCTACCTCTCAGCGCCCCCCTGACTGTGAAAGTGCGAAAGTTTCATTTAATCAGTTATGGTTCATTGTTATCGGTCCTAGCTGTTTCATTGGATTCTTGTGATAATTCCACAGGTAATATGACGTCGACAAACATAGGACCTCAGTATTGAAAAGATTACATTGATTTTTTTTAAATTTAAGATTTATATTAGATTCCCAAGTTTAATGTCCTGGCATTTTCTTTGAACTAATACTATATGACCACAAAACCTAATCTAACAAGGAGTCACATGGTGGCACAATGACAGAGCCTAGAGGTGGCAGCAGCATGAGGAGACCATAATCTGGCAGAATGACACAGCCTGGAATTGGAGGCCACAAGAGGAGACCATATAGTGGCTGAATGACACAGACCAGAGTTGGTGGCAGCATGAGGAGGCCATAGGGCCTCACAATCCCTAAGTTTAAAAGGTGAATTTTCAAATTTGAATTGGAGATTTATGGTAGCTAGTGCTACCATAACATTTTTAGGCAATGTCCCAGCAGCATGAGTGTTACGCCGAGCGCTCCGGTCCCCGCTCCTCCCCGGAGCGCTCGCAGCGTCCTCTCATTCGCAGCGCCCCGGTCAGACCTGCTGACCGGGCGCGCTGCGATATTACTCCCAGCCGGGATACGATTCGCGACGCGGGACGCGCCCGCTTGCGATGCGCATCCTGGCTCCCGTACCTGACCCGTTCCCCGTCTGTGTTGTCCCGGTGCGCGCGGCCCTGCTCCTTAGGGCGCGCGCGCGCCGGGTCTCTGCGATTTAAAGGACCACTGCGCCACTGATTGGCGCAGCAGGCCTAATCAGTATCCTCACCTGTGCACTCCCTACTTATACCTCACTTCCCCTGCACTCCCTCGCCGGATCTTGTTGCCATTGTGCCAGTGAAAGCGTTTCCTTGTGTGTTCCTAGCCTGTGTTCCAGACCTCCTGCCGTTGCCCCTGACTACGATCCTTGCTGCCTGCCCTGACCTTCTGCTACGTCCGACCTTGCTCTTGTCTACTCCCTTGTACCGCGCTTATCTCAGCAGTCAGAGAGGTTGAGCCGTTGCCGGTGGATACGACCTGGTTGCTACCGCCGCTGCACGACCATCCCGCTTTGCGGCGGGCTCTGGTGAATACCAGTAGCAACTTAGAACCGGTCCACCGACACGGTCCACGCCAATCCCTCTCTGGCACAGAGGATCCACCTCCTGCCAGCCGAATCATGACAGTAGATCCGGCCATGGATCCCGCTGAGGTCCCGCTGCCAGTTGTCGCCGACCTCACCACGGTGGTCGCCCAGCAGTCGCAACAGATAGCGCAACAAGGCCATCAGCTGTCTCAACTGACCGTGATGCTACAGCAGCTACTACCACAGCTTCAGCAATCATCTCCTCCGCCAGCTCCTGCACCTCCTCCGCAGCGAGTGGCCGCTTCCAACCTCCGATTATCCTTGCCGGATAAATTTGATGGGGACTCTAAGTTTTGCCGTGGTTTTCTTTCGCAATGTTCCCTGCATTTGGAGATGATGTCGGACCAGTTTCCAACTGAAAGGTCTAAGGTGGCTTTCGTAGTCAGCCTTCTGTCTGGGAAAGCCATGTTATGGGCCACACCGCTCTGGGACCGCAATGATCCTGTCACTGCCTCTGTACACTCCTTCTTCACGGAGATTCGAAGTGTGTTTGAGGAACCTGCCCGAGCCTCTTCTGCCGAGACTGCCCTGCTGAACCTGGTCCAGGGTAATTCTTCTGTTGGCGAGTACGCCATCCAATTCCGTACTCTGGCCTACGAATTATCCTGGAATAACGAGGCCCTCTGCGCGACCTTTAAAAAAGGCCTATCCAGTAACATTAAAGATGTGCTGGCCGCACGAGAAATCCCTGCCAACCTGCATGAACTTATTCCTCTTGCCACCCGCATTGACATGCGTTTTTCCGAAAGGTGTCAGGAGCTTCGCCAGGATATGGACTTTGTTCGCACGAGGCAGTTTCTCTCCCCGGCTCCTCTCTCCTCTGGTCCTCTGCAATCCGTTCCTGTGCCTCCCGCCGTGGAGGCTATGCAAGTTGACCGGTCTCGCTTGACACCTCAAGAGAGGACACGACGCCGCATGGAGAACCTTTGCCTGTATTGTGCCGGTACCGAACATTTCTTGAAGGATTGTCCTATCCGTCCTCCTCGCCAGGAAAGACGCACGCTGACTCCGCACAAAGGTGAGACAGCTCTTGATGTGAACTCTGCCTCTCCACGTCTTACTGTGCCTGTGCAGATATCTTCTTCTACCTTCTCCTTCTCTGCTATGGCCTTCTTGGATTCCGGATCTGCAGGAAATTTTATTTCGGCCTCTCTCATCAACAGGTTCAACATCCCGGTGACCAGTCTCGCCAAACCCCTCTACATCAACTCTGTTAACAATGAAAGATTGGACTGTACCGTGCGTTACCGCACGGAACCTCTCTTAATGTGCATCGGACCCCATCACGAAAAAATTTAATTTTTGGTCCTCTCTAACTGCACTTCAGAGATTCTTCTTGGATTACCGTGGCTTCAACGCCATTCCCCAACCCTTGATTGGACCACAGGGGAAATCAAGAACTGGGGTACTTCTTGCCACAAGGACTGTCTTAAACCGGCTCCCAGTACTCACAGTCGAGACCCTGTTGTTCCCCCGGTATCTGGTCTTCCTAAGGCCTATGTGGACTATGCTGATGTCTTTTGCAAGAAACAAGCAGAGACTTTGCCTCCTCACAGGCCTTATGACTGTCCTATTGACCTCCTCCTGGGTACTACTCCACCCCGGGGCAGAATCTATCCTCTGTCTGCTCCAGAAACCCAAGCCATGTCGGAGTACATCCAGGAGAACTTAAAAAAGGGGTTTATCCGCAAGTCCTCCTCTCCTACCGGAGCTGGATTTTTTTTTGTCTCCAAAAAAGATGGCTCCTTACGCCCTTGCATTGATTACCGCGGACTTAATAAAATCACGGTAAAAAAACGCTACCCCCTACCTCTTATCTCGGAACTCTTTGACCGCCTACATGGCGCCCACATCTTTACCAAGCTGGACTTAAGAGGTGCTTATAATCTCATCCGCATCAGGGAGGGGGATGAATGGAAGACTGCATTTAACACCAGAGATGGACACTTTGAGTATCTGGTCATGCCCTTTGGCCTTTGCAACGCCCCTGCCGTCTTCCAAGACTTTGTAAATTAAATTTTTCGTGATCTTCTATATACCTGTGTTGTGGTTTACCTGGACGATATTCTGATTTTTTCTGCCAACTTGGAAGAACACCGCCAAAATGTCCGCATGGTTCTTCAGAGACTTTGGGACAATCAACTTTATGCCAAAATGGAAAAATGTCTCTTTGAATGTCAGTCTCTTCCTTTCCTAGGATACTTAGTCTCTGGCCAGGGACTACAAATGGATCCAGATAAACTATCTGCCGTATTAGATTGGCCACGCCCCTCCGGTCTCTGTGCTATCCAATGTTTTTTGGGGTTCGCCAATTATTACAGACAATTTATTCCACACTTTTGGACTATTGTGGCTCCTATCGTGGCTCTAACCAAGAAAAATGCCAATCCTAAGTCCTGGTCTCCTCAAGCGGAAGACGCATTTAAATATCTCAAGTCTGCCTTTTCTTCTGCTCCCGTACTCTCCAGACCTGACCCATCTAAACCCTTCTTATTGGAGGTAGACGCCTCCTCAGTGGGAGCTGGAGCAGTTCTTCTACAAAGAAATTCTTCCGGGCATGCTGTTACTTGTGTTTTTTTTTCTAGGACCTTCTCTCCGGCGGAGAAAAACTACTCCATTGGTGATCGAGAATTACTGGCCATAAAATTGGCGCTTGAGGAATGGAGGCACCTACTGGAGGTATCCAAATATCCAGTTATTATATACACTGATCACAAGAATCTCTCTCTTATCTCCAGTCTGCCCAACGACTGAACCCTCGCCAGGCTAGGTGTTCGTTGTTCTTTGCCCGTTTTAACTTTGAAATCCATTTTCGTCCTGCTGACAAGAACATTAGGGCCGATGCTCTCTCTCGTTCATCGGATGCCTCTGAAGTGGAAACCTCTCCGCAACTCATCATTCCTCCGGACTGTCTGATCTCCACTTCTCCAGCTTCCATCAGACAAACTCCTCCAGGGAAGACCTTCGTTTCTCCACGCCAGCGCCTCGGGATTCTCAAGTGGGGACACTCCTCCCACCTCGCAGGCCATGCGGGCATCAAAAAATCCTTTCAACTCATCACTCGATTTTATTGGTGGCCTACTCTGGAGACTGATGTTGTTGATTTCGTGCGGGCCTGTACTGTCTGTGCCCGGGATAAGACTCCTCGCCAGAAGCCTGCTGGTCTCCTTCATCCTCTGCCTGTTCCTGAACAACCTTGGTCACAGATTGGTATGGACTTTATTACTGACTTGCCTTTATCCCATGGCAACACAGTTGTTTGGGTGGTCGTTGATCGATTTTCCAAGATGGCACATTTTATCCCTCTTCCAGGCCTTCCTTCAGCGCCTCAGTTGGCAAAACTATTTTTTACACACATTTTTCGCCTTCACGGGTTGCCCACGCATATCGTCTCGGATAGAGGCGTTCAATTTGTGTCTAAATTCTGGAGGGCCCTCTGTAAGCAGCTCAAGATCAAATTAAACTTCTCTTCTTCTTATCATCCCCAATCCAATGGGCAAGTAGAAAGAATTAATCAGGTCCTGGGTGACTATTTACGACATTTTGTTTCCTCCCGCCAGGATGACTGGGCAGATCTTCTACCATGGGCCGAATTCTCATACAACTTCAGAGTCTCCGAATCTTCTGCTAAATCCCCATTCTTCGTGGTGTACGGCCGTCACCCTCTTCCCCCCCTCCCCACTCCCATGCCCTCTGGTTTGCCCGCTGTTGATGAAGTGACTCGAGATCTTTCCACCATATGGAAAGAAACCCAAAATTCTCTTTTACAGGCTTCATCCCGGATGAAAAAATTTGCTGATAAAAAAAGAAGAACTCCCCCCATTTTTGCTCCCGGAGACAAGGTATGGCTCTCCGCTAAGTATGTCCGCTTTCGTGTCCCCAGTTATAAACTGGGACCACGCTATCTTGGTCCTTTCAAAATCTTGTGCCAGATCAACCCTGTCTCTTACAAACTCCGTCTTCCTTCTTCTCTCCGTATTCCCAATGCCTTCCATGTCTCTCTCCTTAAACCACTCATCCTTAACCGCTTCTCTCCCAAAGTTGTTTCCCCCACTCCTGTTTCCGGTTCGTCTGACGTCTTCTCGGTGAAGGAGATTCTAGCGTCCAAGACAGTCAGAGGTAAAAAATTCTTCTTGATTGATTGGGAGAATTGTGGCCCAGAGGAGAGATCTTGGGAACCTGAGGACAACATCCTAGACAAAAGTCTTATCCTCAGGTTCTCAGGCTCCAAGATGAGGGGGAGACCCAAGGGGGGGGTACTGTTACGCCGAGTGCTCCGGGTCCCCGCTCCTCCCCGGAGCGCTCGCAGCGTCCTCTCATTCGCAGCGCCCCGGTCAGACCTGCTGACCGGGCGCGCTGCGATATTACTCCCAGCCGGGATGCGATTCGCGACGCGGGACGCGCCCGCTCGCGATGCGCATCCCGGCTCCCGTACCTGACCCGTTCCCCGTCTGTGTTGTCCCGGCGCGCGCGGCCCCGCTCCTTAGGGCGCGCGCGCGCCGGGTCTCTGCGATTTAAAGGACCACTGCGCCACTGATTGGCGCAGCAGGCCTAATCAGTATCCTCACCTGTGCACTCCCTACTTATACCTCACTTCCCCTGCACTCCCTCGCCGGATCTTCTTGCCATTGTGCCAGTGAAAGCGTTTCCTTGTGAGTTCCTAGCCTGTGTTCCAGACCTCCTGCCGTTGCCCCTGACTACGATCCTTGCTGCCTGCCCTGACCTTCTGCTACGTCCGACCTTGCTCTTGTCTACTCCCTTGTACCGCGCTTATCTCAGCAGTCAGAGAGGTTGAGCCGTTGCCGGTGGATACTACCTGGTTGCTACCGCCGCTGCAAGACCATCCCGCTTTGCGGCGGGCTCTGGTGACACGGTCCACGCCAATCCCTCTCTGGCACAGAGGATCCACCTCCTGCCAGCTGAATCGTGACAATGAGTAGACCATATAGTGGCTGAAAGACAAAGCCTGGAGCTGGCTGCAGCATGAGGAGACAATAGGGCTTCACAATCCCCAAGATTAACAGATGAATTTTCAAATTTAAATTGAAGATTTATGGTAGCTAGTGCTACCTTAACATTTTTAGGCAATGTCCCAGCAGCATGAGTAGACCATATAGTGGCTGAAGGACAAAGCCTGGAGCTGGCTGCAGCATGAGGAGACAATAGGGCTTCACAATCCCTAAGATTAAAAGATTAATTTATACATTTAAATTGAAGATTTATGGTAACTAGTGCTACCATAAAATTTTTTAGGTAATGTCCCAGCAGAACATATAGTAGCTGAATGACACAGTGAGGAGAAGCCGGCAGCATGAGGAGACCATATAGTGGCTGAATGACACAACCTGGAGGTGGCAGAAGCATGAGGAAACCATATGGTGACTGAATGGCACAGCCTGGAGTTGGTGGCAGCATGAGGAGAACATGTAGTGGCTGAATCACACAGCTTGGAGGTGGCAGCAGCATGAGGAGATCATATAGTGGCTGAATAGCACAGCCTGGAGGTGGTGGCAGCATGAGGAGAACAAATGGTGGCAGAATGAGACAGCCTGGAGTTGGCAGCTGCAACATGAGGAGTCCTGAAAGTGACCCAATGACAGAATAGAGCAGTGGGTGGCAATACCAGTATCTGGTGATGAAGTTGGGTGAAAAAAGGTCTGATGCGGAGGAATGTTTGTAAGGCTGGGTTCACACTACGTTTTGTACTGACGGTTCCCGTATACGGATGGGAGGGGGGGCGGGGCTTAATCACAGCGCCCGCACTCAGCCGTATAGGGGAACCGTATTTATTGCATGTCTATGAGCCGACCGGAGTGAACCGCAGCCTCCGGTCCGCTGCGTTTTCGGCCGCATGCGGTTTCCCGACTGTAGGCAAAACACGGTCGACTAAGTTTTTGCCTGCAGTCGGGAAACCGTATACAGCCAAAAACGCAGCCGACCGGAGGCTGCGGTTCACTCCGGTCGGCTCATAGACATGCATTAAATACAGTTCCCCTATACGGCTGAGTGCGGGCGCCGCGATTAAGCCCCCCCCCCTCCTTCCAGCCGTATACGGGAGCCGTAAGTGCAAAACATAGTGTGAACCCAGCCCAACTGGGGAGAAGCACCTTAAATCTGTTTGGCACTATTCATATTTTTGAAGTGTTGGTGTGGCACCATGGTCAATCTACTCTGATGCATTGGTGGGTGGAAATTCTGGCTGATCCATGCCTGATTCATCTTCACAAAGATCAGTCTCTCCACGTTTTTCATGGACATAAGAGTTCCCCTTGGGGTGACTATCGCCCCCCGTCGCATTAAACATCCGCTCTGATGGCACACTACTGGCCAGGCAGGACACCTTTTCTAGAACAAACTCTGCTAATTGCGGCCACAAATCAAGTTTGGCTGCCCAGAAGTCCAGCGGATCTTCAAAGTGTGTTGGCATGGGCATGTCAAGGTATGCCACCACCCGTTGATTCAGGTCCTGCTCCAGGTCTACCTGCTGATGATGAGTTGCTTCACTTTGCAGGTGAAGAAAGGTACTTACTCATCAGCGACTGTAGACTCAGGTTGTTGCTGATTGAGCTGTTAATGCTCCTACCTCCCCACCCCTCCCCAGCAGCCATGGCAGTGGAAGGTGGGCAGAGGGCCCCCCGAGTCAGACCTGCAAGAGGATGGACGATGGCGCAGATAGGAATTGGCCAACTGACTCTGTAGTATGTCAGTCTCTGTAGTAGGTCAGTTTGTCCTCCCTCTCAGTGGGTGTAAAAAAGGCCCCCATTTTGTGCTGTAAATGAGGGTCCAATAAGGTGGAGAGCCAGAAGTCATCCTGCTGCTGAATGGTGACAATTCGTCTGTCACTACGCAAGCAACTGAGCATGCATCATGCCATATGTGCAAATGACTCGGAGGGACTCCCATCCTCCATCTCCACTGCATACTACCACGGTGTGTCTGGGTCCTCTGTCTCACCTTCCTCATAACCATCAAGCTCCTCTAGCTGCTCCTGCTCCTCCTCTCCTGTCAGATGATTAGAAAAACCGCCCATTTGGCGAAACCTAAACTGTGCTCCACTGTGCCCCTCCCCCTCCTCCAGTTCAGCCCCCACAGGGTTCATGTGGCCGGAAGATGTAGGTGCCACATCTCCAGTGCCCTGACCAGCCATCTACTGATGATGATGAACCGCATCATAATCAACAAGTATCTGCACGTCACTGATGTCCTCATCAGGTTCCTCAACAGTTTCTACTTCAGGACCTTGAACGCTGGCAACACCACCTCCCAGATCTCTATTCCTCATCACTGCTTGCCCACCTAGCGAAGGAAGTGGCGGATATCTCCTTCAATTCTTGGCTGGGCAGTAGCTGCTGACTGTACTCTATTAGATCATCCTCACTGAATAGTGGAGCTGAATCCACAGCATAAGATACTACTGTAGGGGAGGGAACAGCATAGGACAGAGGCAATGGGAGGTCAGGAACTTCTCCCGAGCCATGCCAACTGAGGGTTGTGGCTTAGGAACCCACCGACTGTTGACTAGGGGTATCAGATGTCACTTGTGATGAAGTGGATGACCGTGTTCACCAATGGATGATGGCAGATGGGTTGCTGGTCGAGACACGACCGCTAGCTGATATCGGGAGATCAGGCCTCTCGCTGTGACTCCTGCTGCCACTCGCCCCTAGTATGCTGCGACCTCTGCCTTCACCCTATGTATTTAGGCCTCTGCCACTCCTCTGTCCACATCCTGGCACTTCACTGCCTCACATACTTAGTGCATATATGACGGGAGTACAATATGCTTCACTACCCTTAAAACAGTATTTGTCTAGAACAGCAGCAGGTGTGTACTTTTATCAGGAAAAAACATGGTACAACACTTACATGTACCTATGTAGTATGCACTTATGAGGGCAGAAAAATGTGCTACAGTACGCTTAAAAAAGTTTTTGTGCACAACACCAGCAGTAGACAGTCGCTGTGTACTACAGCCAAAATTGCAATTCTCAATCTCACTTCCTTCCCTATCAGTGCTTCTAGGCAGGATTTATGCTTGAGCTGAATCGCTGCTGTTCTTCTGTGCAACACACTGCTCTCTGATATAATAGATCGGTGTAAACAGTGACTGGGAGGTGGATTGCTGCAGTAAGAATGCTTTTCTATGAGAAACAAACTGCTCTTAGTCCAACAGAATGCTGACTTCACTAGGAGGTAAATAGCTGCTGGAAAAAGCTTTTCTGTGTAATACACAGGGTTGTCTGTCCCTATCTATCTCTCTGCAGTATAAGGATGAAGTGACTGGCCAAAATATGGCTGCCGATTATATAGGGCTGTGACATCACAGTGGTGACTGGCTGCTGATAGGATGCATCCTGCATGTGATTCAGGGTCATCCCACCTACCCTTGTTCCTGCCTTCCCAGGATTCCTTGCCCCATGTCCTCACATGTTGATCCACCATTTTAGAAGCCCTGGGGCCTTGACCGCACTAATTAGAGTTTAATGAAGCAATTTGCGCGATTGCGTATCTAATGTTCCTGAAATTCGTAACTAATTAGGATTCGTCAGATTCGATTCGCTCATCTCTAGTTAAGATCAAAATGGGATTCTATAATGGCCCAACATAACCGTTGGGCCATTTTTCCACCCTCTTGATCTCTGACAATATTCTCCAGAGTCCTGTAAATATTCTTACTAACCAAAAGCAAAATGGATCAACCCAGGACTGAAATCCTATCTCCATGGGCACCATAGATGCCACATAGTCTGTCTCTTTGCTATGTACATTCCTGAGCAAACCCTAAAGGTGTTTTCTGGATTTTGGTATAAAAAGCCAAGAAAAGAGGGTGCAAGCATGAGACCAAGGTAGAGCCTGAGTTTGTGCTAAGGTAAATCAAGAACTGGGTAGAAGAAGCTCCAGAAATACAATGCACAGAGAGAGAGAGAGAGAGAGAGAGTCAAAGTTCCTGTGCAACTGAGTTATCTACCTGGCCACCCATATCCTGTTGCCCTTAAGCAGTAATAGTTAAAGAATACTTTCTGCCCAAGAGACTGCTTGAAATGCTGCATGTATAAAATCTCATCCCTTCCCCAATATCGCGCCACACCCCTACCCCTTAATTCCCTGGTTGAACTTGATGGACATATGTCTTTTTTCGACCGTACTAACTATGTAACTATGTAACTATGTATCCCTCTCCAGCCTGAGATTCCTGTCGATTTACTGTGGTGTCCCAGTGCAGAATATGGCCCTGTCAGTTAAATGCTTCCTCATTAAATGTCTGTTCTGGGCCCCAATACTCCAAGTTTAACGGTGTTATGTCTTATAATGTATTGCACTGTAACATTTATTGTCAGATGCACTTGTATGTTTTATAATGCCCTTAAAGGGGTACTCCGGCCCCAAGACATCTTATCCCTTATCCAAAGGATAGGGGATAAGATGTCTGATCGTGGGGGTTTTGCCGCCACTATTCCTGTCACCCCTTAAAAACACGGCCAATTTTTATTTTTGAGGCTTGTTTTTGCATGACCAATTGAACTTTGTAATGACACGTTTCATTTAACCATAAAATATACAGCACACCAAAAAAAATCT
This sequence comes from Hyla sarda, assembly GCF_029499605.1. Lineage (NCBI taxonomy): Eukaryota > Metazoa > Chordata > Amphibia > Anura > Hylidae > Hyla > Hyla sarda. The sequence continues at coordinate 57,297,667 of NC_079200.1, forward strand.
GATTAAACTACTTTAAACTGATGTTTTATACACTGCTCTAAAAATAAAGGGAACACTTAAACAACACAATGTAACTCCAAGTCAATCACACTTCTGTGAAATCAGACTGTCCATTCAGGAAGAAACACTGATTGACAATCAATTTCACATGCTGTTGTGAAAATGGAACAGACAACAGGTGGAAATTATAGGCAATTAGCAAGACATCCCCAAATAAAGGAGTGGTTCTGCAGGTGGGGACCACAGACCACTTCTCGGTTCCTATGCTTCCTGGCTGATGTTTTTGTCACTTTAATGCTGGCGGTGCTGTCACTCTAGTGGCAGCATGAGTCTACAACCCACAGAAGTGGAGTCTACAACCAACACAAGTGGCTCAGGTAGTGCAGCTTATCCAGGATGGTACATCAATGCGAGCTGTGGCAAGAAGGTTTGCTGTGTCTGTCAGTGTAGTGTCCAGAGCATGGAGGTGCTACCAGGAGACAGGCCAGTACATCAGGAGACTAGGAGGAGGCTTTGTGCAAGGAGGAGCAGAAGGAGCACTGCCAGATCCCTGACAGATCCCTGCAAAATGACCTCCAGCAGGCCACAAATGTGCATGTGTCCACTCAAAGGGTCAGAAACAGACTCCATGAGGGTGATATGAGTTCCTAATATCCACAGGTGGGGGTTGTGCTTACAGCCCAAAACTGTGCAAGATGTTTGGCATTTGTCTGAGAACACCAAGATTGGCAAATTCGCCACTGGCGCCCTGTGCTCTTCACAGATTAAAGCAGGTTCACACTGAGCACATGTGACAGACGTGAGTCTGGAGACGCCGTGGAGAATGTTCTGCTGCCTACAACATCCTCCAGCATGACCGGTTTGGAAGTGGGTCAGTAATGGTGTGTGGTGGCATTCCTTTGGGGGGCCGCACAGCACACCATGTGCTTGTCAGAGGTAGCCTAACTGCCATTAGGTACCGAGATGAGATCCTCAGACCCCTTATGAGACCATATGCTGGTGCGGTTGGCCCTGGGCTCCTCCTAATGCAAGGTAATGCTAGACCTCATGTGGCTGGAGTGTGTCAGCAGTTCCTGTAAGAGAAAGGTATTGATGATATGGACTGGCCCGCCCGTTCCCCAGACCTGAACCCAATTGAGCACATCTGGGACATCATGTCTCGCTCCATCCACCAATGTCACGTTGCACCACAGACTGTTCAGGAGTTGGTGGATGCTTTAGTCCAGGTTTGGGAGGACATCCCTCAGGAGGACCATGCCCAGGCATAGTAGGGAGGTCATAGGGGCACATGGAGGCCACACACACTACTGAGCCTCATTTTGACTTGTTTTAAGGACATTACATCAGTTGGATCAGCCTGTAGTGTGGTTTTCCACTTTGATTTTGAGTGATTTTGTTGTCAGCACATTCAACTATGTAAACACGAAAGTATTTCATATGATTATTTCATTCATTCAGATCTAGTATGTGTTATCTTAGTGATGCCTTTATTTATTTTTTGAGCAGTGTAATTGTCATGTCTGTATTGGCCTATGTTCACACACAGCTATTGGTTTGGTTGTGTGTGATCAATTTTATGTTCCCTGGTCAGGGAATAGTTAATAGCCTTTGGCATTTTAGCCAATAGCTCCTAGGGTGTGTCTATTTGAAGTCAGCCCAGTCTAGCCTCTGGGCTGGTGATTGACTTCATTATATTCTGACTTGCTAACATGCTGGACATCCTGCTGGGAGCTATTGGTGAAACAATCTTTGTTTCAGCTTTTATCTACTATCTCTGTTTCAGCATGCACTTTGTATTTTCTGGTTTTAGCCAATGAAATGTGGCATGCTCTTGGTAGATTTTAGCTGTGTTTGTTTAGTCTGTTTTAGGATTTGTATGCTTTTTTTTTCTATGTGTCTGTTCACACTGTTTTCTCTTGAATTAGTTTATATGAAGTTCTGTGTTTTACATTTCTGTTTTTCCTACTGGGTCAGCTTCTGACCACACTGTGGAGTATGCCGCTTGCCAGTAGTCTATTTGGATTTATTATTAATGGCTACTTCATTGGTCGAGTGGAGTGTTCGGTCTTGTGTCCAGTGTGAACAATGTCCAATGTTATATCCTTGTTACTGCTCCATTGGGACTCCTTGCCTACTGGAGGTTTTCGAGGGGATTAAGCTTTTCCTGTATGTTCAGACTTAACAGTTTTCCTGTCTGGTGTTTTGAACTATATATGTTTATTAGTTCTTTATCCAGATCTTTGGAGTTCTGTTCATAATCGCTTATCTTTATTGTCCTCTGTTGATGACCACTGAGTCCTCTGTTCATGCATCTGTGATCGTTATTGCCTTGCACTTGGCCTGCTGTTACCCTTGGAGTGTGGAGGTTAATACTAGTGTTGCTCGCGAACATTCGCAATTCGAATTTTATTCGCGAATATCGCATATTCGCAAATTCGCGAATATAGCGCTATATATTCGTAATTACGAATATTCGTTTTTTTTTTTTTGTTTTTTTTCACAGTACACATCACAGTGATCATCCCTCTCTGCTTCCAGCTTATGTGGTGTAAGAAGGCTCTAATACTACTGTGTGAGACTGGTGTGCGAATTTTCGCATATGCGAAGATTTGCATATGCTAATTTTCGCATATGCAAATTTTCGTTTATGCACATTTATGTATATGTAAATTTTCGCATATGTTAATTTTCGCACATGAGAATATTCGCATATGCGAAAATAAAACGAGAATATTACGACTATGCAAATATTCGCGAATATGACGAATATTCGTCCATATATTCGCGAATATTCGCGAATTCGAATATGGCCTATGCCGCTCAACACTAGTTAATACTACCTTTGCATCAGGAACTCAATTTTTACCCACAATCACTGCTAGCACACATCACACCAGTGGTACCCCCCTTTCAAAGATTGTTTGTTATACGGGTTGATGTTGATTCTAGACATGAGCAAATCGAAGCTGACGAACCTGAATTAGATAGGAATTTCATGAAATAGTCAATTTGCAACGAATGCGAATATTGCCGCGATTCTATTGCGCATATCACTTCATTAAACTCCATTTACTGCGGTCCAGGCTCTAGGGCATCTAAAATGGCGGATCCACATGTTAGTACATGGGGCAAGGAACTCTGGGAAGGTAAGGCGGGAAGGGAAGTAGGCGGATGACCCTGAATCATATGCAGGATGCAGCCTATCAGCAGCCAGCCACCCCTGTGATGTCACAGCCCTATATATTGAGCAGCCATTTTGCGGCTCATCATATCATTCATTACACTTAATTGAGATAGGACTGACATCGTTGTGTGTGTTACACAGAAAAGCTCATTTCAGCAGTGTTTGGTTTTTTTCACTGAAAAGATTCTTACTGCAGCCATTAACCTCCCAGTCACTTTCTATGGCATTGTTTTACAAAGAGGGGCAAATAGCTGTGTGTTGCCTCATACATTTCAATAAGCTGCCTCAACTTCATAATCCTTAGCAGACGAGGCAGGAATAATTTTTCAGCGCAATTCTGTGTCTTTGTTCCACAACAAATCATCTGCTGGTTATATTAGTCTGTAAATGGTATAATACCCAGCAGTCCATTCCTAATAGTCTTTGAAATAGTGCAATTTTGTTTTTAGTACACAGCTTTTTTGTGCTGCCGCACTGTTGTGTGCTTCTGGTGTTGTGCACAACGTTTTTTTTTTAAGCATACTGTACCGCATTTTACTGCCCTCATAAGTGCATACCACATACGTACATCTTAGTAGTGTACTTTTTTGTACCTGTTAATCTGTCAAGGGCCTAGATACTGTGAAAGTCCAGGCAAAAGTACTCACCGGCTGGTATTTAACTAAAATACGTTTTTTTTTAAACGTTCTGTACCGCATTTTCCTGCCCTCGTAAGTGCATACCGCATACCTACATCTAAGTAGTGTACTATTTTGTACCTGTTAATCTGTCAAGGGCCTATATACTGTGAAAGGACAGCCAATAGTACACACCTGCTGCTGTTCTAGACAAATTTGTTTTAAGCGTAGTGAAGCGTATTGTACTCATATATGCAATATATTACCCTCATATATGCAATAATTATTTCAGGCAGAGTAGTGCAAGGATGTGCACAGTGGAGTGGAAGAGGCCTAAATCCATCAGGCGCAGGCAGAGGTCTCAGCAGAGTAGGGGCATGCGGCAGCCAGAGCCACAGCGAGAGGTCTGAGCTCCCGGTGTCAGCTAGCAGTCGTGTCTCGACCAGCAACCAAGCAGCCATGATTGATCGGTTCACTCAATCATCTACTTCATCCCAAGTGACATCCAACACCCCCAGTAAACAGTCGGTGGGTTCCTCATACTCAACTCACAGTTGGCATGGCACTCATGCTGCTGCTGCCACCACCTCAAGGCTCTGTCATTGTGCTGCTCTATGGTCTCCTCATGCTAATGCTACCACCTCCAGGCTCTGTCATTGTGCTACTCTATGGTCTCCTACAGCTGATGCTGCCACCTCCAGGCTCTCTCATTGTGCTACCCTATGGCCTCCTCATGCTGATGCTGCCACCTCCAGGCTCTCTCATTGTGCTTCTCTATGGCCTCCTCATGCTGATGCTGCCACCTCCAGGCTTTCTCATTGTGCTACTCTATGGCCTCCTCATGCTGATGCTGCCACCTCCAGGCTCTCTCATTGTGCTGCCATGGACACTGCAAAACTTAATTAAGGTGATGGTCCCCAGTTTCAGAAATTCCTCTGCCTTAGGGTCACTTTCAGGACTCCTGATGCTGCTGCCACTTCCAGGCTGTCTCATTCAGCCACTATATGGTCTCTCCATGCTTCAGCCAACTCCAGGCTGTCATTCAGCCACTATATGGTCTCCTCATACTGATGCCACCTCCAGGCTCTGTCATTGTGCTACCATGTGACATGTGACTCCTTGTTTGATTTGGTACTTTGTACCCACACGGCGGGGACCCGGGACACTAAAACGTGGGAGTTAAAATTTTAATTTCAAAATCCTTAATTTCAATTTCAAAATCTTAAATTTAAATTAAAAAATCTTGAATTTCAATGGTCTCCTCATGCTTCAACCACCTCCAGGCTGTGTCATTCAGCCAATATATGGTTTACTAATGCAGCTGGGCCTGGGCCTAAAAGTTTTTTTTATGGTAGCACTAGGTACCATAAATCTTCAATTTAAATTTCTAAATTCATCTTTTAATCTTAGGGATTGTGAAGCCTTAGTGTCTACTCATGCAGCTGCCAGCTCCAGGCTGTGTCATTCAGCCACTATATGGTCTCCTCATACTGATGCCATCTCCAGGCTCTTTCATTGTGCCACCATGTGACATGTGACTCCTTGTTAAAGTTGGTCTTTTGTACCCAAACGCCGAGGCCGGGGGCACTAAAACTTGGGAGTTAAAATTTCAATTTCAAAATCCTCAATTTCAATTTAAATCTTAAATTTCAATGGTCTCCGCATGCTTCAGCCACATCCAGGCTTTGTCATTCAGCAAATACATGGTTTTCTAATGCTGCTGGGCCTGGGCCTAAAGTTTTTTTTATGGTAGCACTAGCTACCATAAATCTTCAATTAAAATTTCTAAATTCATCTTTTAATCTTAGGGATTGTGAAGCCCTAGTGCCTCTTGCTGCAGCTAGCTCCAGGCGGTGTCATTCAGCAACTATATGGTCTCTTCATGCTGCCAACACCTCCATGCTGTGTCATTCTGTCACTATGTGGTCTCCTCATGCTTCAGCCACATCCAAGCTGTGTCATTCAGCCACTATTTGGTCTCTGCATGCTGTCAACACCGCCACGCTGTGTCATTTAGCCACTGTATGGTCTCCTCATGCTTCCATCACCTCCACGCTGTGTCATTCAGCCACTATATGGTCTCCCCATACTGATGCCACCTTCAGGATCTGTCATTGTGCCGATCTGCTGCAGTGATTCTAAAAGCTATGCCTGTAATCTGCATGTCATTCTGAATAACGGTATTATTTCACTACCCCAGCACAATCCATATGCGTTTTAGAACAAAGAAAAGTGTTTTATACCCCTATGTCTGTATTCCAGAAATAGCCGTTTTTAATATAGATTTGCCACAAATAAATACGGATCGAACTAAATTTTTTTGAAAAATTGGACAATCGGCAGTTTTGATCATTTTTGCTGTACATTTTGGAGAATTTTGAGATTTATAGTATAGAATTTTTGATACTAGAAGTTCCTTAAGGAACCATGCCCGTACTCCAATATTCGTTACCCAGAATAGAATTCAAGCGGTTGCTAAGTACCAATGCATACGAAGAGTGACGTCTCCCAGAAATGAAATAAATATAGATTATATAGATTCTGCAAAACTGTGAGAGCTGTATTATGCTTTATGTATTCAGTTAACACAGAAATGTACTTTTTATTTAGAAACAGTAATCAATCTGTACAAACAGTTTTCTTCAGGTGAGCTCAGCATGCAGCTGCCTGACGCTGAGCGCATCTAACAAATAAGCAAATGTCATTTTCTTGAAACAATTCTAAGCAATAAACAACATTTCACCAGATTAAAAAGATAACTGTGCTCAAATCACATGCTTAGCTTTTTCCCCCCTCTATGCAGCTCAATGACTGATACAATATTTTTTCTATGGTAACATTACTCATGCTTGATATTTTTTTTTCTGCGGCTTTCTAAAACCATCGTCATTGCATCCTCCTGGATTTGATGTAACAATGATCCTGTTGTTTCTGTTTTCTCAAAATAAAAGTAAAAACTGTTCTTAGAAATAGGCAGCCAGCTATACTGTTTGAAGGTTTTTTAATAGCCACAAATCTTTTTTTTTTTAACCTTTTCGGTCTATTTGGCTGCATTCTGTGCCACCTCCTGCCATTTTGTAAGCTCTTTCCCCCCCTACCCAGAATTGCTGCTGTTTCAAATAAGAAATAATTGATTTCCCACTTCTTTCATTAACCCATCGGCTACAGCTCAGATCCACATATCTAGTTGACACTATGTCCTCTTGAGTAACAATGTGATTTGAAGAGTTAAGTCTGTGAGGAAGATAGCACAGAATATATCAAAGCCTGTGTATGTAATGTCTTACATTAAGAATTGTTAGAGTGCCGGGTTACATTTGAGGGCAAAACCAAAACCTATCCCGGATTTGACACAAACCTTGCTGTATCTGCGATTGATAAAATTCCATATCTTGGAAAAAATGACCTCCCCTCCCCCACCACCTCTTTTGCCAGCCTGTCAAAAACTTTCACATTGATCAGCAAAGCCAAGGAGTCAAGCCAAAGATCCAGAGAAGAATATCAGACATGTCTTAAAAAATAAAAAATATGTTTCCAGCTGAGAAACCAGCTTCAAACGAATGCAACCTTCTAAATAAATGAAGAAAAAAAAAGTAAGAAAATCAGTTTAAAGCGTCTTCTTGGGAGACTGGCAAATAGTTTGAAGTTCATCTGAGCTAGCCAAGATGAAGGGATAGCATCCTTCTACAGGCCTTTAAATATACATTGAATTTTACATTCCTTTACTGGTTTACTACATCTTCTGCAATTACCGTCGGATTGGTTAATTTGCAGGACTCATTACGATGTCTCCTGTCCATGTTTAAGGAGTCCACATGGGAACATGTACACATGGGAACATGTACAAATCTTCCTCATTACACTGTTAATATAACTCATTGTTATATATCCTATTATCGAATTCTAAATAAATGAGGTGTGTGTGTGTGTGTGGGGGGGGGGGGGGGGTGTTCTCTGTTAATGTTCAGTCTGTCCAGTGCTTAGGAGTACAGTGTCCATTTTAGGACATCGTCAGTCAGCCGTAGCTCCGTCCTGCGTCAGGCGAAACAGCATCTCGCCTCCTTCCTTGGACCAATCTTCATCAGGCGTCAGCCGCAACTCCCTCCTCCGTCATCTGACACTCCCTCATCCGAAACTCTGTCATCCCTCAGACGAAAAACCTTCCTGCCATGTTGCAGAGCCGAGTCAGTGTTGGCTCTCTGCTATATGGGTTCTGCTGTACATGCTATTCAGTGTCAGCTCTGCTATACAGACTATGCAGAACATGTAGTGTCTGTAGTACACGTGCAAGTTTCACAGTTTTGACTCTGCTATACATGCTATCCAGTGTCGGTCTGCTATGTGGCCGGAAGTTTCATCTGAGGGAGTATCTGAGGGATGACAGCGTTTTGGACAAGGGAGTTGTGGCTGATGACTGGTCTAAGGTATAAGGCGGGATGCTGTTTCGCCTGACACGGGACAAAGTTACGGCTGACAACTGACGATGTCCTAAAATGGACGCTGTACAGGAGGACCTGTCCGGTCCTGCATTACATAGACAACTCACTGATGTAAATAGTCACTGTGCTATTCTTCTTCTTTTCCCTGTTGTGCCTGCCACAGGGCCCTTATTGCCACACATGGTAGCTGTTCCTCCCAAAATGGGTACACGTTGTGAACATCTTATTGTCAATGGTCCCTCTAAAAAGTAATGTGTTTAAACCTTTTAAAGGGAACCTGTCATCAGATTTTAACATATATAATATGTGGCAACACGTTACATATATGGTAAAATCTTCTTCCTCTTCATTCCCAGGAAACGTTCCTGCCAGCAGGGATGGTGAGGATATATAGTTTAAAAGTCTTTCCACGCCAGCCCCATAAGTAGTCCCCTGGGTGGGGATTTATACTCACCTAGTCCCGTCTGCTGCCCTGTAATCACACCCCCTCAGCGTGATTGACAACCCGGCACAGCCCTCATCATCGCTCTGGTCCATCTTCTTAGGGAGCAGAGTGGTGAGAAGGGCTGTCAATCACACTGAGGGGGCTTGATTACAGCGCAGCAGATGGGACTAGGTGAGTATAGATCCCTACCCTGAGCACTACTTACGAGGCTGGCGGGGGAAACTTTTATACTATATATCCTCACCATCCCTGTGCGCCGGAATGTCTACCGGGGGTGGTGAGGTAGAAGATTTTACCATATATAATACATTTAATAGGATTGTCTGATAAAAACAGCCTCTTTCCGTTGACCCTATTAGGGAATAGGGTAGTTTTGGCAGGGGTCTCCCACTAGGTACCCCACTCACAAGCCATAAAGAAAGGCCAATATGTAAGTATTGATTTAAATGGCTGCTATGTATTACTATATTTGTCTGAAAATATCTGGATGGCCAAAGCTTTCATCTGTTTATTGGATGTGTCTATGATCAGATAAGTCCCTTTAGTATGTGAATATATGTGAAGCAGCTCTGTTGTGCCACCTTTTTGAGGTAGCTATCCTTTCAATCCAACGTTCAGCATCTTTAAGAAGCTTCAGAACATTGGCTTCAGTTTATTAGGCTAAGCCAGATAACTTCCCACTAAAGGAGAAGTGACACATCTGTGTTGGGGTTCTTGCCCTCTGTCAGTAGAGTGCAGGTTGCTGGCTGGCTTAAGAGATGTTATCCGCCACCAAAATCTTTACTGATAAGGGGCAAGAACCCCGAGATAGCTGTCTACAGATGGGTCACTCCATCTGGTAAGTTTCCTGGTTTCACTTATTTAATCTCCATGTTCATGTACTAAATCTTATTTAGGGGAGCCAAACATTTGCTTGAAGGGAAAGCTACTCTGGAAGGTTGCACCAGAGAGCTACTTTGAATATTCTTCTTAACGGAGTACGAATGACCTATAAGTCTCCACAGACAGTTATATTGTGCTCTCCTGTATTAGAAACATTACCACATCATTACTTGTAAATTATACTTTATGATATATTGTCAAAAGCCAAAAAGGCAGGGCTAGCTTTAGGGAAAGTGACCAATATGGTGCCATTGGGTACACTGGCCACTTGCCACCACTGATGACCAGACTCCTACAACTTGAACTCATTATTAATCTTGCTATTAATCATATAGCAGCTTTATTTATGCATTGTATGGCATTTGTATGTAGCTGTTATTTAGTGCCTGTATGCTGGTATTCTTTGGTATGGTATGGTGGCATTTACTTTTGCGATCACTGATCATGATGTGGTGTCCCATCACCAAAGGCTGTCCTGTGTGCTAAAGATTCCATTGGGCATCCCTGCTGTCTCTATGTTGGGATCACTACTCCATGGACTGACCTGTTATACAGTGATATATTTTGGTGTTATAGTCCTGATCTAGAGCAATAACTGGCACTACCCACTATTACAACAATTATTCCAAATGCATCAGAATAAATGGAGAGCTGAGATCCCACGGCTGGACTTTGCACAGAGTAGGTAAGGGGTTCTGATCTCTGAGGAATCCAGAAATTGTCCAAATCATTCACAATAATAATAAGAAAAATAATATCGCACTCACCAGTCCTATAAATTTGTGCTTTATTTCTGTGAACGGGGGTTAGATCTCATGTAGCAGGTAAAAGAGCGACACGTGTTTCACGCTACAAGCGCATCGTCTGGCTCTACTGATGAAATGACATACTGCTCCTTTTGTACATACAACTTCTTACAATTGATCACTTCACCTGTGCAACAATTAACTTCAACCAATAGGTTGCATTTACCTGTACCTTCCCACCCTGGCCGGTCCTCCTTGGTACCACGTCACAACGGGGCGGCGTGGTCTCCCCACAGCCCACTCCCAACTCCGCCCTCCTCCAACAGGATCATGATCCCTTTGGTTCAAGCGGAGTGGAGTCACTGACAGAGCGACCGCGTCCCCCGTTGCGTGGCCACCGTGGACACGGGAGCTACGAGCTCTGTGCAAGTAAAATAAATCTTGCTTTATTTCTTTGATTAGATTTCAAAGTTCACTGTGGTCCTATTTATCGATGTCTCTCTGTGATTCCTCAGTGCATACTACGGCCAAAGGTGAAGCGATCCGGCCTCAACAACAGCTAGCCCCGCCCACCCAAAAGGGGAATCCCCCACTGGATGGGCTGCGCCGGCGTCACTAAGGTGCTGAATTTTTGAATATGTGCAAAATATGATAATAGTGATTCAACAGTTTTGCGATTTTCTGGTTTAGAATTAGTACCCATATCATATAATGGAGGGAATAGACATATCAGTTTTTCTTTAAATGCCATGTCTGCAATTTGTGTATTAAAGATCAGTTATGTTTGAGTTAACTACCTAGGTTAGATACATTGGAAATTCCATGTTTTTTAATAATGTTATTGAACAACCCACTCCATAAATTGTAAAGCACTTTATCCTAAAATTTTTCACTCACCTTCTGTTGTCACAGTGGACCAGTTACTTTCTCGAAGTCTCCTGTCCCTGGTGCCTCTACGCGGCTGGGTGGTGCGTTCAGCACCTCAGTGATGCCGGCGCAGCCCATCCAGTGGGGGATTCCTCTTTTGGGTGGGCGGGGCTAGCTGTCGTTGAGGCCGGATCGCTCCACCTTTGGCCGTAGTATGCGCTGAGGAATCACAGAGAGACGTCGATAAATAGGACCACAGGGAACTTTGAAATCTAATCAAAGAAATAAAGCAAGATTTCTTTTACTTTTACAGAGCTTACAGCTCCCGTGTCCACGGTTGCCACGCAATGGGGGACGCGGTCGCTCTGTCAGTGACTCTGCTCCGCTTGAACCAACGGGATCACGATCCTGTTGGAGGAGGGCGGAGTTGGGATTGGGCTGTGGGGAGACCGCGCCGCCCCGTTGTGACGTGGTAGCAAGGAGGACCGGCCGGTGTGCGAAGGTACAGCTAAATGCAACCTATTGGTTGAAGTTAATTGTTGCACAGGTGAAGTGATCAATAGTAGGAAGTTGTATGTACAAAAGGAGCAGTTTGTAATTTCATCAGTAGAGCCAGACGATGAGCTTGTAGCGTGAAACCCCTGTCACTCTTTTACCTGCTACATGAAATGTAACCCCCGTTCACAGGAATAAAGCACGAATTTATAGGACTTTTGAGTGCAATCTTATTTTTCTTCTTCTTATTGTGAAATATTTTGGTGTTATGTTGTGTATTTATGCACTGTACCTTTTATGGGACCCTTACGGCCCAATATGAGCACCCCACCATTGGCCTTTATGTAGTGTAGTGGGGGAGAAGCTGTTCAGTTTAGTGAGGAGAGTTGAGTTGGTGAGGAGCTTCAGTTCAGTGCAGTTCAGTCTAGTTGTAGAGTGTTGAGTGCAGGTACTGTGAGGAGAAACCTAAGAAGAAAAAAATCTCAAAATACTACATCCACATCAATCTCTAGAAGACCCCGATGCACAGGTGAATGTCAAAGCCTGGCAGTAAGCAAAGCTCTTGGGGACAATCATGTCTTAAGTCAGTCAACGTGGGCTGGTAATAATCTGAAAGCTACAGCAACTACAACTCCTAGCAAGGCAACAGACTTACAGGGTCACACTCTGCACAACACCCTGCACAACCCTCTGCACTAAAGTTTGTATTGTTAAAGATTCAGTTATTTCAGCAACAGTAAAGATAGTTATCAATAACCTTGCATCAGTGTTTTCATTATCCCGCACCTGGCCCAGGAGAAGCTATCTCTTCCTCGGACCATGGAGGTTAATGGTGCCCTGGCATCACCAACTTTATCTTACACCCTCACCATTAGTGGCACCACAGCCTTGTATTCACACCATAGTCAACACAATGAGAATCCCATTTCCTCCAATGGGAATTGAACTGCTATCTTCAGCAGTCTCATTGGTAGAGAAAAGAGCAGCAGCTCTGAGAAACAGGAGGAAATTAAAACAGTTGTGTAAAGCCCATTCTTAGGAATGCTCCTGATAAATGGCCTTTATAAACAGGAGATGTGCAGGCAACAATGATAAATTTTATAGGGCTGCACAAATCCAACTATTGATCGTGTGGCCTAGTTTGTAATTGATCAAGCAGTGTAAAGGCTCTTTAAAGAGGTTATCCAGGGATAGAAAACAGAGCTATTTTTTTTCTAAAAAACAGCACCACCTCTGTCCTCTGTGTATGGTATTGCAGCTCAGTTCCACTGAAGTGAATGGAGCCATGTTGTAATACCACACACAACCTAAGGACAGGGGCAGTGCTGTTTTTGGAAGAAATTAGCTGTTTTTCTATTCCTGGATAACTCCTTTAAACCGACCAGCTAGATTGGCACTCTTTTGCAGGCACAGTTTGGCCCGTGTAAAAGGGCTTGAAGGCAATTGCCCATGAAAAAAAAAAAACTAAATCATGCCCATTTAAAGGGCACCTCCACCTGAAAATGTCCTTATGAAGAAATATTCCATTGAAGATCTAATCAGCCAGAACTATTTTTTAATTTTTAACATTTTCTCATCCATTACACACAATTGACAGAAATTAGATTTAATAAAAAAAATTTAAAATAAAAAAAAAGGTTTGAATCTGTGGAATAAGCTCATAAACAAAACTTCAGCATCCAGAACTGTGCTGATGGGAGACAAGGCAATTACAGCAATTTCCTTCTGTTTTCATCATGCAGCTGCACCGGTGTGTTAAAATGAACTTCAAACATTTTTTCAAGGAAACTTCTTTTATGGATAGTATGAAATACTGCCTTACACGGTACCAATATATTTAATTATTTATGAAAACATGAGCATCATCTACATCAATGTTCACATTTAGCTTGAACAACAGTAGACAAGGATGTGGACATTGATGTGGATTATTATATGCATATATGCATTGCCCATATAACACCATTGCACCTCCATTGTTTGGGATGAGATGTCATGTCAGGGGTACAAGCTGTAGGGATCATATCTGAAATTTCAGTTAATGATACATTCACACATTATAGGGGGGGTCTACAGTATTTTACAAAGGATTCTAGGAGGTCAAACTAACATGTCTGAGGACAACACTGGGGGGGACCCTTTAAAGTTTCACTTCTACTAATTGTCTAATTTAAGAGACATGGATCCTTTTGATATTTCAGCTACATGCGGTATCATGATCAGAGTTGCACTTACTATTCTGCTCATAGTCACTTTGAACATACATTACATTACTAATCATGTACTGATCCTGAATTACATCCTGTAAATCTTTTATTAAAACTTTAAACATAACAATAAATAAGTAGTGTTGCTCGCGAATATTCGCAATTCGAATATTATTCGCGAATATCGCATATTCGCGAATTCGCGAATTTCGCGAATATAGCGCTATATATTCGTAATTACGAATATTCGTTTTTTTTTGTTTTTTTCTTCACAGTACACATCACAGTGATCACCCCTCTCTGCTTCCAGCTTGTGTGGTGTAAAGAAGGCTGTAATACTACTGTGTGAGACTGGCGTGCGAAAATTCGCATATACGAAAAATCGCATATGCTAATTTTCGCATATGCGAATTTTCACATATGATACTTTTCGCATACGCGAATTTTTGCATATGCGGAAATAAAACGAGATTATATCGAATATGTGAATATTCGCGAATATATGACGAATATTCGTCCATATATTCGCGAATATTCGCGAATTCGAATATGGCCTATGCCGCTCAACACTATAAATAAGTACATACATAAACATAGCTGACAAAACATAATAAAATAATACCAGTCATAAAACCACCAACACTATAATATAAAATAAAACACCGGTCCATCCCCACACCCATTCCCCACACAAATATATACAATATTTACAAAACATTTTTTCCTATAACACCCATAGCATATTAATAAACTGTATACACTTGTTAAATGTTAAACCAGCCCTTTAGCCCACCACACAACCTTAAACTAAACCCTAACCCTAAGGGCAACCAAACAATATAAACAATTTATACAGTACATAAAATATACACAGACTACAACAATATATGCAGTAGATAAATATATACTCTAGAGCTGATTCCCTCTTCTGCTGGTGGAGTCTTCTTGTACATACATTACTTATAATGTAATCATCCTGAGTTACATCCTGTGTTATACTACAGAGCTTCTCTCTGTCACGATGCCGGCTGGCAGGTAGTGGATCCTCTGTGCCAGAGAGGGATTGGCGTGGACCGTGCTAGTGGATCGGTTCTAAGTCACTACTGGTTTTCACCAGAGCCCGCCGCAAAGCGGGATGGTCTTGCTGCGGCGGTAGTGACCAGGTCGTATCCACTAGCAACGGCTCAACCTCTCTGACTGCTGAAGAAAGGCGCGGTACAAGGGAGTAGACAGAAGCAAGGTCGGACGTAGCAGAAGGTCGGGGCAGGCAGCAAGGATCGTAGTCGGGGGCAACGGCAGGAGGTCTGGAACACAGGCTAGGAACACACAAGGAAACGCTTTCACTGGCATAATGGCAACAAGATCCGGCAAGGGAGTGCATGGGAGGAGGTCAGATATAGTCAGGGACCAGGTGGAAGCCAATTAAGCTAATTGGGCCAGGCACCAATCATTGGTGCACTGGCCCTTTAAGTCTCAGGGAGCTGGCGCGCGCGCGCCCTAGAGAGCGGAGCCGCGCGCGCCAGCACATGACAGCAGGGGACGGGAACGGGTAAGTGACCTGGGATGCGATTCACGAGCGGGCGCGTCCCGCTGTGCGAATCGCATCCCCAACGGCCATGACAGTGCAGCGCTCCCGGTCAGCGGGACTGACCGGGGAGCTGCAGGGAGAAAGACGCCGTGAGCGCTCCGGGGAGGAGCGGGGACCCGGAGCGCTAGGCGTAACAGTACCCCCCCCTTAGGTCTCCCCTTTTTTTTGTCCGGTGACTGCCTCCCCTGGGATGAGGACACCGGGAAGGAATGGATGGTTTCCTCAATGGCAGGCAGTACAGCAGGAGTAGGAATGGGGAGGGAGGGCAGAGGGTGAAGCTTGGCACGGGGCAGGGAGACACAAGGACGGGAGCCATGAGGGGACACAGAGGCTTGCCTGAAGGGACTGGGAGGGGGGGAGAGGCATTTTCTGTGGCAGGCAGAGTCCCTAACGACCTTAGGGGGACCGGATACAGGAGGAACCACAGGGTCACGGCAGGGAGTACTGGGAACCGGTTTAAGGCAGTCCTTGGAACAAGAGGGACCCCAACTCTTGATCTCCCCAGTGGACCAGTCCAGGGTTGGGGAATGGTGTAGAAGCCAGGGTAGTCCAAGGAGAATTTCGGAAGTGCAATTGGGAAGGACCAAAAATTCAATTTTCTCGTGATGAGGTCCGATGCACATTAGGAGGGGCTCCGTGCGGTAACGCACGGTGCAATCCAACCTGGCTCCATTGACCGCGGAAATGTGGAGTGGCTTGACAAGACGGGTCACCGGAATGCGGAATTTATTCACCAAGGACTCCCGAATAAAATTCCCAGAAGCACCAGAGTCCAGGCAGGCCACGGCTGAGAGGGAAGAGCTGGCTGAAGTAGAAATCCGTACAGGCACCGTGAGACGTGGAGAAGCCGACTTAGCATCAAGAGACGCCACACCCACGAGAGCTGGGTGCAAGCGTGCGTTTCCCAGACGTGGAGGACGGATAGGGCAATCCACCAAAAAATGTTCGGTACTGGCACAGTATAGACAAAGATTCTCTTCCTTACGGCGATTCCTCTCTTCCAGGGTCAGGCGAGACCGATCCACTTGCATGGCTTCCTCGGCGGGAGGCCTAGGCGCAGATTGCAGTGGAGACTGTGGGAGAGGTGTCCAGAGATCTAAGTCTTTTTCCTGGCGGAGCTCTTGATGTCTCTCAGAAAAACGCATGTCAATGCGAGTGGCTAGATGAATGAGTTCATGCAGGTTAGCAGGAGTTTCTCGTGCGGCCAGAACATCTTTAATGTTGCTGGATAGGCCTTTTTTAAAGGTCGCGCAGAGGGCCTCATTATTCCAGGATAATTCTGAAGCAAGAGTACGGAATTGTACGGCGTACTCGCCAACGGAAGAATTACCCTGGACCAGGTTCAACAGGGCAGTCTCAGCAGAAGAGGCTCGGGCAGGTTCCTCAAAGACACTTCGAATTTCCGAGAAGAAGGAGTGTATAGAGGCAGTGACGGGGTCATTGCGGTCCCAGAGCGGTGTGGCCCATGACAGAGCTTTTCCAGACAAAAGGCTGACTACGAAAGCCACCTTAGACCTTTCAGTAGGAAACTGGTCCGACATCATCTCCAAGTGCAGGGAACATTGGGAAAGAAAGCCACGGCAGAATTTAGAGTCCCCATCAAATTTATCCGGCAAGGATAGTCGTAGACCAGAAGCGGCCACTCGCTGCGGAGGAGGTGCAGGAGCTGGCGGAGGAGATGATTGCTGAAGCTGTGGTAGTAGCTGCTGTAGCATCACGGTCAGTTGAGACAGCTGTTGGCCTTGTTGCGCTATCTGTTGTGACTGCTGGGCGACCACCGTGGTGAGGTCGGCGACAACTGGCAGAGGAACTTCAGCGGGATCCATGGCCGGATCTACTGACACGATGCCGGCTGGCAGGTAGTGGATCCTCTGTGCCAGAGAGGGATTGGCGTGGACCGTGCTAGTGGATCGGTTCTAAGTCACTACTGGTTTTCACCAGAGCCCGCCGCAAAGCGGGATGGTCTTGCTGCGGCGGTAGTGACCAGGTCGTATCCACTAGCAACGGCTCAACCTCTCTGACTGCTGAAGAAAGGCGCGGTACAAGGGAGTAGACAGAAGCAAGGTCGGACGTAGCAGAAGGTCGGGGCAGGCAGCAAGGATCGTAGTCGGGGGCAACGGCAGGAGGTCTGGAACACAGGCTAGGAACACACAAGGAAACGCTTTCACTGGCACAATGGCAACAAGATCCGGCAAGGGAGTGCATGGGAGGAGGTCAGATATAGTCAGGGACCAGGTGGAAGCCAATTAAGCTAATTGGGCCAGGCACCAATCATTGGTGCACTGGCCCTTTAAGTCTCAGGGAGCTGGCGCGCGCGCGCCCTAGAGAGCGGAGCCGCGCGTGCCAGCACATGACAGCAGGGGACGGGAACGGGTAAGTGACCTGGGATGCGATTCGCGAGCGGGCGCGTCCCGCTGTGCGAATCGCATCCCCAACGGCCATGACAGTGCAGCGCTCCCGGTCAGCGGGACTGACCGGGGAGCTGCAGGGAGAAAGACGCCGTGAGCGCTCCGGGGAGGAGCGGGGACCCGGAGCGCTAGGCGTAACACTCTCACTATTCTGCTGGTGGAGTCACTATGCACATACTGTACATTACAATACATTACTTATCCAGTACTGATCCTAAATTATATTCTTTATTATACTCCAGATCTGGACTCACTATTCTGCCGGTGGAGTCCCTATGCACATACTGTACATTACATTACTTATCCAGTACTGATCCTAAATTATATTCTTTATTTTACTCCAGAGCTTGACTCACTATTCTGCTGGTGGAGTCCCTATGCACATACTGTACATTACATTACTTATCCAGTACTGATCCTAAATTATATTATTTATTTTACTCCAGAGCTGGACTCACTATTCTGCTGGTGGAGTCCCTATGCACATACTGTACATTACATTACTTATCCAGCACTGATCGTAAATTATATTCTGTATTATACACCAGAGCTGTACTCACTATTCTTTAGAGCAGAAATCTCCCAGAATTCCCTGTAGAGATCCTGTTGTGATGTTTTGCATTTTGGAATATATCCTCTTTACACCAATACTGCACAGTACTGTAGGAAAAAATAATTGTCACACAACATTATAGGATCTCGGCTAGGTTGTTAGGAATTATGCTTGTAATCACAAAACTCAGAATAACGCATGAAGTATAATACAGACTATAACACACATCTGGTACAATATAAGTAATATAATATGATATAATATATTGGAGAAATTGCAAATTTTTCCCCTTTCTTCAAAAGCCTATTGCAGATCCGTAGCCTAGTGCCTCACTGCATGGCATATGTATACCGGCCTCATAGACATTTACTATCTCAACAGACTCCGTATTTACTGGCCGGGAAATCTTGCAGCTTTGTTCATGGTGATGAGATGTGTGAGTCTAGCGCCATTTATGAGCAGAGAAGACAGAGGAGGGAGGAGGATAAATGTGTTCACTGAACAATGCCGAAAAAGAAATATTTTATCAACTATTTTGTTCTTTATTGCAGCTTAACAGGGAAGGAAAATTGTGAAGGTAAATTTCACTTGAGCAGTAAAAACCCACATGGAGCTTGTTTTAGTACTTGACTGGCTTTTATCTCCCCATATTCCTTCACTGTTAAGCAGCAATAAAGAAATATTGGTCAATAAAGCATTTTGCCTCTGGATTTTGCGCACGATGCATGGCTGCAGGTCATGTTACTAAGTAAAAATCTCCTTTCTTAATGTGCTTTCTTATTGGCTGTAAAGAAAGGCAATTGTGCATGGATTTGCAGAATGAGCAGCCGCCAAGATGGAGGGAAGCCTCATTAACATGAAATATTTATAGCGCAGGAAAGGGCGAGACTGAAAACAGGATCTGGTTGCTCATCGGGATATGATATATGTACAGGAAGATTCGCAGTCTGAAAGACACAAACAGTTAGGAGGTGCACATGTCTTATTGTAAAATGGGTCCCATGATAAACTGATCATAGGATGTTCTGCTATTGGTAATCCCAGCAATCAGTTTTAATCTGTGGGGGGGGGGGGGGGGATACGAGAGAAGGTGTTTAATTTTTCAGCAGCACCGCCACAGGGCAAATATGGTATTGCACCTAGCCCATTAAAATCAGTGGACTCTCACTGTGTAATGTACTATGTTGAGATCTACTAGAGATGCTCTATGTAGCCGATTTTCTGTGTTATTAATAGATAAAGGTGGCGTTGGCTCATAAACTTAGCGACCATATTAGTAAAGTTCATAATGGCCATACAACATTCAGAAATGTAGATGCAGTTAAAGGGAATCTGTCAGCTTTAAATCACGTTCAAAGATGCAGAAATAGGTAGGTGGCTGGTAGGGAGATTAAACAAATAATATTTGTCTCTTAGCTGATGGCTGCTTGTCAAGTAATAAAATTAGGTTTTTCTTCTAATCTCAAAAAAGTAATAGAAGCGGATTCTGATCTGCAGCATGTACACCTCCTCCCTCCATCACCCCTCCCTGTTCTGCAAGATTCAGTAACGAAGCTCAGTGCTGGAGGCCAAACCCGGTGCATCAATCACACAGGGCAGGGAGAGGTGGGGAGGTAGGAGAAGCTCAGCACCTCCTCATAGATGAAAAACCAAATTTTATAACTTTATTAACAGCCACCAGTTAAGAGACAGGTATTATTTGTTTTATCTCTTTATGCACCCATGTATGCAACATATTTCCCTTTAAAAGGATTTTATATATATGCCATTAATGTGTGATAGCCAGAGATAAGGCATCATCAGTAGGAAGCACTGCACAGCAGTACTATGTATAGTACCAATACAAATAAAAGCCTTGCAATAGCACAACCACTGTATCTACATCCTAATAGGAAAATACTGTTCAATGTTCAATATAGTCCCAAATGGAGCATATTTCTTAGCTTTTTATAATGTTTTTCTGGATCTGGTCAACTCTGGACAATCCCTATTTGTCTGTGTAATATATGGACATTTACTTACAGTAAATGCTGTAGACAAATTTGGCCTGTTGCTATGATATACCATCAGTGTATGATTGGTGGGGGTCTAACCCATGGGATCCCTATTGATTAGCAGAATGAAGGAGTCAGGGCACTCACTGAAAAGCCAGGACCCCTTTTCTGTCATTCTTCGCCCAATGATGTGTCCACAGGCATGGTAGTGCCTAGTACATCACCTCAACTACATTTACTAGAGATGATATGCTATTAATAATCATGAGCTAGGAATTTTAATTACACAAATATCTTCTGTGTCCCAATACCTGTCAACCTGCTGCTTAAGCATATGGATCTTAGTTTGGCTGTAGATTGTCTCTTGTCAGTTTAACACCTCAAAGACAGTGTACACCATTGGTCTTTTATGCTCAAGGACCGGGGACGTATCTGTTGGCCCTGGTCCTGTTACTGGGGTTTAGCTGAGGATGCTTCAAATCCAGTGGGTCCAACTGCTATCAGCAGCCAGGACCCACGGTTAATTCCAGGCTTCACTGATCAAGCCGATGCCTGGCATTAACCCTTTAGATGCCACCATCAAAGTTGATTGCAGCATCTGAAAAGCGGTGTTAACAATCCCTGCAGCTTACCCGAGATGTTCGTCACCATTGCAGTGAATCGTGATATCCCGAGCAGCCCTTTCCTGCCTCCTCACCATCCAATCGGAAGCTTTAGCAGGCTGGAGAAGCAGAGCACTGATAACACTGATCAATGCTATGCTATGGCATAGCATTGAACCGTATATATGCAATCAAAAGATTGCATGGTATAGCCCCCTATGGGGAGTAAAAAAAAAAAAAAAAAGGGTAAAAAAAATAGTTAAAGTGAATTAACCCCTTTCTGATAAAAGTTTGAATCCCCCCCCTTTCCCATTAAAAAAAAAAAAAAATATGTAATAAAAAATTATAAATAATCATATGTGGTAGGGCCACATGCATACATTTCCTAGCTATTAAAATACCAAAGTCTGAAATTGTGAATTTTTGCCCATATTTTTTTTTTATTAAAAGCAATCAAAAAGTCCCATCAAAATAAAAATGGTACTGATAAAAACTACAGATAACAGCAAAGAAAATTAGCCCTCATATAGCCCCATATGCAGAAAAATAATAAAGTTATAGGGGTCAGAAGATGACAATTTTAAACATACTAATTTTGATGCATGTAGTTATATATATATATATATATATATATATATATATATATATTTTTTTTTTTTAAGTAAAATAAAACCTAAATACATTGGGTATTCTTGTAACCATATAGACCTACAGAATAAAGAGAAGGTGTAATTTTTACTGAAAAGTGCACTGCGTAGAAACAGAAGCCCCCCAAAGTTTTTTTTATTTCAACCCATAAATAATGTTGTTTTTTCCCCCGCTTTTTTTCAATGCAGATCTTGGTATAACATAAATGATGTCTTACAAAGTACAATTGGTGATGCAAAAAAACTGCCCTTATATGGGTCTGTAGGTGCACAATTTTAAGTGTTATGGTTTTTAGAAGGGGGAGGAGAAAAAAACGAAAGTAAAAAAACGAAAGTACAAAAACGAAAATTAGCCTGGTCCTTAAGGCCATAATAGGCTTTGCCTTAAGGCTTTAATACTGTCTGAGTATTGGTAGATAGACATGCTAACATATACTGTATTGTTTCGCACTGCTTAACGTGTATACAAACTAAGGTATGAAGTAGTGTAATGGTTAATTCTCTTTGCATTGCCACTACTGGTGGAATCTGTGGTTTAAAGGTGTATGAGAAGCAGGTCACATAACCTACACAAACCCACCGGCTGCTAGAACCTTCTATAGAGTTCTGTGGGAGTAGTCCCCTAAACAAACCCTCCCTCCCTAGAGGACTGGAATCAATTATTGCAGTCTGATCCTGGCCAGAGAAGTGGCAGGTTGTGTCTTCCAGCTCTGCTGCTGGATAGATCTTAGTGAGTGTTAGCCTGGTTTAGGCAGGCATTTCTCTGAGTTTCCCCTTGCCAGCTAGCCTGCTGTGCAGAAGTTTATTTAGACCTGCCTCTGCTAGAGAATCCTGTTGCTTTCTAACTCAAGTCAGCTTTGGGTCATTCACAGTGAACCACTGCATTGTGTGGAATTAAAACACATCCAAAAACTGTCTATAGTCCACGCTGAATGGGTATTTACTAAATCTGTTTTTGTACTCTGAAATAATGATTTGCTTAAAGTCAGAAAAGAGAGAGGCTAAGAGTTGTTTTTATAGTAAATTTTGACTATTTTTTGGTTAGGAGTATCATGTGACCAAAGCATCATTAGTCTGTGAACAGTAAATGCAGGAATGTTAGCTCTTTACCTTCTGCAATCCCTTAGTGTATGCAAAAAAAAAAAAAGTAAAATACACATAAATACATATGTATTAACTCTTCAGTGCCTGTTTCACATTTTATGCATCAAGCGCACAACACCAGACTTTCCTAGAATGGTAGCTGGACCATTGGTACTGGGAAAGGTATCCCCATCTGCTAAAGTGAGGACCTATTACTTTGATAAATCATGACTGTGTGATCATGGGGATCTGACCATTGAGCCCTCCCACCATTCTTGAGAATGAAGAATCTCCAGCCATGGTTTAATGCTGTGTTCACTTATGTTTAACAGCAGTGTTCCTGGCCAGCTGGCTGAGCAGGGAGCATTAGCATAGCCCCATTTTATGCACATTGGGTGACCAAGGGCTCCACTATGCAGGCAAATGCAGTAATATGCTAGCATAGCAAATTTGCTAATGTTATGGTCATGGACTCATGGGGGTTCCGAAAGTCAGACACCTGAATGAACCAAGAATGATATGCCATCGTTTTATCAGATGGGAATATCCCTTTAAAGGTCCTTAACAGATACAAGTGACATTTTAAAACAGCGACCTAATAGATGTAATTTAGTATATTGTAGATTCCGAAGACACTAGTCAGGGAATGGGGGATGCAATCGTGATCTGCCACTGAGTTGGCTTCACGACTTCGCCAGCTACTTCATTAATGGACATGGGGGCATTGGAGCAGCTGCTATTACAGCAGGATAGAAGCATGAGGGAAATACTAATTCACAGAATTTTCTTTTCACACAACATTTCTTTTGGTGTTCGAAAGAAAGAGATTTCTTCTAAATGACTCCTCTCAGTTCACTTCTTGCTCTTGGAATGTCCTGCTGCTCTTGCTCGGGGCTTCCCCACAAATCCTGACAAAACAATTAGTCAGTGTTCGCCAAGTCAACGACAGATTGCTTAATTTTTGCCAAGAGTGTTCCTCTGACTTTATTTTCCCATGATGAGACACAGGTACGCTCAGGAAAAGCACATCTGTTCAGATGCCTGAAGACAATGACGTAACATACATGTGGATGAAGGAGACAGATAACAGGCTTGCTATGCTAAATCTGAAGCCCATCATGAAACACAAGCTGAGACAGACAGTTGTGTTCGGAAAAGGGCAGGGAAAAGGGGATCTGACCTGGTTTACGAAACAAGGATACATCCAATCAACTTGTTTGTCCCTTTATCTTTTTAGTCATTTATTTGGGAAAAATCAGTCCCTGGTTTATCGTCGCCTGTTAAATTGCTAAACATTTAATTGGTTCCATTAGTAGAAATGTCGCAAATTGTTCGCCAGCGAACAGTTCCCGGCGAATTTAGCACGTTCGCATCGCCAAGCGAACATATGTGAAGTTTGATCCGCCCCCTATACTTTAACATTGCAGTAAAATTTGACCCTGTGAGTCAGAGTCAGCAGACACATTACAGCCAATCAGCAGCAGTCCATCCCTTCCAGACCCTCCTACCTCTTGCACGGATGCCATTTTAGCCTCATTCGGCATGCTGCAGGCTTAAGAAGTGGAGGGTCAGAGAAGCTGCTCCTGCTGTATAGGGAAAGTGATAGCTAGGTTGCTGCTAAGTGGTGTATTCAGGGTCCAGTTTACTTCTAAAGCACTAGTGTAACATCTGCTTTAAGGACAGCACCCAAAAAAGCCCCTTTTAGGGCTGAAAGATATCAGTCCTGGTTGGGAGGGAACCGCTGGTTAAAAGGGGTACTCCAGAATCAAACTTAAGTTCCTTCAAGCAACTAACTACTACAGTATTCAAAGGGCTGAAAGATATCAGTCCGTGTGTCTTGCAAGTTGCAACAGCTGGAGGCACCCTGGTTGGGAGGGAACCACTGGTTAAAAGGGGTACTCCAGTATAAAACTTAAGTTCCTTCAAGCAACTAACTACTACAGTATTCAAAGGGCTGAAATATATCAGTCCGTGTGTTTTGCAACAGCTGGAGGCACCCTGGTTGGGGACCACTGTACAAAAGGGGAACTCCACTGGCAAGCTTTTTTTCTTTAAAGCAACTAACTACTACAGTATTCAAAAGGCTGAAATATATCAGTCCGTGTGTTTTGCAACAGCTGGAGGCACCCTGGTTGGGGACCACTGCTTAAAAGGGCAACTCCGCTGGTGAACTTTTTTGCTCATTGTCACACTAGTGCAAATCACATTAGCTGTGACAGTTGTGCAAATTAAAAAAAAAATACCTTTTTTGGCTGTTAAATTAAATCAGTCGTCACTGTCAGTTCACGTCACAGTTGCCATTTTTTTTTCCTGCAGGGCAAATTGTGTCACCCTAGTGCAAATCACATTAGGTGTGACAGTTGTGCAAATAAAAAAAAAAAAACTTTTTTGGCTGTGAAATAAAATCAGTCGTCACTTTCAATTCATGTCACAGTTTCCAGTCTTTTTGCCTGCAGGGCAAATTGTGTCACCCTAGTGCAAATCACATTAGGTGTGACAGTTGTGCAAATAAAAAAAAATACCTTTTTTGGCTGTGAAATAAAATCAGTCGTCACTTTCAATTCATGTCACAGTTTCCAGTGTTTTTGCCTGCAGGGCAAATTGTGTCACCATAGTGCTAATCACATTAGGTGTGATAGTTGTGCAAATTAAAAAAATAAAATACCTTTTTTGGCTGTTAAATAAAATCAGTCGTCACTGTTAGTTCACGTCACAGTTGCCATTTTTCTTTTGCCTGCAGGGCAAATTGTGTCACTCTAGTGCAAATCACATTAGGTGTGACAGTTTTGCAAATTTAACCAAAAAAATCACAGGCAGAGGAAGGCCACCCCGCAGGGGCCGTCGTGGTGCTAGTGCTGGGATTCCCTTTGGCCCTAGAATTTCTGAAGAAGAAGTTCTGAGGACTTAGTTGACTGGCTCTCACAAGACACCCAGTCTACTACAGCTTCCGCTCGGAACCTTGACGCACCGTCCTTTTCCTCTTCTAGCTTAGCTTCAGGCACCTCTCATGCTACCACTTGCCCGCCTGCCACCACCACCAACACTAGCACCGCAGCAGCTTTACTTGATCCGTCAGAGGAGTTATTTACACATCAGTTTGAAGACATAAGTGATGCGCAACCATTATTGCCAGAGGATGTAGTTAACAGGGATATGTCTCAGTCAGGCAGCATTACACACATGGACGTACGATGTGATGATGATGTTGTACCCGCTGCTTCCTTTCTTGAGGTGTCAGATAGCGGTGAAGGTGTTGATGATGACGATGTGTCCATGGATGCCACGTGGGTGCCCGCTAGAAGAGAAGAAGAGGGGGAAAGTTCAGATGGGGAGACAGAGAGGAGGAGGAGACGAGTTGGAAGCAGGGGGAGATCGTCGCAAGGAGCTAGTGGCACAGTCAGACAGCATGCATCGGCACCCGGGGTCAGCAAGACGGGACGCCAATCAACGCATGCTGTTGCCACCACCAGAATGCCGTCATCGCAGAGCTCAGCAGTGTGGCATTTTTTTGTGTGCGTCTGCCTCTGACAACAGCGAGGCCATTTGCAACCTGTGCCAGAAGAAACTGAGTCGTGGGAAGTCCAACACCCACCTAGGCACAACTGCTTTGCGAAGGCACATGATGTCACATCACAAACACCTATGGGATCAACACGTCAGTATAAGCAGCACACAAAGTGAAAGCCGCCATCCTCCTCCTGGTCCAGCATCTTCAGCCAGGTCAACCACTGCTACCCTCCTTGCCCCCTCTCAACCATCCGCCTCTCCATCTCTCGCCTTGAGCAGTTCCTGCTCATCTGCCCACAGTCAGGTGTCTGTCAAGGAGATGTTTGAGTGCAAGAAGACAATGTCTCAAAGCCACCCCCTAGCCCGGCATCTGAGAGCTGGCTTGTCGGAACCGCTAGCCCGCCAGCTTTTACCATACAAGCTGGTGGAGTCTGAGGCCTTTAAAAAATTTGTAGCCATGGGGACACCGCAGTGGAAGGTACCCGGCCGAAATATTTTTGCACAAAAGGCAATCCTCAACTTTCACTCTATTGTGCAAAAAAAAAAATTATGGCATGTCTGGCACACAGTGTAGGGGCAAGAGTCCATCTGACCACTGATACCTGGTCTGAAAAGCATGGTCAGGGCAGGTAAATCACCTACACTGCGCATTGGGTAAACCTGGTGATGACTGCCAAGCATGGAATGCGTGGCTCTGCAGAGGAGTTGGTGACACCGCCACGACTTGCAGGCAGGCCTGCTGCCATCTCCTCTACTCCTCCTACTCCTTCCTCTTCCATAACATCCTCGGCCGAGTCCTCTTCCACTGCTGCGTCTTTCTCCACATCACCAGCACCCCCCCCCCCCCAGCTCCCCAGGTGCTATTCCACATCCCGGATACGGCAGTGTCACGCCATCTTGGGGTTGACTTGCCTCAAAGAGTCACACCGCACCAGCGCTACTGTCGGCCCTGAACGCATAGGTGGACCAGTGGCTGACTCCGCACCAACTGGAGATCAGCAAGGTGGTTTGTGACAGTGGAACAAATTTGTTGGCGGCTTTGAGGTACGGCAAGTTGACACATGTGCGTTGCATGGCACATGTGTGTAATCTGATTGTAAAACGCTTTGTGCTCAAGTACCCAGGCTTACAGGATGTCCTGAAGCAGTCCAGGAAGGTGTGTGGCCATTTCAGGCGTTCCTACACGGCCATGGCGCACTTGTCAGATATCCAGCGGCGAAACAACATGCCAGTGAGGCGCTTGATTTGCGACAGCCCGACACTTTGGAATTCAACACTCCTAATGTTTGACCGCCTGCTCCAACAAGAAAAAGCCGTCATCGAATATTTGTATGACCGGGGTGCTAGGACATCATCTGCGGAGCTGGGCTTTTTTTTTCCATGTTACTGGAGGCTCATGCGCAATGCCTGTAGGCTCATATGTCCTTTTGAGGAGGTGACAAACCTGGTCAGTCGCACCGAAGGCACCATCAGCGACATCATACCGTTTGTTTTCTTCCTGGAGCGTGCCCTGCGAAGAGTGCTGGATCAGGCAGTAGATGAGCATGAAGAGGAAGAGTTGTGGACACCATCCCCACCAGAAACAGCCTGATCAGCATCGCTTGATGGACCTGCGGCAACGCTGGAAGACGATTGTGAGGAAGAGGAGTCAGAGGAGGAATGTGGCTTTGAAGAGGAGGAGGAAGACCAACCCAGCAGGCATCCCAGGGTGCTCCTTGTCACCTATCTGGTTCCCGTGGTGTTGTACGTGGCTGGGGGGAAGAAGATTATACCTTCCCTGATATCACTGAGGACGAGGAACGGGACATGAGTAGCTCGGCATCCGTCCTTGTGCAAATGGGGTCTTTCATGCTGTCGTGCCTGTTGAGGGACCCTCATATAAAAAGGATGAAGGAGAACGACCTGTGCTGGGTGTCCACGCTACTAGACCCCCGGTATAAACATAAAGTGCCTGACATGTTACCGCATTACAGCAAGGCGGAAAGGATTCAGCAGGTCCAAATAAATTAAGAAGTATGCTGTACACAGCATATAATGGTCATGTCACAGGACAACAGGGATCTAACAGGGGAAGAGGGGAAAGTAATCCTCCTCCCACGAACACGCCGGCAAGGACAGTATGCTGTACTGACATGCTGTTGTTGGAGGACATGCAGAACTTTTTAAGTCCTACACATCGCTACAGCCCTTCGGGGTCCACCATCAGAGAATGACTTGACCGACAGTCAGCAGACTACCTGGCCTTCATCCTTCTGAGGAGCGATGAACCCCTTGACTACTGGGTGTGCCGGCTTGACCTGTGGCCTGAGCTATCCCAATTTGCGCTTGAACTTCTGGCCTGTCCCACTTCAAGTGTCCTGTCAGAAAGGACCTTCAGTGCAGCAGGAGGTATTGTCACTGAGAAGAGGAGTCGCCTTGGTCAAAAAAGTTTGGATTACCTCACTTTCTTAAGATGAATGAGGGATGGATCCCGAAGGGACTGACACTGGGCGATACATTTGACTGAACAAGGCCTGATCAGATTAGCTGCCTTGGGCTAAAAATGGTCCACACACTGCTGTATTTGAACTCTGAATGCCGGATGACTTGCGTGACCCAACTAGGGTTCAAGCCGCAATGTTTTAGGGCACTTTCTGCCTGGCGAAGAAATTTTTCTGGCCGCTGCAACAATACCACATTTTCCAGCCAGGTATACATGCCTAATTTTTCAGGACTCTGCTGCTGCACTTGTTATGGTGCTGCAATTTTTCTGGCCGCTGCTACAGCTGCGACAATACCAAATTTTCCAGCCAGGTGTACATGCCTAATTTTTCTGGCCTCTGCTGCTGCACTTGTTGAGGTGCTGCAATTTTTATGGCCACTGCTACAGAAGCGGCTGCAACAATACCAAATTTTTCAGGCATGTGTACATGCCTAATTTTTCTGGTACTCTCTGCTGACATCTTAGTCCATTTTAGCAACCGTGGATATTAGATGTATGCTAAGGGTAGCATGGTGGCTCAGAAGTTAGCACTGGGGCCTTGGGTTCAAATCCCACTATGTGCTGCATAATAAGGGGGAATCTTATGTGCTGCCTAACATGGGGGATCTAACTATGTGCGGCCTAATATGGGGGAATCTAACTATGTGATGCCTAAAGGGGGCTAAAGCATGTTATTCCAAACCATTTAGGAATAATAAGTGATTTATGCCCTTTATGGATTAAAACCAGACTCTGCATCAACTATGTAATTTTCCATGGGAGTTTTGCCATGGATACCACTCCGGCACGCCACAGTCCAGGTGTTAGTCCCCTTGAAACAACTTTTAAATCACTATTGTGGCCCGAAAGAGTCCCTGTGGGTTTTAAAATTCCCCTGCCCATTGAAGTCAATGGCAGTTCACGCGGTTCGCGAGCCAAAAATTTTATGTTCGCGACATCACTATCCATTAGTTGGAGAGGTTGTCTTGAGAAGACAACCCTATTAGAGCACATGGATATCAAATAGCATATGGACCCCCTCTATTAGCCAGAGTCAAGAGTGTTTCCTTTGTGGAGCCATGTTTTCCATTATTAAATGGATTACCATTCATTTGTAGCCAGATGCAGCCCCTTTAAATTTGTTGATGTACAACCACTATGGTGGCATTACAGCCTGACAAGGGGTTGTCACACAGATTTCCCAGATTTCCTATTCTCCTTATTCTAAATATAACCAGTTAATCTACAACATGAAAATATTGTATTGTATAGGAAAGGTGTGACCCATAAAGAGTAAACAATCTAAATGGTACTTGGTTTTGGGCCACAACAACTCATCTCAGAGCTGAATTCCTTATTATGTTCACCTCCCATTAAAGTCACTTGTAGAAAGGTTTAACCCCTTAAGGACGCAGCCCTTTTTCACCTTAAGGACTGAGCCTTTTTTCGCAATTCTGACCACCGTCGCTTTACGAATTAATAACGCGAAAACACTTTTATCAAATATTCTGATTCTGAGATAGTTTTTTTGTGACATATTCTACTTTATTTTGGTGGTAAATTTTCGGCGTTATTTGCATCCTTTTTTGGTGAAAAATCCCAAAATTTCATGAAAATTTTGAAAATTTAGCATTTTTCTAACTTTGAAGCTCTCTACTTGTAAGGAAAATGGATATTCCAAATACATTTTATTTTTATTCACAAAAAAAATATGTCCACTTTATGTTGGCATCATAAAATTGACACATTGATTTTGCTTTTTGAAAAAGTTAGAGGGCTTCAAAGTAGGGCTTCAAAAATTCATGAAAATTGCTAAATCTGAAGGGACAGATGTTACAGAACTACAACTCCCAGCATGCCTGGGCAGTCCAGGCATGCTGAGAGTTGTAGTTTGGCAACATCTGGAGGGCTACCGTTTGGGCACCACTGTAACAGTGGTCTCCAAACTGTGACCCTCCAGATGTTGCAAAACTACAACTCCCAGCATGCCCAGACAGCTTTTGGCTGTCTGGGCATGCTGGGAGTTGCAGTTTGGCCTTCCTACCTTCCTACCTGAGCCTTCCTACCTGAGCCAGGATACAGCAGTCTCCAGCGAAGATCCCGGGTCTCCAGGCATCTTTTCCTGTGGGCACGGCCTCCATCTTCTTCCCATGATCCCCTTGACATCCAGGGGTGGGCAGAACGGGGGGCAACCCCCTGTCCTGCTCTGCCATTGGTCAGAACTCCCTTCTGCTAATGGCAGGGGATAGGAAGAGATCGCAGCTCTGCAACCTCACTCCTATCCCTTAGGCTGATCGGGGCTGTCGCTGACAACTCCGATTAGCCCTATTTTCCGGGTGATCGGGTCACCAGAGACCCGATCAGCCTGGAATTAAAGAAAATCGCATGTCTGAATTGACATGCGATTTTCTCCGATCGCCGACATGGGGAGGTCTCAGAACCCCCCTGGACGATGTGCCAGGATGCCTGCTGAATGATTTCAGCAGGCATCCCGATCCGGTCCCCAACCGGCTAGCGTCGGTGACCGGAATTCCCACGGGCGTATCCATACACCCTCAGTCCTTAAGGACTCGAAATGCAGGGCGTATGCATACGCCCTGTGTCCTGAATAGTGTTGCTCGCGAATATTCGCAAAGCAAATTTTATTCGCGAATATAGCATATTCGCAAATTCGCGAATATTCGCGAATATAGCACTATATATTCGTAATTACGAATATTCGTTTTTTTTTATTTTATTATTATTATTTTTTCACAGTACACATCACAGTGATCATCCCTCTCTGCTTCCAGCTTGTGTGGTGTAAAGAAGGCTCTAATACTACTGTGTGAGACTGGCATGCAAATTTTCGCATATGCTAATTTTCGCATACGCGAATTTTTTGCGTATGTGAAAATAAAATGAGGGTATTACGAATATGCAAATATTCGCGAATATATGACGAATATTCGTCCATATATTCGCGAATATTCCTGAATTCGAATATGGCCTATGCTGCTCAACACTAGTCCTGAACAGGTTAAGATGACTCTCTGGATGATTATCTATGGGCTGTTTACTGATGTGTGTAGAGGCATAATCCTAAGAGACAAGACAATCTATCTAACTGGGCTTCACCCTGTAAGTGCCAAATGGTCTTACTCTGTAGTACAGATGTCTACTTCACCAGTTCATACTTTTATATAATCCAAAATACTGACTACACTGAGTCTGCTACCATTACCAATAACAGATTTCCCACAAAAAAAAAAATCCTTTAGAAATTCAAATCACAAGATAAAAGATGCATAAAACATAGACTGGGGTAAAAACATAAAGAGAAAATCTCACTATTTAATTCGTGTAAAGTAATAAATATGTAATAAATATGATGTTGTGATGTCTGACTTAATAAACAGGTTCAAGGGGGGCCTGGATGTTTTTCTGGTAAAATGTTATATTACAAGTTTTACAAGTTATGGATACTAGATTTAAAAAGGCAGAACGTTGATCCAGAGATTTCTTCCAATTGCCATATTGCAGTTGGAAAGGAACTGGCATCAGCCTCACGGGGAATTTTCTCAACATAAATAAACACAACACATAGATCAACAGGAGGGTTTTAGGTTGAACTTGATAGACTCTAGTCTTTTTTAACTTTATAAACTATGGACCTATCTGGAAGAAGTCTCATACAAGTGCATAAAGGGAGTGCAGAGAAAATGCACAAACACAATTACTGGAATACAGCTCTATATATGTGTAATGATGCTGGATGTGAATCCACTAACGTGTGTGGCTGATGACATAGGCCGTATCGGGGAGCGGAGTTTAAGGTGTCACTGGTCTTCACCAGAGCCCGCCGCAAGGCAGGATGGGCTTGCTATGGCAGACGACACCAAGGTCGCTACCCCCGATACGACTCAACCACACAAGTAGCTGGGCGAGGAGAAGTACAGTAGGATAAGGCAGAGACAAAGTCGGACTTAGCAGAAGGTCAAGGCAGGCGGAAAAGGTGCATACTCAAATAACGTAGTGGAAGGGTCAGAACACAGGCTAGACAAACAGACAAATGGTACACTTAATCTCAGGCAAATGGCACTGAAGATCCGGCACATAATTGCACATAATTATGGGCGCACTGGCCCTTTACATTACAGAGCTCATGCGTGACTGGGACATGCGTGACGGAGCTGAGAGGCAGTGGCGGAGGCAGCAGAGGACTGCGGTAAGTCATGGGCTGGGATTCGCATGCAGGCACGTCCCGCGATGCAAATCCGAGCACCACCGGCAGCAGGGGAGAGTGAGACAATGCGCTCATGGCCAGCGCAAGTGGCCGCAGCGCAATGTGTTACAATATGTAATAAAGACTCGTGTTTAAAAGTGCTTAGTGCAAATGTATGTAAATATTGCACAGCCCTACTGCCTCATTTCCCACAAGGAAAATATACAGAGTATTCCAAATTGCCAGATACAGTGTCCCATAGAAAGGAATTACCATTCCTCAATGATGGCACAGGAAACTCTCTGATGTGTTTTTCACATTCGCTTTTTCACAGTAAAGTAGAATTTCCATACTAGCCTTCCCCCAGGTCTTGTTCTATGATACAGAAAAATGCCTAATTTCAAACTTTTCTAGGGGAAAGGTTCGGCATAACCTCTTGACAAGATCTGTATGATTTGTGCACTGAACTATGAGAAGAGAAAGCATTGAGCAAGTGCTGATGGGTATTTGGTATACTAGAAGTGGCCTTTACCTTTTGGAAAACACCCCCAAAGGTCTTCCTCCATTTACCTGTGGAGAGTGGAAATCCTGCACAAGTTTACACTTTACATGAGTAAGAAGTATAGCGTCTATATTAGCTGGGCTTTTCTTCATGAAGGACTCCAGAGGATTTCCTAATTGCTGGATATACTGCTACAAACTAAATAGTTATATTTGTCATAAGAAGCATGAGAAACCTCAGTGGCAAAGTGTATGGTCAGAAACAAATTTAAAGAGGTTGTATTGGACTACAAATTAATGGACAAGTATGTGATGATGTAATATACATGGTTCCACCAGGTATACTGTACATGGTCTCCCATTTTAACTCCTTAAGGACGCAGGGTTTTTCCGTTTTTGCATTTTCATTTTTTCCTCATCACCTTTTAAAAAATCATAACGCTTTCAATTTTGCACATAAAATTCCATATGATGGCTTATTTTTTTGCGTCACCAATTCTAATTTGCAGTGACATTAGTCATTTTACCCAAAAATCCACGGCGAAACGGAAAGAAAATTCATTGTGCGACAAAATTGAAGAAAAAATTTCCTTTTGTAACTTTTGGGGGCTTCCGTTTCTACGCATTGCATTTTTCGGTAAAAATAACACCTTATATTTTTTCTGTAGGTCCATGCGGTTAGAATGATATCCTACTTATATAGGTTGGATATTGTCGTACTTCAGAAAAAAATCATAACTACATGCAGGAAAATTTATATGTTAAAAATTCTCATCTTCTAACCCCTATAACTTTTCTATTTTTCCGTGTATGGGCCAGTTTGAGGGCTCATTTTTTGCGCCGTGTTCTGAAGTTTTTATCGGTATCATTTTTATATTGATCGGAATTTTTGATCGCTTTTTATTCATTTTTTCATGATATAAAAGTGACCAAAAATACACTATTTTGGAATTTGGAATTTTTTTGCGCGCACGCCATTGACCATGCAATTTAATTAACAATATATTTTTATAGTTCGGACATTTTCGCACGTGGTGATACCACATATGTTTATTTTTATTTACACAGTTTTTTTTATGGGAAAAGGGGGGTGATTCAAACTGTTATTAGGGAAGGGGTTACATGACCTTTGTTAACTTTTTTTTTTACTTTTTTTTTGCAGTGCTATAGCTCCCATAGGGACCTATAACACTGCACACACTGATCTCCTATGCTGATCCCTGCAAAGCCATAGCTTTGCACGGATCAGTCAGACAGGGGCTCAATTGCTCAAGCCTGTAGCTCAGGTCCGTTGCCGATCAGCCCGACTGAGCTGCTGGGAAGCATTTACTTTCGTTTTTAGATGCAGCGGTCAACTTTGATTGCCACGTCTGAAGGGTTAACAGCACGCGGCACAATGATCGATGCTGCACGCTGTTAGCCCAGGGTCCCGGCTATGATTAGCAGCCGGGACCGACCCGGTGTGATGCGGGGTCACGATGTGACCCTGTTTTTAACACCGGGACCGGGCGTACAGGTACGCCCTACGTCCTTAAGAGGTTAAAGGGGAACTCTGCCCCTAGACATGATATTCCCTATCCAAAGGATAGGGGATAACATGTCTGATTGCTGGGAGTATGGCCACTGCGACCCACCGCAATCTCCGGGCTGGTACAGCAGCGTTAATGAACACGGAAGCCTCAGGCCACTCATCTCCAATCATGTCTATGGGAGGGGACGTGACGGCTGTGTACTAGCTGTCACACCCCCTCGCATAGACAAGAATGGAGGGGGTGTGGCGTGACATCACAAACACGGAAGCTTCAGCCTTCTGTGTTCATGAAGCCTGGAGATTGGGGGGTTCCAGTTGCTGCACCCCCTGCCGGTCAGAAATGTTATCCCCTATCCTTTGGATAAGGGATAACATGTCTAGGGGGGGGGGGGGGGAGTACCGCTTTAATATTTTGTATGGGATAGGTTGACCCTTACCAGTTCTTTATGATTTGTTTATTAACCCAAAGGTTTTTTTTCTTAAATGTGCCAAAAGGTCGACCTCTGTTGTATCTACTGTATACTCTTTGTTGACCACATTTGCTATATTACTCTCCCACCAAGGTGAAAATTACCTTCATAATGATAGTGTTATCTTTCGTGTTCATATAACTACTACAGCTCTATAATCTATACAAAATGAGACCACATCAAAAGCTAATAAGATATATTTGTTTATCTAATGAACTGCTAGTGGCCCGTCTGGTAGCATTATTACATAACATAAACTTTCTGCCTTATTTGCGCTATTTATTATTAAAACTTGATCTGTTTCAACTTAGTGAGTAAATGCCTTGGGATAGACGGCTTGAAGCAAAGAGAGAAAAAAAAAGACTTCCTGCTATTTGCATAATATTATACAAAGAATATTAACTTGGAAATGTGCGATCTCGCTGGAAAGTCAGAGCCCCCCTTGGTGTTTTAAAGTTGGTAAATATTTAAATATCAGCAGCAACAAAGATTCACTTGCACATTATGATCTGGGGTTGTAAAACATGAGAAATGTGTGTTTTGTGGAGTTCTTAGGATGGTTAACTTCTGCGGCTGCTGTCGTTGACCTCTGAATTTAAAAAAGCACACTTTTTTTTGCGTATTTGATGCATTCTCACCAGCACTAGTATTACAGCGACATCTGTTTCATTCCAGCACAGCTGCATATGGTTCATTGCTGTAACTGGGTTATGTGATCACTAGTCTGACCCACAGAATGTCACAGTACTTAATGTGTCAAAGAAAATAGTCTGTCTTGGGTTAGCTGGCTTACTGTAAACTACAGAATTACATTATCCCCTCCCCTACCGGTCTATATATGTATACTGCTGTATACAGATATATATACTGGTGTTTTTGTCATAGGGGGAGAAGGGGTTAAATCTGGGACAGTGACTGGTAGAGAAGGACTCTAAGCATACAATGTCAGGCAGCTGCTTTTAAGGCCAGTAGGAAATTGTCATGTATCAAAAGAGACATGGAGTCACGGGATAGGGACATAATACAACCACTTTAAAGGGGTACTCCGGTGAAAACCTTTTTTCTTTTAAATCAACTGGTGGCAGAAAGTTAAACATATTTGTATATGACTTCTATTAAAAAATCTTAATCCTTTCAGTACATATTAGCTGCTGAATGCTACAGAGGAAATTATTTTCTTTTTGGAACACTGATGACATCATGAGCACAGTGCTCTCTGCTGACATCTCTGTCCATTTTAGCAACCATGCATAGCAGATGCATAGCAGATGTATGCTAAGGGCAGCATGGTGGCTCAGTGGTTAGCACTGCTGCCTTGCAGTGCTGGGGACTTGGGTTCAAATTCCACTAAGGACAACAATAAATAAAGCATTATTATTATTATAATAACGTCAGCAGAGAGCAGTGTGCTCGTGATGTCATCAGAGAGCATTCCAAAAAGAAAAGAATTTCCTCTGTAATATTCAGCAGCTAAGAAGTACAGGAAGGATTAAGCTTTTTTAATAGAAGTAATTTACAAATATGTTTAACTTTCTGCCACCAGTTGATTTAAAAGAAAAAAGGTTTTCACCGGAGTACCCCTTTAAGCATTGATGTGGCCTCATCTGGAATATGCTGTTCAGTTTTGGCCACTGGGTAATAAAAAGGACATTCTGGAGCTGGGAAGGGTATAGAATATCCAGAAAGAAAAAGAAACACGCAAAACAGCGCACACCCATAAATATCAGAAAAGGTACTCTTTATTAATACATGAATCAAAAAGACAGACAAGATTCTTAAAAACATTTAAAACAGGCCTAAAGCAGCCAAAGCACAAAACAGGGTGAGCTCCCTCAACAAAGGGATCCCCACCCAGGGCACATGCCTATTACAGTACATCAATATCGTCCCTATGTCATACAAATAAGCTACCACATAGCACTAAATTCATCACAACAGCCCATATACAACCTGTATTCCCATGTAGCAAGTAGTGGTGAAGTGACACAGGACGGTTAATGGAGGTGTTACCAGGCAAGTGCCCCCCTAAAGACCCCACGCGTTCCGTTGCCCGTCGGGTGTTGTCACAACACCCCTGAGGAAGTTGCCGACGGGCAACGGAATGCGTGGGGTCTTTAGGGGGGCACTTGCCTGGTAACACCTCCATTAACCGTCCTGTGTCACTTCACCACTACTTGCTACATGGGAATACAGGTTGTATATGGGCGGTTGTGATGAATTTAGTGCTATGTGGTAGCTTATTTGTATGACATAGGGACGATATTGATGTACTGTAATAGGCATGTGCCCTGGGTGGGGATCCCTTTGTTGAGGGAGCTCACCCTGTTTTGTGCTTTGGCTGCTTTAGGCCTGTTTTAAATGTTTTTAAGAATCTTGTCTGTCTTTTTGATTCATGTATTAATAAAGAGTACCTTTTCTGATATTTATGGGTGTGCGCTGTTTTGCGTGTTTCTTTTTCTTTCTGGATATTGTATTACATTGATACGTATAGCAGCACCCCTTTTCTAATTGATGTGGCTGAGCCCGCTCACATTGTAGTGGGAAGGGTATAGAGACATGCGACTAAACTAATAAGGGGCATGGAACATCTTAGCTATAAGGAAAGATTGGATTAATTACATTTATTTGGGCTTAAGAAGAGACATTTAAGGAAGGATGGGGAAGATTTATCATTGCATTTAGAGCTTTTTTTTTTGCCTACACTGGGTGCATGAACTGCCACACATGTCCCTAAACACTTTTTTTTGTGACTTTTTGTGGTGTGCAAAAACTAGCAAATTACCTTTCAAAGTTCAATTTCAAAAGTGATAATGGATTAATCAAAAAAGGTTGCAAACCTCTCCAAAACACTGCAAATCAACACCAGCCTAGACCTGGCTACAAAACTGCCTATGGACATGTTTAAAGTGCTGCTGTCTCAGGAACAGCCGACTCATTCTAATTAGTGGGTACTTCCAGCATTAGGATGAGCCGGGTTGTCCTGGAGTTAATATTGACATCAACTGTCATAGGCCGTGGGACACCCCGCAGATGGCTTTGCGCCGGTTAATTCTAACTAACAAATCATGGTGCTCCCCAGCCAATCTGGCCCTGGAGTTCGTGTCCACTGCCAGCTAGTTTAGATTCCCCAACAGATGTCGTAACTGGTCGTGACAGATCGATCACAGCTCCTGGCAGGGAATATAATATTACAGTGCTGTGATTTCATATTGCCGCTGGGAGCTGTGATTGGTCGGGACCGACTGACCTACCATGACTCCCAGAAGGCAATATGAAATGATGGCACCCGCTCTGCTCGCTCCATCCAAGTACTGCAGAGTGGGTGCTGTAGAGTGTGCAGTCAGTGAGACCACAGCATCTATAGTGTGAAAAAAATACATGTAAAAATATTTATAATAAACATATGTGTGTGTATATATAAAAGCCACACATTTTTCAAAGTAGAAAAAAGGAGAGAAGGAATCATATGAAGTGGTATACTAAAGTGGCTTATTGTTTTTTTGCTTATGTATGCCAAATTTGTCAGCCTCCCTGAAGTATTTTGGTAAATATGTCGGATATAAGCAGAACCAAAGCAGAAAAAAATTACTTCTAAACACACTTTCCAAAGACAACAATAATAATTCTCCCCTAATATGTTCAACCTTTTAAAGTATATAACTTGCCCATAAAAAATATGAATAAAAACTATTCCAGGTAAAACCCCTTTAAAAAACGGAGCACTCTCTATCTGGAGGAAAAAAAAGTCTCCAAGGGCGACAAGCCTTGTTTATAATAAGAACTGTGAATTTATGGAGTTAGTTGAAGGCCTCAAAACGGAGTAAGATACATTCTTAGAACAAAATAGCATCATTCATATGCTAAAATATAGAATTCTCTCCCCATTTATTCAACCGTACCCTTTCCTTTCCCCTCCTTGTTTGAACCTAATAGACATATGTCTTTTTTAACTGTACTAACTATCTGTGGTGTCCCGGCACCGGATTGCATCCGTTGCCTTGTGGTGAGGTCCCCAAAGTCAGAGTCCCTAGGTGTAGGTGGGGTCCTCATCCTTAGCTAGCCCCTTGTCACCCCTTTTGTAATTAAAATTATTTAAATTTAATGTGTATATATTTGTATAGCAAGTGTACTTACCTAGTTAGTGTCGCAGGACCTGCGGGTCACGTGATGCGTTCCAAAGACTCTATGGTTTCTGTGTATAGGACCTTTGGAGGAAGTCAGGTGTTCATCCATCAGGCTATGTAACGGTGAGTGACAGCTGACCATGGACCAATCCAAAAAGGCCCCGCCCCTGCATATAAGGGCGCGGCGGCCGTGTCTCGCTCTCTTGTTCCTGGGCTGTTGACAGTGAAGGATCTGTTACTGTTCATTGGACTTTTCTGCTGAAATGGCTTTGCTGAGCCTCTGTCAAGGGGATTCTTCCAGGTGTGACTATGCGGTTCAATTCCGCACACTAGCCTCAGAACTAGCATGGAATGATGAGGCCTTGTGTGCCACATTCAAAAATGGACTGTCTAGCAGTATTAAAGATGCCCTTGCTGCACGTGATCTTCCTTCTTCTCTGACTGAACTTATCTACCTGGCCACACGTATTGATGTGCGTTTTGCTGAGAGGCAGGAAGAACTGCGCTCAGAGAGGGAACCTGCTTGAACACTGCTTGAATAATCGCCTGGCACCCGTGTATCAACGTCCACTTCTACAGTTTCCTGCGCCTCTTGCCGAAGAGGCTAATCAAGTGGATCTTTCCCGTCTTACACAACAGGATAGATCAGGACGACGCTTGTATTGTGCTATCCTGGAACACTTCCTCAAAGACTGTTCTGTTTGTCCCCAGTATCCGGGAAAATGCTCGCTCCTAGGGCACGTAGGAGAGGTGTCCCTAGATGTTAATACAACATCTCCTCGCTTGACCATTTCTGTACAAGTCTTTGCTTCTGCCAAGTATTCCTTCAGCTCTACAGCATTTTAGGATTCTGGATCCGCAGGTGACTTTATTGGTGCTTCTTTGGTCCACAAATATCATCTTCCTGTTACTCGGCTAGCCAAGCCTTTGTTCATCTCCTCTGTTAATGGACAAAATTTGGACTGTAAGGTGCTATTCCGTACTGAGCCTCTCTTCATGCAAGTGGGTATCTTGCATAAAGAAACAATTGAATTCTATGTATGGCTCCGACGTCGCTCTCCGCAACTAGATTGGAGAACTGGAGAAATTATTCGCAGGAGACAGTTTGTCTCAGTCCAGTCCAGCCTAAAGTTGTTTGTTGTCCTCCTCCTTTGCCTGGTCTTCCTCCATCTTACCAAGATTTCTCTGACATATTCTGCATGAAGCAGGCTGAGTCTCTGCCTCCACATCGTCCTTACGATTGCTTATAGATTTACTGCCTTGAACCACTCCTCCTTTGGTTCCTGAGACCAAAGTCATGGCAGAGTATATCCAGGAGAATCTCCAAAAGGTTTTTTATCCATAAGTCCTCTTCTCCTGTCAGAGCGGGTTTCTTCTTTGTAGGGAAGAAGAACGGCTCACTCCGTCCATGTATTGACTACAGGGGACTCAACCCCAAACCAAAATCAGGGTGAAAAAAACTGTTATCCGCTTCCTCTTATCTCTGAACTTTCTGACTAGAGATGAGCGAATCGAAGTTGACGAACCCGAATTTGTTACGAATTTCATGAAAAAGTCTCCAAGGGCGACAAGCCTTGTTTATAATAAGAACTGTGAATTTATGGAGTTAGTTGAAGGCCTCAAAACGGAGTAAGATACATTCTTAGAACAAAATAACATCATTCATATGCTAAAATATAGAATTCTCTCCCCATTTATTCAACCGTACCCTTTCCTTTCCCCTCCTTGTTTGAACCTAATAGACATATGTCTTTTTTAACTGTACTAACTATCTGTGGTGTGACGGCACCGGATTGCATCCGTTGCCTTGTGGTGAGGTCCCCAAAGTCAGAGTCCCTAGGTGTAGGTGGGGTCCTCATCCTTAGCTAGCCCCTTGTCACCCCTTTTGTAATTAAAATTATTTAAATTTAATGTGTATATATTTGTATAGCAAGTGTACTTACCTAGTTAGTGTCGCAGGACCTGCGGGTCACGTGATGCGTTCCAAAGACTCTATGGTTTCTGTGTATAGGACCTTTGGAGGAAGTCAGGTGTTCATCCATCAGGCTATGTAACGGTGAGTGACAGCTGACCATGGACCAATCCAAAAAGGCCCCGCCCCTGCATATAAGGGCGCGGCGGCCGTGTCTCGCTCTCTTGTTCCTGGGCTGTTGACAGTGAAGGATCTGCGCTGCTGTCATCAGTGAGTTTAGGCCCGAGCCTTGCGGCGACGGCTGATCTTTACTAAACTGTGAGTGTAATCAATCCCTACGCACTCTGCAAGATCACCGGACCATATCGAACCCCTAAATCCGGATGGATCTTCGCAAATTACCCTAAATTCTGAGACTTATATAAAAAAGTCAAGGTCCGCAACAACTGTCAGTCACTGAGGTGTATGGAGACTGT
This sequence comes from Hyla sarda, assembly GCF_029499605.1. Classification (NCBI taxonomy): domain Eukaryota; kingdom Metazoa; phylum Chordata; class Amphibia; order Anura; family Hylidae; genus Hyla; species Hyla sarda. The sequence continues at coordinate 57,339,610 of NC_079200.1, forward strand.
ATTAATGAGACTGTTACTGTTCATTGGATGTACCGCAAGTCTTTAGGTAAAGTTTATCCAAGTTAAAGTTCAACTACCTTGTGGACCTTCAGTCATTATATGCATGCACCTATCGTTACTGGGAAGGGCGGCGATAGGCTGGAAAATTACCTCAGCATACTAGCCCTCAGCCTGGCGTCACGAGTGATAGGGTTAACCTTAACCCCTGATATACTGAAGCAACACCCTGACTACACTACCCCTACCCCAGAGGCCTACCACATATCCAATAATGTAACTACACTGCTCAAAAAATGTGCTGGCCGCGAGCGCATTTCCCTGTCATCTATTGCTGCCGGCGGGGGTGGGGTTCGCATTGCGGGATCCCAGACCACCACTAACCCCGGTCCTCTGCCACCTCCTCTCCTGCCTCTCACCTCTGGCGTACATGTCCCCATCTCCTAGGGCACATGCGCGACTGAGCTTTAAGATTTAAAGGGCCAACACACCCTTAATTATGTGGTCACCTGTGTCACCTGTGTATAAGTTCCTGCTCCTCCCCTCACATCCCTGCCGGATCTTTGTTGCCTTGTGCCATTGAGAAAGTATTACTGCGTTTTGCCTTGCCTTGTTACGGACCTCCTGCTACGTTCTTGACCTTGCTCCTGTGCTACCTGCCTACTGACCTCCTGCTTCCTTCCTGACCACACACCAGTGCCGCCTGCCCAGACCTTCTGCTATCCTGACTATGAGTTGCTGTTCTCCTTCTGAACCTCGAATCCCCTCAGCCGCCTATGTGGTCAAGTCATGCCAGGGCTAGCGACCTGGGTGCCGCCTGCAGTAGAAAGTCCAATCCGTTTTGCGGCGGGCTCTGGTGAAAACCAGCGGCACTTAGACTCCGCTCCCTGGTTCGGTCCAAGTCATCTGCCACACAGGGCCAGCGGATCTACTACCCAGAGAGTTTCTATTTACTGAACAGTGAGTGTTACAGTAAGATCCGGCCATGGATCCCGCTGAGGCACCCCTGTCTGAAGTCACGGATTTTCCCTCCGTTGTGGTACATCAGTTGCAGCAGCTGGCCCGACAGGCGCAACAACTCTCTCAACTGTCAGCTATGATGCAACAGCTTTTTGTCTTGCAACAGCAGCAGCACCCGCAACCTGTCCCACTCCCTCCTCCAGTTTCTGCAGTGTCTTCTGGCTCCCAGCTACGCCTACCATTACCCTCTAAATATGATGGTGATTCCAAGTTTTGCAGAGGCTTCGTTACACAGTGCTCCATGCAATTGGAGCTTGTGTCTGAACAGTTTCCGACGGAAAGTGCTAAGGTGGCCTTTGTTATTAGTCTACTGTCCGGAAAAGCCCTGGCCTGGGCTACACCCCTTTGGGACCGCGGTGATCCGGTAGCTTCCAACTTGACGGCTTTTCTGTCAGAATTTCGCTGTGACTTTTGAGGAACCCGCACGTGACTTTTCTGCTGAAATGGCTTTGCTGAGCCTCTGTCAAGGGGATTCTTCCAGGTGTGACTATGCGGTTCAATTCCACACACTAGCCTCAGAACTAGCATGGAATGATGAGGCCTTGTGTGCCACATTCAAAAATGGACTGTCTAGCAGTATTAAAGATGCCCTTGCTGCACGTGATCTTCCTTCTTCTCTGACTGAACTTATCTACCTGGCCACACGTATTGATGTGCGTTTTGCTGAGAGGCAGGAAGAACTGCGCTCAGAGAGGGAACCTGCTTGAACACTGCTTGAATAATCGCCTGGCACCCGTGTATCAACGTCCACTTCTACAGTTTCCTGCGCCTCTTGCCGAAGAGGCTAATCAAGTGGATCTTTCCCGTCTTACACAACAGGATAGATCAGGACGACGCTTGTATTGTGCTATCCTGGAACACTTCCTCAAAGACTGTTCTGTTTGTCCCCAGTATCCGGGAAAATGCTCGCTCCTAGGGCACGTAGGAGAGGTGTCCCTAGATGTTAATACAACATCTCCTCGCTTGACCATTTCTGTACAAGTCTTTGCTTCTGCCAAGTATTCCTTCAGCTCTACAGCATTTTAGGATTCTGGATCCGCAGGTGACTTTATTGATGCTTCTTTGGTCCACAAATATCATCTTCCTGTTACTCGGCTAGCCAAGCCTTTGTTCATCTCCTCTGTTAATGGACAAAATTTGGACTGTAAGGTGCTATTCCGTACTGAGCCTCTCTTCATGCAAGTGGGTATCTTGCATAAAGAAACAATTGAATTCTATGTACTGCCTCACTGTACTTCTGAGATTCTTCTTGGCCTTCCTTGGCTCCGACGTCGCTCTCCGCAACTAGATTGGAGAACTGGAGAAATTATTCGCAGGAGACAGTTTGTCTCAGTCCAGTCCAGCCTAAAGTTGTTTGTTGTCCTCCTCCTTTGCCAGGTCTTCCTCCATCTTACCAAGATTTCTCTGACATATTCTGCATGAAGCAGGCTGAGTCTCTGCCTCCACATCGTCCTTACGATTGCTTATAGATTTACTGCCTTGAACCACTCCTCCTTTGGTTCCTGAGACCAAAGTCATGGCAGAGTATATCCAGGAGAATCTCCAAAAGGTTTTTTATCCATAAGTCCTCTTCTCCTGTCAGAGCGGGTTTCTTCTTTGTAGGGAAGAAGAATGGCTCACTCCGTCCATGTATTGACTACAGGGGACTCAACCCCAAACCAAAATCAGGGTGAAAAAAACTGTTATCCGCTTCCTCTTATCTCTGAACTTTCTGACTAGAGATGAGCGAATCGAAGTTGACGAACCCGAATTTGTTACGAATTTCATGAAAAATTCGATTCACAACGAATACGAATATCGCCGCGATTCTATTGCGTGAATCGCTTCATTAAAATCCATTTTACAGCATTCCAGGCTATTGGAGACCTAAGATGGCGGATCCACGTGTGAGTACATGGGGCAGGGGATTATGGGAGGGCGGGAAATAGCGGCGGGAATGAAGGTAGGCGGGCTGACCCTGAATCACATGTGATATGCAGCCTATCAGTGTTCACTGACCCCTGTGATGTCACAGGCCCTATATAATCGGCGGCCATCTTGCCTCTCTTCATTTCATCTATGCTCTCAGATGGAGGGGACGGGACTGCGTGTGTGTGAACAGCTCATACCACAGCGTTACACTGCAACTGCTAGTCACATCAGCATTAGGGAAAGAGAGGAGTGCAGAGTGCTTTGCTGTTACACTGAGAAGGATCATTGATAGCTAAACCTCCTATTCACGTTATTGAGCATTGCAGCAGAGAGGGGCAGATAGCTGTCAGCTGCCTCATACAGATCTCCAAGCTGCCTGAACTTTCTGAAGCATCTTATCTCCTCATTTTTCAGCCCAATTGAGTTTATTTTTATTTGCTCCACAAATCTTCTGCTGCTCAGAATTGTGTGACAGAGTGAAATATAGGGTATAATCCCTGGATTTTTTTTTTTGTGGTGCTGCACTGTTGGGTCCTGCTGCTGTTCAGAAATAAGTCATATTAGTCTGGACTTTAGTGCCTTTTTACAATTTTTCACCTGTTATTCTGTCTCTGTGCTAAATTCAGTGTTATACCACACGTTATACACCTGCTGGTGTATAAAAGAAAAAAAAAAGTTTTTCCTGCGTACAAATACGCTTAACAGTGCCCTTATCATTGCAAAGGGCCTACATACAAGCAAATAGCGTGCCATATACCACTTTTTTTTCTGTCTCTGTGCTAAATTCAGTGTTATACCACACGTTATACACCTGCCGGTGTATGAAAGAAAAAGAAAAGTTTTTCCTGCGTACAAATACGCTTAACAGTGCCCTTATCATTGCAAATGGCCTACATACAAGCAAATAGCGTACCATATACCACCTTTTTTTCTGTCTCTGTGCTAAATTCAGTGTTATACCACACGTTATACACCTGCTGGTGTATTAAAGAAAAAAATAAGTTTTTCCTGCATACAAATACGCTTAACAGTGGCCTAAATTCAGTGCTATTCCACAAATTAGTATACACCGGCTGGTGTATACAATAAAAAAAAGAGTTTTTTTCTGCGTATAAATACGCTTAACAGTGCGCTCATCATTGCAAAGGGCATACTTAGAACCAAGTAGTGTACTATTTACTACCTGTTATTCTGTCTCTGTGCTAAATTCAGTGCTATTCCACACATTAGTGTACACCTGCTGGTGTATTAAAAAAAAATAAAAATGTGTTTCTGCGTAGAAATACGCATACCAGTGCGCTCATACATACATACAACAAAGGAGTGTACTATTTAGTAACTGTTATTCTGTCTAGGGTCTGCTGCTGTTCTATACCCTCATAAACGCACTAAATATGTCAGGCAGGGAAGTGCCCGGATGTGCACAGAGAAGGGGCAGAGGCCTACATACGTCAGACAGAGTTGGCAGCAGACTTGGGGCGAGTGGCAGCAGGAGGCGCAGCAATAGGCCTGAGCTCCCGTTAACACCCAGCAGTCGTGTCGTCGACCCATCTCTCCTCGTCAATTGGTTTGCACACTCATCCCCATCATCCCAAGCAGCATGTGACAACCCCAGTCAAGAGTCGGTAGGTTCCTCAGACACAACCCTCAGTTGGCATGGCCCGGGAGCAGTCCCAGTAATCCCATTGCCTTTGTCCTATGCTGTTCCCTCTCCCAAAGAAGTATCTCATGCTTTGGGTTCAGCTCCACTATTTACTGAAGACGATCCAATAGAGGGCAGTCAGCAGCTAATGGGCAGCCAAGAATGGGAGGAGACATGCGTCGCTTGCTCCGCAAGGCGGGCAAGTAGTGATGCGGAGAGTGACGTGGGAGGCGGTGTTTCAATTGTTCAGGGTCCTGAGGCAGACACCGTTGTGGAGCACGAGGAGGACATCAGTGACGTGCACACATTTTTTGATGATGATGAAGCCGATCGCAATTGGGAGCCGGGTGCAGAAGCCGGGGCTTCATCATCATCAGGAGAAGAGATTTGCTCTTTGTCTATGAGGCAGCAAAGCGGTAGCACGGTTGGCAATCAGCGTGGTGGTGGCAGTAGTGGAAATTCAGGAGCCAAACGTGCCAGGGGGAGACCACCTGCTTCGCAGCAAGCTACCATTCAGGTAGTGGAACTGGGGTTCCTGGAGACGGCGCCAATAGCAGTGAAATAGTGCAGACTGCGGGTGGGAAAATCAGCTGCTCTGCGGTGTGGTTGTTCTTCATAAAGAAACCGGAGGACCTTAGCGTAGTCACATGCATAATCTGTCGTAGCCAGGGTCCCAATCTTGGCACCACGGCCCTGCGTCAACAAATGATTCACCACCATAAAGCGGCCTGGGATAACCGTGGCTCTGATGTAGTGGTCCAGCCTGCTGCATCACCCAGTGGCCATCCTCTCCCTCCGTCATTCAGCCAAGGCTCCACCACCTCAGCCGAAGGGGGCATTGTGTCAAACCCTCCTTCTTGCGCTCCTGCTTCTTCCGCTCATAGTCAGCCATTCCGCCAACAATCGATCGGCGAAGCCATGTCCAAGAGACAACAGTATGCGCCCACTCATCCAACGGCGCAGAAGTTGAATGTGCTCCTGTCCAAGTTGCTTGTGTTGCAGTCCCTCCCTTTCCAACTGGTGGACTCTGCAGCTTTCAGGGAATTGATGGCTTGTGCCGAGCCGAGGTGGAGAGTCCCAAGCTGTCATTTCTTTGCGAAGAAGGCAATACCAGCCCTGCATAAGTTTGTACAAGAGAAGGTGGGCCAGTCCTTGAGCCTGTCGGTGTGTTCAAAAGTGCACGGCAGCGCCAACGTGTGGAACAGTAACTACGGGCAGGGACAATACATGTCTTTTACGGCCCACTGGGTAAATGTTGTTCCTGCGCAGCCACAACAGCAACTTGGACAGGTCACATCGCTTCCTTCTCCACGCTCTTGCCCCTAGGCAGTTGATCCTTTTACAGTGTGCGCCTCCTCCTCCTCCTCCCGCGTGTCCTCAGCCTCCACTGCACGTCCAAATCTCGGTGGCCCTTCATCGTACCACGTGTGTAGGGCACAGCGGTGTCAAGCCGTCCTTCACATGGTTTTCCTTGGCGAACGGAGTCACACAGGGGAGGAACTGCTGAAGTTCATTAGGGAAGAAATCCGAATATGGCTTTCTCCACGAAATCTGGAAATGGGAACCATGGTGACCGACAATGGGAAGAACATTGTGGCCACGCTGTGACAAGGAAGTGTGAACCATTTGCCCTGCATGGCACACGTGTTGAATCTGGTTGTCAAGAAGTTCATCAAGTCTTCACCCCATTTGCAAGACGTCCTGACAATGGCAAGGAAACTGTGCATGCACTTCAGCCACACCGCCAAGCACACTTTGCTTGAGCTGCAGCGTCAGAACGGTATCCCACAACATAGTCTCATTTGTGCCACACGTTGGAATTCCACCCTCCATTTGTTGGACAGACTATACAAACAAAGAAAAGCCATCACAGATTTTTTGATGATACAAGCAGATAGGAGTACTCCCCTGTGTAACTTCAATGTGAACGAGTGGCAGCTCATACGTGATACCTGCCGTTTGCTGAGGCCCTTTGAGGAAGCCACATTTTTTGTTAGTCGCTCGAATTAAGCCATGAACGACGTAATTCCACTCCTACATTTACTCAAAAAAATCATTGAAAACATAGCTGGTCACGGCAATGGAGACGTTGCGCTTACATTAAAAGGCTACATGAGTCTTGTGGGAGATGAACTGGAGGAGGATGATGAGGCGCAGAGCGGAGCACAGTTTACGGTGGATGAGATGGCTGGTGTTTCTGGTCATTGGACAGGAGAGGAGGAGCAGGAGCAGCCAGAGGAGCTGGAGGGTTATTACGAGGGAGGCGAGACAGACGACCCAGACACACCGTGGCAGTATGCAATGGAGATGGAGGCAGGTAGTCCCAAAAGGCACTGTCTCAAATGGCACAATGCATGCTGAGTTGCTTGCGTAGTGACCCCCGAATTGTCAAAATTCGTCAGCGCGATGACTTCTGGATCTCCACCTTATTAGACCATTGCTACCCGACCAGAATGGGGGCCTTTTTTACACCCACTGAGAGGGAGGACAAACTGACCAACTTCAGGGAGCTTCTACGTAGTCGGCCACATGGTCCATCCACTCGCAGGTCTGACTCGGGGGGCCCTTTGCGCTCACCTTCCACTGCCACGGCTGCTGGGGAGGGGAGGGGTGGCAGGAGCAGTACCGCTCAATCAGCAGCAGCCAGAGTCTACAGTCGCTGATGAGTAACTTCCTTCAGCCGCATAGTGAAGCTACTCATCAGCAGCAGGTGGACATGGAGCAGGACCTGAACCAGCAAGTGGTGGCTTACCTCGACATGACCCTGCCAACAACCGTTGAAGATCCGCTGGACTTCTGGGCAGCCAAACTCGATTTATGGCCGCAACTAGCGGAGTTTGCCCTGGAAAAGCTGTCCTGCCCGGCCAGTACTGTGCCATCAGAGCGGGTGTTTAGTGAGGCTGGGGCCATAGTCACCCCAAGGCGAACACTTCTGTCCACTAAAAATGTGGAGAGACTGAAGTTTGTCAAGATGAATCAGGGATGGATCAGCCAGGATTTCCAGCCACCAATGACAGATGGGTCTGAGTAGATTGACCATGCTCCTACAACAAAATTTTCTCTATTGTGGTTGGTTATGAAACCCTCTGGGGCAGACCTGGGCATTGTACGGCCCGCTTGCCACATACGGCCCTTTGATTGGCTCTTACCGGCCTGCGCTGATTGGGGGACAACTACGCTGCCTAGTCTGGGGGACAACTATGTTCCTAATCTGGGGGACATCTATGCTGCCTAATCTGGGGGACATCTATGCTGCCTAATCTGGGTGACATCTATGCTGCCTAATCTGGGGGACAACTATGCTCCTAATCTGGGGGACAACTAAGATCCTAATCTGGTGGACATCTATGCTGCCTAATCTGGGGGACAAGTATGCTCCTAATCTGGGGGGCATCTATGCTGCCTAATCTGGATGACATCTATGCTGCCTAATCTGGGGGACAACTATGCTCCTTATCTGGGGGACAACTATGCTCCTAATCTGGGCGACAACTAAACTCCTAATCTGGTGGACATCTATGCTGCCTAATCTGGGGGACATCTATGCTGCCTAATCTGGGGGGACAAGTATGCTCCTAATCTGGGGGACATCTATGCTGCCTAATCTGGGTGACATCTATGCTGCCTAATCTGGGGGACATCTATGCTGCCTAATCTGGGGGACAAGTATGCTCCTAATCTTGGGGACATCTATGCTGGCTACTCTGTGGGACAAGTATGCTCCTAATCTGGGGGAAATCTATGCTGCCTAATCTGGGTGACATGAACGCTGCCTAATCTGGGGGACAACTATGCTCCTAATCGGGGGGACATCTATGCTGCCTAATCTGGGGGACATCTATGCTGCCTAATCTGGGTGACATCTATGCTGCCTAATCTGGGGGACATCTATGCTGCCTAATATGGGGGACAAGTATGATCCTAATCCAGGAGACATCTATGCTGCCTACTCTGGGGGACAAGTATGCTCCTAATCTGGGGGACATCTATGCTGCCTAATCTGGGGGACAACTATGCTCCTTATCTGGGGGACATGTATGCTGCCTAATCTGGGTGACATCTATGCTGCCTAATCTTGGGGACAACTATGCTCCTAATATGGGGAAAACTGATGCTTCTGGCCTTGGGCCTATAATTTTTTGAAGTTTAGCAGTAGCTAAATACATGCTTAATGCAAATGTCAACATTGATCTTTAAATGTAAGGGGTTATGAAACCCTCTTCGGTACTGTGAATGACTGCTCCAGACTCATTCTGTGTCTTTCACAAACTACTTGCCTCCCTGGTGCCTCAGGCCTTGGGCCTATAATTTTTTTAAGTTTAGCAGTAGCTAAATACATGCTTAATGCAAATGTAAACATTGATCTTTAAATGTAAGGGGTTATGAAAACCTCTTGGGTACTGCAAATGCATGATCCAGACACATTCTGTGTCTTTCAGGAACTACTTGCCTCCCTGGTGCCTTTGGCCTTGGGCCTTAAATTTTTGGATGTTTAGCAGTAGCTAAATACATGCTTAATGCAAATTTCAACAATGATCATTAAATTCTCTGCGCTCTGCCAGGGCCTTCTCTTACCCCGCCTGGGCCAATTCGAGGACCTCACTGACCAACTCACTAACTAATCCACTCGCTTATAGCGACAGGCTGTGTGTACAAAGGGCAGGGACTTAATAAACACCAGCTTATGACCCTCACTTACTGGTAATTCCTCATTTTAAGGTTAAATAATTGCAATCCCAGATCTCTATCACAAACTGGTTTCAGCGTGCAACACGAACCTGTCCTTGAAAGATAGAGACACGCTAATCCGTTCAGTGGAGCGCGGCTGCGACCCCGGAAATCTGAGGGCATAACACACCTGGTATTGCTCGATCTTGCAATTGATCGTGCAAAGGTAGGGGGTTATTAAAGCCTCTTGGGTACTGCTGAGGCCTACTCCTGACTGCTCCTGGTGTAATGTATGGTGTAATTAAACACTCTTGGGTAGTGTTTTTTTTTTATTTACTGATAATTTCATCGGTAATAAAATTGATTTTTCCAGAATGCTAATCGTTACACAAAAAAATAAAAAATACGGACAGGGATTAACTCTGCTTCATTATTTTGGGCAAAAAAAGTCCTTTGGTGATCTGATCTTTTGGAGACAGATGCGCTTACACACATATTGAATTAGTTTTTGTAAAAAAATGTCAAACATTGTGGGGTTTATTATTTTTGAGAAGAATGTCATTGGGTGGTCCACTGTCCTGCATTATAGAGTCTTGTGAACTGTTAGATATGCGCTTGTTCTTACACAAAGGTATTTCTTTAAAAAATTTCAAAAATTTTGTTGTTTTTTGGAGGGGATTGTGAAGCCCGGGTGTGTACTGGTGCATCAGCCAACTCCAGGCTGTGTCCTTCAGTCAATATATGGGTTCCTGATGCCGCAGAGGTGGGGCCTGGGTCTGGAAATTTCAAATTTTTGGATAGCGGGTGCTACCTATGAGCAATCTTTGTCAAAAATTTAATTTATTGTGTTTTTTTTTTGGGGGGGGGGGTTGTGAAGCCCTGGTGTGTAGTGTACTAGTGCATCAGCCAACTCCACGCTGTGCCATTCAGCCACTAAATGGTCTCCTCTTGCTGCCAACATGTCCACGCTGTGTCATTCAGCCACTATATGGTGTCCTCGTGCTGCAAACACCTCCACGCTGTGCCGTTCAGCATCTATATGGTGTCCTCATGCTGCCAACACCTCCACGCTGTTCCATTCAGCCACTATATGGTGTCCTCATGCTGCCAACGCCTCCACGCTGTGCCATTCAGCCACTATATGGTGTCCTCATGCTGCCAACACCTCCACGCTGTGCCATTCAGCCACTATATGGTGTCCTCATGCTGCCAACACCTCAACTCTGTGCCATTCATCCACTATATGGAGTCCTCATGCTGCCAACCTCCACGCTGTGCCATTCAGCCACTATATGGTGTTCTCATGCTGCCAACACCTCCACGCTGTGCCATTCAGCCACTATATGGTGTCCTCATGCTGCCAACACCTCCACGTTGTGCCATTCATCCACTATATGGTGTCCTCATGCTGCCAACATTTCCACGCTATGTCATTCAGTCACTATATGGTCTCCTGACACTGATGCCTCCACCAGGCTCTGTCATTGTGCTGCTGTGCGGCAGTGATTCTAAGAGCGATGCCGGTAATCTGCATGCTATTCTGAATAACAGTATTATTTCACTACCCCAGCACACTCCATATGCGTTTTAGGACACAACAAAGTGTTCAATACCCCTATAGAGGCTGTATGTAGGCTAGAAATAGCCTTTTTTAATATTGATTCGCCGCGAACAAATTCGGATCAAAACAAACTTTTCGGGAAAATTCGGCGAATCGGCCGAATCGAATTTTTGAAAAGTTCGCTCATCTCTATTTCTGACCGTCTCTAAGGAGCCAAGGTCTTCACCAAGTTGGACTTGCAAGAAGCATATAATCTCATTCGTATCTGCGAGGGAGATGAATGGAAAACGGCTTTCAATACTCGTGGTGGACATTTTGAGTATCTCGTGATGCCCTTCGGTCTCTGCAATGCTCCTGCCGTTTTTCAGAAATTTTCAATGACATTTTCTGAGATCTTCTCTACACCTGTGTTGTTGTATACCTAGATGACATCTTGATGTTCTCTACCAACTTAGAGGAGCATCGAACTCATGTTCCATCTTTATACCAAACTGGAGAAACGTTTATTCCAGAAATCAAGTATCCCGTTTCTCCGCTACATTGTTTATCATCTAGGCCTGCAAATGGATCCAGATACATTTCTGAAGTTTTAGATTGGCCTTGTCCTTCTGGCCTACGGGCTGTTCAACGCTTTCTGGGATTCGCTAACTTCTATCGGCAATTTATCCCATATTTCTCTTCTTTGGTTGCCCCGATTGTGGCTCTCACTAAGAAGGGCTCTAATCCCAAGTCATGGTCTCCTGAGGCTGAACAGGCCTTCACCCATTCAAAGTCTGCATTGAATGTTATTTTAACTGAGCATGCTCAGAAGAGGTGACATCAGTAGACTCCTGCAGTGCTGAGAGACTACTACTACTCCCATCATGGAACAGATTTGTTTCCATGCTGGGAGTAGTAATTCCCCACTGCGGGAGTCTGCCGGTGGCTGGGGAGGTTACATTAGTGTTTGTACTATTACCCCCATCATGGAACAGACTCTGTTCCATGATGGGGGTTGTAGTAAGGGTCTGAAGGATTGATCGCACTGGGTCTCACTTCTGACTCCCGATGCGATCAGAAGTTATTAAGCAGGGGAGCAGGCGGTATGGTCCGCTACCCTGCGATCACGATGTAAAAGCTACAGTATCACCAAGACCAGTATTACCAATAACACCTCATAGTCTCATAGTTTGTATGGTTAAAAAAAGACAGAAGTCCATCGAGTTCAACCTAGAACCTTTATGTGTTGATCCAGAGGAAGGCAGAAACCCCCCATCAGGCAGATGCCAATTGCCCCATGACAACATATTATCCCTAAAATACCACAAAACACACCATTACTCTCATATAGTAACCACATAGTGACTACAGTGCATTTGCGTCCAGTGGTTTACATTTCCTTTTCTGTGCACATGCGTAGACACATCATATGCAAACAACATACTATTGACTCTTCATTAGCCTGTATGTGTAAGGCCAACCCTGCAGACAGACAGTGCAGGTGGAGGGGCAGCCATGTGATGTAAGTAAGAACAGACTCTGCTGTGCGATGTAGAGCCAGGAGCTCGGGCCCCTTCGCATAGTTAGCTGGCCTGGGCTCCTGATGACAGTACTGCCTGTAATGCTGTGATAGCAGCTCTGGACGCAACACCTGTTCAGACACATCAATCAATAGAGGGATTGCTGCCTCGATCCCATATAGGTATCACTATATATATACAGGTATCACTGACCGGTATGAACAGCAAATAAAAATACAAGCACTTGATTGCAGAAAAACAGGATCTCTAATTGGCGCTATTTCCACAATAAAGCCCAAGGCATTGAATGCCAAAGTATTTATTGCTTATCGCACATAAAATTACATGTTTCTGGTTCGAAGCAGATCCTTCTTTAGGTAAGATGCACTGAATGTCACTCTTAACCCTGACAAGTGTTTCATTTCCCTGCAGTTCCTCTACAGGAGTAATGAAACATTGCGCAACTTGTATTAAAACAAATACCTTAAATGGGTACTCTGCTGGAAAACTTTTTTTTTCTTTTTAACAACTGGCGCCAGAAAGTTAAACAGATTTGTAAATTACTTCTATTTAAAATCTTAATCCTTCCAGTACTTATCAGCTGCTGTATGCTCCACAGGAAGTTGTTTTCTTTTTGAATTTCCTTTCTGTCTGACCACAGTGCTCTCTATTGACATTTCTGTCCATTTTAGGATCTGTCCAGAGTAGGAGCAAATCCCTATAGCAAACCTATTCTGCTTTAGACAGTTCCTGACAAGGTGTCGGCAGAGATCACTGTGGTCAGACTGGAAAAATCTACTCCAAACCCCAGGGCCGTAGCCCGGGGTAAAATATGGTAGTCATGCCCTCCTCGACATGTTTCACCATAACAACGGCGTTATCAAGAGGCTGATGCGGCAACAACAGTAGCCTCTTGAAAACGCCATTGTCAAGGCGAAACATGTTGAGGACGGCATGACTACCATATTTTAGCATAGTCCAGTATTAGGGGTGTTTCACGGTGAACTGCAGCGCTGTGAACCAGCACCAATATCATACAGAGATATCTCTATTACAGCTACTTGTCATTCACCCTATCACTGAGCAGACTTTTAACACACTTTTTTGTTGGGAGTGTTTAATTTTTATGCATACCAATAAAAGGTATTTTTTAGGGGAAGTTTAATAAGGGGTATTTTTACCCCGGGCTATGGCCCTGGGGTTTGGAGTTTATTTATTAAGGGCCCCTTACTTCACAGAGTGGGTTTTTTTGTTTTGCAAACTGGAAAAAAATACCCAACATCCTCTGCAGCAGCTGATGAGTACTGGAAGGATTATGATTTTTAAAAAGAAGTAATTTACAAATATGTTTAACTTTCTGGCATCAGTTGATTTAAAAAAAAAAAATTCCAGCGGAGTTACCCTTTAATGTGCGGACCAGAATGAGAACTGCTCTTGACTTTGGTCAAGAGATGAGGATCCTAAGAGGACCTATATATATATATAATCCCCTAACCCCAATCATAACCCATTAGCCCTAATTCTACCCAAATTTACAATGAAAACCTAAGAATGAAGCTTATCTGACCCCACCCCAGCTCCTCTTCCCCTCTCCAGTTTCCCCTTCCCTGCCTTGGCAGCTGCACTCAAGAAGTACCATGTTGAAATATCAAAAGGTATGGGGATTGCATTTTCTAGACAACAGACCCTCAATATTGGCAAGGGGGTTCACAAGCATATAATCTCTTTATATGATAACAATATTGGATGATATTACATATTACTACAATCAAATATCACATGCTTTATGTTAGAGAAGTAAACCCTTTAGAATGTACCTATCCATAGAGTAACATTCAACTTAATTCTGCACCAATATAATGTGACTGTCATTTGTCTGATAAATACTGTCACAATACTCATCATAAGCTTATATTACAGTAAATCACTGCTGAATGAAGATGAATTTAACCGATAATTCAGTTACAGCTCAATCCCCATGTCAGAAGCAGGTGTGCTAGAATAGACCCAGCCATGAGTTTAATTAACAGTGCGGACGCTTATACTATTTTATGTATCACATTCGCATTGTCAAGGTTAAGTGCTAATTTGAAAGAAGTGTGATGCCACTGGGCCATATTAAGAGGCCATTAAAAGCTTTCAGTATCTGCTCGGTGTCCTTGTAATGCAGAGGAAGACACAGTAGGGTAGAGCTCATTGGTCATTACTATCCACTCTGTTATGGTGAAAAGTCTGTTTATAAGACTTAACCCATTTAAGCATGAGTTAAGGTTCCGTTGTGCTACCTAATGGCGTCATTATGAAAAGGATGGTTCCAGCCAGTGCTTCCCAATCTTCCTCGTGACGCTCAATGTATAGACTGTATTCATGAGCTAATGCCCTGCTAATGGATTTCGGATTTACGAGCATGTCTATTGATATGGTAATGATGTGCATGTATTGTATTTGAGCTGAGTATTACTTTTAGAGTTCATGCTCTAGGCAGAAAGCAGTATACACCTTTATAGAAATTGTCTCTAGGGTTTAGAGGATAGTGTCCCTTAACCTGCGACTCTCCTGCTGTTGCCAAACTACTACTCCTGTCTTGCTGTGAGGTTGTAGTATGAAAACTACTGAAAACATTGATCCAGTATGTGAGGTAAAGAGAAATATAGATGCATAAAGCCTACAGGGAGTTGTAGTTTAGCAACAGTTGAAGCCACAAATTCAGTGACTGTCAGGCCATACATCTTCGAACCCTTAAAGGGGTAATCGGCCCCTAGACATCTTATAGAGGATAAGATGTCTGATTGCGGGGGTCCCGCCGCTGTGGACCCCTGCGATCTCGGCTGTAGCACCCCAGACATCCGGTGCATGTAGCAAACTTCGTGCCAGATGACTGGCGATGCAGGACATAGGCTTGTGACGTCACGGTCACGCCGCACTCGTGACGTCACGACCATGCGCCCTCAATGCAACTCTATGGGAGGGGACGTGATGGCTGTCACGTCCCCTTCCATAGATTTGCATTGAGAGGGGCGTGGTCGTGACGTCACAAGCGCGCTGTGACGTCACAAGCACAGCGTGACTGTGATGTCACAAGCCTGCGGCCCTGCACCCGATGCTCTAAACAAACGCCGGGTGCAGCAGGGATCAGACATCTTATCCCTTATGCTTTGAATAGGGGATAAGATGTTTATGGGCAGCGTACCCCTTTAAAGGGAGCTTGTATCTGATTGCAGGCATCCACTTTGCTGCCAATTTCTCACATAATCGCAAATAATACCCACCATATTGTTAAAGTTTGACTAGGTCTGACATGATGCCAGGTGAGATTCATGGGTGGCTGTCAGCAAGGAGACATCCATAAATCATTTGAATGGCAGGCCGCATATATGTAACCCTAACCCAATAACAGCTGGAAAATGCGCTGCAGCTGCCTCCCATTATTCTTAAAGGGATTCTGCTGCATTATTCACAGCAAATGTTCCATCTTAGAAATTGTGGACTTTAGACTCTGCTGAAAGAATAATCATGTTCATTTTTTTGGCGGAATCTGCTCTGAAATGCATTGCCGTCTATTGAGACGTCACATTTCAGAGCGGTCCTAGCATTGGTACCTGCTCCAGACAAAAATCTCTGCCCGGAATATCTCCGGCCAGAAATTACATATTGTGAAAGAGCCCTAATACAAACTCTACCAATCATAACTACAAATAAAGAAAATAAATAGCACCCACTCTAGTCTCACATATGTAGTCTCCACAGATTGGGCGCAGTTTTCAAAAAGCATTACCCAACCAAGTAATCCTATTTCTATTACACTTTACCCTGAGTGGGGGGGGGGGGGTGATTCACCGACGCAGGGGCATGCAAAGAAACGGCGCTGTTGCGTGCTGATGCACTTCCTCAGCCTAGCACGCGAGTGCTAGGCTGAGTAAGTTCATCAGCACGAAACTGCGCTGTTCCTTTGCACGACCCTTCATCAATTAATCACCCCCCACTCAGGTATCCATGTGTATAATCTGAAAATAAAATACACTTTATCTTCAAGGATCTGTGAGTTGCTGTCTTCATTTTCTCCATTTAAAGTAAAAGAGAATAACCATAGGCTACTAACCATAAGTCTACTTATCCTAAATGCCAGCTTTACCTAAACTGACCAGCATTCTGTTAAAATATATTTTTGACAATTATTTTTTAACTCTGTATTTCTATGGTTGGGGGTATAGCGCACCTTACGTAGTAATTCTAATTCCTATTGTAATTCCTATTATTCTCTATAAGTGCCCTGCTTTTCACACAAATGTGGCACTTTCTTATGAAATGTTTTATACAACATACATTCTGGAGGGAGCTATGAGTTGTTTAACTGATTGTTTGGTCCATTATTTTTCGAAGGAGAAAGCGTCTATTGAAGACGTGAATAATTTCTATTAGCAGAGTTCTTGGGTAAAACTCCGCAGGCAGCAATTTCTTTCCTTGAAAATCCGCCCACAATGGAAATAAATGGATGGTTTCCTTCTATTGATACATAAACAGCTTAAACACTAACAGTTTTTTAACCATGCGATTGTGAAATCTTGAAATCTTTAGAAGCGATCCTGAAAAGCACTCAACACTATGTGAAAATATACAAGATTATCTGTCCTGAAATGTACATTCTAAGAGTAGTTCAAGTTCATTTGGATTTTCATGGCCACATAGGATTGGAAAATGATGACAATATTTACATTCACGGAAATAGTTACTGTCGGTTCAAACTTCCCTCCATTTGATAGCTTATATGATTCCTAATACATTTGTAAATCACTTCATTTACCAAAAATCACTTCTAAGCAAGGAACAAAAGCTGAAAGGTTTTGCCCACTAGGTGCTGCACTTCCCTGCAACCGGCTGCTCGTTGCTTGCTGTTAGATTCTGTCCATCTCTAGTAACAGAGAGACCAAGACAGATTGTAAGAAATAGGGGCTTCGCTTAGATATTCCTGTGTGCCGGACTTTTTTAGTCCAGGGCACGTTCACTAGCACTATGTCATGACATAGCAGGGAAAAGTGCTTTGCTGTGATTGGCCAGACAAGTAGGAAAAAGGAAGGGCCTTTGTCTGTACTACTAGCAAACAATCCAGTCCTGGTCTCACCTCATAAAAAAGGAGAGAAGGAAAAACAGCCCACAAATCTCAGGGGCTAAATAACAATAGTGAGGGAGCAAAAATCCTCCTGTCAACTCTCCGAAGGGTTAATGTAACAAAATCATGAAAGGTTAAAAAAATAGAATAAAAAAATAAAGAAGGTCTGTTATGACTGGTAATTTACCATCAACGTGAATTAGTAATATGGTTTCCAACCAATGTTCCTATTGATATTAAGATTTCAGGACTATTTTATATTATAGATGGCAAAATAGAATATAAAAAAAAATCACCATAAAATACTTTAAAATTTATGTTTAAAATAACTCAAACAATAGGTGGTTTCCTAATAACACAACACATTTTGTTTTGGCAACTTTTTTTTTTATGAACTTAATAGAAAAAAAAATACAAACTTCCCAAGGTACAATGGTGTTGTAGACAATACAGTAGTATTTAGGGGGAGATTTATCAAAACCCATCCAGAGGAAAAGTTGCTGAGTTGCCCATAGCAACCAATCAGATCGCTTCTTTTATTTTTGACTGGTTGCTATGGGCAACTCAGCAACTTTTCCTCTGGGAAGGTTTTGATAAATCTCCCCCATAATCAATATAGCGGGTAAGTGTGTTAGTCCTTAAAGTGGATAGGAATTTTCAGAAGTTCTCAAACGTCCAGAGCACCTTGTGAGGAATCAAACAACACCAGAGTAAATCAGAAAAACATAATAAGAAGACATAACCTGATCTTGTGTGGAGTACGTCAAGTCATAAGATAAGTAACTCCAAGTATAGATATTCACAACTGACAATATAGGGAAAAAATAAAGATCCTTGTACATCAAGGTGAAATCACTCCATCACATTAAACCATGTGACCAGTATATTCAAGCCACTTGTCCATATATAGGAAACAATGTAACACTTTAAGACAGTTGTATTTCACAGCATTCAGGAGTTCCGATCTCCTGGTTAGATCTGCATTCTCCCACTTTGAAGATATTTTTGTTTTGGCTATTGGTAAAATATGAACAATAAATTCCAGCTATGCAGTATAATAGTTTCCTTGAAGCTTCCAGGTGGGTTGCACAATGTGGGACTTTAGAGATGAGTCGATATGTGTTAGACCACTGTTTCCCAAGTACTCCAAACAGGTCACGTTCTCAGGATTCCCTTAGTCTTTCACATGTGATATATTTATTGTCATTGCATTAAAGGAGTAGTCCAGTGGTGATTCAGTGGTGAGCAACTTATCCCCTATCCTAAGGATAGGGGATAAGTTGCAGATCGCGGGGGGTCCGACCGCTGGGGCCCCCTGCGATCTCCTGTACGGAGCCCCGACAGCCCGCGGGAAGGGGGCGTGTCGACCTCCACACGAGGCGGCGGCCGACACGCCCCCTCAATACAACTCTATGGCAGAGCCGAAGCGCTGCCTTCGGCAATCTCCGGCTCTGCCATAGAGATGTATTGAGGGGGCGTGTCGGCCGCCGCCTCGTGCGGGGGTCGACACCCGCTATCTCGGCGGAGAGCCGGGGCCCCGTACAGAGAGATCGCAGGCGGCCCCAGCGGTCGGACCCCCCGCGATCTCAAACTTATCCCCTATCCTTAGGATAGGGGATAAGTTTTTCACCACTGGACTACCCCTTTAAGTATCATCACAATTCTATCACCTGTAAAACACTAAGAAAATCATGAAAACATGACCTGTTGGGGGTACTTGAGAACCGGGCTTGGGAAATACTGTGTTAGACCATTGTTGCTCTGTGGATGATATTTATATGTCCTTCTTGTCACGATGCCGGCTGGCAGGTAGTGGACCCTCTGTGCCAGAGAGGGATTGGCGTGGACCGTGCTAGTGGACCGGTTCTAAGCCACTACTGGTTTTCACCAGAGCCCGCCGCAAAGCGGGATGGTCTTGCTGCGGCGGTAGTGACCAGGTCGTATCCACTAGCAACGGCTCACCTCTCTGACTGCTGAAGATAGGCGCGGTACAAGGGAGTAGGCAGAAGCAAGGTCGGACGTAGCAGAAGGTCGGGGCAGGCAGCAAGGATCGTAGTCAGGGGCAACGGCAGAAGGTCTGGAAACACAGGCAAGGAACACACAAGGAACGCTTTCACTGGCACTAAGGCAACAAGATCCGGCAAGGGAGTGCAAGGGAAGTGAGGTAATATAGGGAAGTGCACAGGTGAAAACCCTAATTGGAACCACTGCGCCAATCAGCGGCGCAGTGGCCCTTTAAATCGCAGAGACCCGGCGCGCGCGCGCCCTAGGGAGCGGGGCCGCGCGCGCCGGGACAGAACAGACGGGGAGCGAGTCAGGTAGGGGAGCCGGGGTGCGCATCGCGAGCGGGCGCTACCCGCATCGCGAATCGCATCCCGGCTGGCAGCGGGATCGCAGCGCCCCGGGTCAGAGGACGTGACCGGAGCGCTGCAGCGGAGGGAGTGAAGCGAGCGCTCCGGGGAGGAGCGGGGACCCGGAGCGCTCGGCGTAACAGTACCCCCCCCCTTGGGTCTCCCCCTCTTCTTGGAGCCTGAGAACCTGAGGAGCAGACTTTTGTCAAGGATGTTGTCCTCAGGTTCCCAGGATCTCTCTTCAGGACCACAACCCTCCCAGTCTACTAAAAAAAAATTTTTCCCTCTGACCTTTTTGGCAGCCAAAATTTCCTTGACCGAGAAGACGTCCGAGGAGCCGGAAACAGGAGTGGGAGGAACAGATTTGGGAGAAAAACGGTTGAGGATGAGTGGTTTGAGAAGAGAGACGTGAAAGGCATTAGGGATACGAAGAGAAGGAGGAAGAAGAAGTTTATAAGAGACAGGATTAATTTGACACAAAATTTTGAAAGGACCAAGATAGCGTGGTCCCAACTTGTAGCTAGGGACACGGAAGCGGACATATTTAGCGGAGAGCCATACCTTGTCTCCAGGGGAAAAAACGGGGGGAGCTCTTCTTTTCTTATCCGCGAACCTCTTCATGCATGAAGAAGCCTGTAAGAGAGAATTTTGGGTCTCTCTCCATATAATGGAAAGGTCACGAGAAATTTCATCCACAGCGGGCAGACCAGAGGGCAAGGGGGTAGGGAGGGGGGGAAGAGGGTGACGGCCGTACACCACGAAAAATGGGGATTTGGAGGAAGATTCAGAGACCCTGAAGTTATACGAGAATTCGGCCCATGGAAGGAGATCTGCCCAGTCATCCTGGCGGGAGGAAACAAAATGTCGCAAATAATCACCCAGGATCTGGTTAATTCTTTCTACTTGTCCATTGGACTGGGGATGATATGCAGAGGAAAAATTTAATTTAATCTTGAGCTGTTTACAGAGAGCCCTCCAGAATTTAGACACGAATTGGACCCCTCTATCCGAGACAATCTGCGTAGGCAACCCGTGAAGACGAAAAATGTGTACAAAAAATTGTTTAGCCAACTGAGGCGCAGAAGGAAGACCAGGAAGAGGGATGAAATGTGCCATTTTGGAGAATCGATCAACGACCACCCAAATAACGGTGTTGCCACGGGAAGGGGGTAAATCAGTAATAAAATCCATACCAATCAGAGACCAAGGCTGTTCGGGGACAGGCAGAGGATGAAGAAAACCAGCGGGCTTCTGGCGAGGAGTCTTATCCCGGGCACAGATAGTGCAGGCTCGCACAAAGTCCCCAACATCCGTCTCCAGAGTCGGCCACCAATAGAAGCGGGAGATGAGTTGCACAGATTTCTTGATGCCCGCATGACCTGCGAGATGGGAGGAGTGACCCCATTTGAGGATTCCGAGGCGTTGGCGTGGAGAAACAAAGGTCTTTCCTGGAGGAGTCTGCCTGATGGAGGCAGGAGAAGTGGAGATCAGGCAGTCAGGTGGAATGATGTGTTGCGGAGGGAGATCAACTTCTGAGGCATCCGAGGAACGAGAGAGAGCATCGGCCCTAATGTTCTTATCGGCAGGACGAAAGTGAATCTCAAAATTAAATCGGGCAAAGAACAGAGACCACCGGGCCTGGCGAGGATTCAGCCGTTGGGCAGACTGGAGGTAGGAGAGGTTCTTGTGGTCGGTGTAGATAATAACAGGAAATCTTGATCCCTCCAGCAGATGCCTCCATTCCTCAAGTGCTAATTTAATGGCTAGAAGCTCTCGATCCCCGATGGAGTAGTTCCTCTCCGCTGGAGAGAAGGTCCTAGAGAAAAAACCACAAGTGACAGCATGCCCGGAAGAATTTTTTTGTAGAAGAACAGCTCCAGCTCCCACTGAGGAGGCATCAACCTCCAATAGGAAGGGTTTGGAAGGGTCAGGTCTGGAGAGCACGGGAGCCGAAGAAAAGGCAGACTTGAG
The DNA here is from genome assembly GCF_029499605.1 of Hyla sarda. Classification (NCBI taxonomy): domain Eukaryota; kingdom Metazoa; phylum Chordata; class Amphibia; order Anura; family Hylidae; genus Hyla; species Hyla sarda. The sequence continues at coordinate 57,361,337 of NC_079200.1, forward strand.
TCGTTTAAAGGAGTCTTCTGCTTGAGGAGGCCAGGACTTGGGATCAGCATTTTTTTTGGTTAAAGCCACGATAGGAGCCACAATGGTAGAAAAATGTGGAATAAATTGCCTGTAATAATTGGCGAACCCCAAAAAGCGTTGGATAGCACGGAGTCCGGAGGGGCGTGGCCAATCTAAGACGGCAGAGAGTTTGTCTGGATCCATCTGTAGTCCCTGGCCAGAGACCAAATATCCTAGAAAAGGAAGAGATTGGCATTCAAACAGACATTTCTCAATTTTGGCATAGAGTTGGTTGTCACGAAGTCTCTGAAGAACCATACGGACATGCTGGCGGTGTTCTTCTAGATTGGCAGAAAAAATTAGGATATCGTCCAGATATACAACAACACAGGAGTATAACAGATCACGAAAAATTTCATTGACAAAGTCTTGGAAGACGGCAGGGGCATTGCACAGTCCAAAGGGCATGACCAGATACTCAAAGTGTCCATCTCTGGTGTTAAATGCCGTTTTCCACTCGTCCCCCTCTCTGATGCGGATGAGGTTATAGGCGCCTCTTAAGTCCAATTTAGTGAAGATGTGGGCACCTTGGAGGCGATCAAAGAGTTCAGAGATGAGGGGTAAGGGGTAGCGGTTCTTAACCGTGATTTTATTAAGACCGCGGTAGTCAATGCAAGGACGTAGGGAGCCATCTTTTTGGACACAAAGAAAAATCCGGCTCCGGCAGGAGAGGAGGATTTACGGATAAAGCCCTTTTTTAGATTCTCCTGGACGTATTCGGACATGGCAAGAGTCTCTGGGGCAGAGAGAGGATAAATTCTGCCCCGGGGTGGAGTAGTACCCGGGAGGAGGTCGATAGGGCAATCATAAGGCCTGTGAGGAGGTAGAGTCTCAGCTTGTTTTTTGCAGAAAACATCCGCGAAGTCCATATAGGCCTTAGGGAGACCGGTTACTGGAGGAACCACAGAGTTACGGCAAGGGTTACTGGGAACCGGTTTTAGACAGTTCTTGGAACAAGAGGACCCCCAACTCTTGATCTCCCCAGTGGACCAATCCAGGGTTGGGGAATGAAGTTGAAGCCAGGGAAGTCCAAGGAGAATCTCCGAGGTGCAATTGGGGAGGACCAAAAGTTCAATCCTCTCATGATGAGATCCGATGCTCATAAGAAGGGGCTCCGTGCGGAAACGTATGGTACAGTCCAATCTTTCATTATTTACACAATTGATGTAGAGGGGTCTGGCGAGACTGGTCACCGGGATGTTGAACCTGTTGACGAGAGAGGCCAAAATAAAATTTCCTGCAGATCCAGAGTCCAAGAAGGCCACTGTAGAGAAGGAGAAGGCAGAGGCAGACATCCGCACAGGCACAGTAAGACGTGGAGAAGCAGAGTAGACATCAAGGACTGTCTCACCTTTGTGCGGAGTCAGCGTACGTCTTTCCAGGCGGGGAGGACGGATAGGACAATCCCTCAGGAAGTGTTCGGTACTAGCACAGTACAGGCAGAGGTTCTCCATACGGCGTCGTGTCCTCTCTTGAGGTGTCAGGCGAGACCGGTCGACCTGCATAGCCTCCACGGCGGGAGGCACAGGAACAGATTGCAGGGGACCAGAGGAGAGAGGAGCCGAGGAGACGAAACGCCTCGTGCGAACAGAGTCCATATCTTGGCGGAGTTCCTGACGCCTTTCAGAAAAACGCATGTCAATGCGAGTGGCTAGGTGAATAAGTTCATGTAGATTAGCAGGAATTTCTCGTGCGGCCAGAACATCTTTAATGTTGCTGGATAGGCCTTTTTTGAAGGTCGCGCAGAGGACCTCATTATTCCAGGACAATTCTGAAGCAAGTGTACGGAATTGTACGGCATACTCGCCAACGGAAGAATTACCCTGGACCAGGTTCAACAGGGCAGTCTCAGCAGAAGAGGCTCGGGCAGGTTCCTCAAAGACACTTCGGATTTCCGAGAAGAAGGAGTGTACAGAGGCAGTGACGGGGTCATTGCGGTCCCAGAGCGGTGTGGCCCATGACAGGGCTTTTCCGGACAGAAGACTGACTACGAAAGCCACCTTAGACCTTTCAGTGGGAAACAGGTCCGACATCATCTCCAGATGCAGGGAACATTGGGAAAGAAAGCCACGGCAAAACTTAGAGTCCCCATCAAATTTATCCGGCAAGGATAAGCGTATCCCAGGAGCGGCCACTCGCTGCGGAGGAGGTGCAGGAGCTGGCGGAGGAGATGACTGCTGAAGCTGTGGTAGCAACTGTTGTAGCATAACGGTCAGTTGAGACAGCTGTTGGCCTTGTTGCGCTATCTGTTGTGACTGCTGGGCGACCACCGTGGTGAGGTCAGCGACAACTGGCAGAGGAACTTCAGCGGGATCCATGGCCGGATCTACTGTCACGATGCCGGCTGGCAGGTAGTGGACCCTCTGTGCCAGAGAGGGATTGGCGTGGACCGTGCTAGTGGACCGGTTCTAAGCCACTACTGGTTTTCACCAGAGCCCGCCGCAAAGCGGGATGGTCTTGCTGCGGCGGTAGTGACCAGGTCGTATCCACTAGCAACGGCTCACCTCTCTGACTGCTGAAGATAGGCGCGGTACAAGGGAGTAGGCAGAAGCAAGGTCGGACGTAGCAGAAGGTCGGGGCAGGCAGCAAGGATCGTAGTCAGGGGCAACGGCAGAAGGTCTGGAAACACACGCAAGGAACACACAAGGAACGCTTTCACTGGCACTAAGGCAACAAGATCCGGCAAGGGAGTGCAAGGGAAGTGAGGTAATATAGGGAAGTGCACAGGTGAAAACCCTAATTGGAACCACTGCGCCAATCAGCGGCGCAGTGGCCCTTTAAATCGCAGAGACCCGGCGCGCGCGCGCCCTAGGGAGCGGGGCCGCGCGCGCCGGGACAGAACAGACGGGGAGCGAGTCAGGTAGGGGAGCCGGGGTGCGCATCGCGAGCGGGCGCTACCCGCATCGCGAATCGCATCCCGGCTGGCAGCGGGATCGCAGCGCCCCGGGTCAGAGGACGTGACCGGAGCGCTGCAGCGGAGGGAGTGAAGCGAGCGCTCCGGGGAGGAGCGGGGACCCGGAGCGCTCGGCGTAACACTTCTCACATTTTAGTCTTCAAGGAAAGTTACTCACCCCAGGGGTTGAAGGGGTACTCAGCTTGAAAACATCTTGTCTTCAATCCAAAGTATAGGGGACAAGATGTCTGATCACGGGGATCTCCCAAATGGGGATCCCGGTGATCTCCAGGCTGGCAGCAGCAGCGTCTGAAACAAAGAAGCTTCCGTGTTTGTGACTTCACACCACGCCCCCTCCATTCAAGTCTATGGGAGGAGGCGTGATGGCTGTACATAGCCGTCACGCCTCCATCTACAGACATGGATGGAGGGGGCGTGGCGGCTGTAGTCGCCAGTTATCCGGCATGGAGTGAAGTTCGCTCCATGCATCGGATGACTGGGGTGCCGCAGCGGAGATAGGGGATAAGATGTTTTCGGGCAGAGTACCCCATTAAAGCATGATATGCTCCAGAGACACCTGTATACATGAGTTTAGGGTCCTTAAAGTGCATTTCAGATTTACAGGTAAAGGAGAATGCATGTCAATGGAAGACAGGTAATGCCTTAATTGGTGGAAGTCTCTGGGAGACAGATGAAACCTACTTGTTGGTCAAATGGGAGAAGACCTTGAGCATATTATAGTCCGCCAAAGTATTGAGACCCTTCCATTTCCATTCATAGTAATTAGAGTCAGGAATTTAAACAATCTCTAGAGGTATCTCTAAATACCTGACAGAAAGTACAAAGTTATCATCCACACCTGCAACCCCATCCCAATAGCCTGATAACCCGCATGCCTGATAAGTGTGCAAGTGGTGACACATTCTCTTTATATATCGCAACTCTATTACAGCTCAACCCTATTCAGCTCTGCTACAAGTTCACTAGGACATTGCTGTGTTGGGTACTGCAGAGAAAGGGTTGCGGCCTTCCTTCTGCTTATTGTGTTATGCCAGGTGGGAAAGTGCACATCCCTAAACTGAGCCTCTCTTCTGTCTATACTTGTTTGGACTATCCACCCTAAAAGGCAACCTCCATCTGGGCGATGGTGTACAATGGGCTAAGGGCTCAGTGATATAAGGTAGGTCAGACCAGCCAGGTCAAACCAAACGGGAATATAAAAGATAAGATCAGAGTGCGAAAGGGAAAACCTGAAAATAAGCTAGGGAGGCAATACCAGGAGGGCAACACAGTATAAAGTTAGAAACAGAGAAAAAACAAATAACAGGTATGGGTCAAACCAGGAAAATACATCAAGTCCCAATCGGCAAAAGCAAGGATAGGGATTTGGCAAATGGTCAAGATCCTAATAAAGCTGAGTAGTAAGAATATTACTGTAGGCTGTAGAAAGACCAATCATGGACATCTAAGCAAATCTGTCGGACGTTATTCCGCCATCAGGAGAAATGAGCGTTGGCATCACTGCTGATTGGCCAATCGGGCCTGCAACATAGTGACGTGTGCCTCTGCACTACAAAGAGGCAGTCGTCATAGCGATCGGGATGGTCCCAGTGCCTTTCTGCAGGGACTGGATGAAGTGGAGGGTTAGAACCGGATCCCTTAACATACTATGAATTCTCTCTAATAGGAATTATTTAGTTGAGAATTGGAAAATGTTGGTTCTTTATGTTATGTTGATATTTCAATAAGATGGTCAACAGATACTGTCAAGAAATAAGAACAGAAAATTTGCATAGATTCTACATTTACTTATTAAATATTAAAATGAAAGATACCAGACAAGAGCCCGATGCATCTTCATCTGCCACCAACATTCTATACGGGTACAGAAACTGGAAGGAGAACCCTTCCTAAGATGTCAAAGTACATTAACTCTATCTATCTAGCTCATATCTAGTAATAGAGTATATATATTTCTTTATGCCATATATATTGATCCATCTATCAATCTAATCTATCTATCTATCTATCCACCTATCTATCTGTTATATATCTCATATCTATCTATCTATTTATCTATCTATCTCATATCTATCTATCTCATATCTATCTATTATACATGGTGGGCCATTTATATGGAAACTGTTCATCTAGGAATGCTCGGACCTGACACCCATAATGTGGTGGTGCACCATCTTGCTGGAAAAACTCAGGGAACGTGCCAGGTCTGAGCATTCCTAGATGAACAGTTTCCTGGAAAGTGGATTGGTCGTCGTGGGCCAGTTAAATGGCCCCCAAGGTCTCCAGATCTGACCCCCTTAGACTTTTATCTTTGGGGTCATCTGAAGGCAATTGTCTATGCTGTGAAGATACGAGATGTGCAGCACCTGAAACTACGGATACTGGAAGCCTGTACTAGCATTCCTCCTGTGGTGTTGCTATCAGTGTGTGAAGAGTGGGAGAAGAGGGTTGCATTGACAATCCAACACAATGGGCAGCACATTGAGCACATTTTATAAGTGGTCAGAAACTTGTAAATAACTCATGAAAGAATAAAGTTACGTTAAAACCAAGCACATCATTGTTTTTCTTGTGAAATTCCCAATAAGTTTGATGTGTCACATGACCCTCTTCCTATTGAAAAAACTAAAGTTGGATTCAAAATGGCCGACTTCAAAATGGCTGCCATGGTCACCACCCATCTTGAAAAGTTTCCCCCCTCACATATACTAATGTGCCACAAACAGGAAGTTAATATCACCAACCATTCCCATTTTATTACGGTGTATCCATATAAATAGCCCACCCTGTATATCTCATATCTATCTATTATATATCTCATATTTATCTATCTCATATCTGTCTATCTATCTATCTATCTATCTATCTATCTATTTCATATCTATCTATCTATCTATCTATCTATCCCATATCTATTTATTTCATATCTATCTATCTATCTATCTCATATCTATCTATTATATAGCTCATATCTATCCATCTATCTCATATCTATCTATCTATCTCAAATATATCTATCTATCTCATATCTATCTATCTATCTATCTATCTATCTATCTATCTATCTAGATTCCCAGGAAACAGCAGCACACAAAAAATTGGTGTAAAAAAGTGAAGATTTATTCCATCAAAACACTGGATTGATGGAATAAATCTTCACTTTTTTACACCAATTTTTGTGTGTGCTGCGGTTTCCTGGGTATCTACTGAAGAGTGGAGCCTCTAACCAAGGCTCCCATACAGCGTGCACTGACTTTACATATTGCTTCTTGTGGTTGTGCTGCTCTTCTGGAATTTTTATCTATCTATCTATCTATCTATCTACCTATCTACCTATTATATATCTCCTATCTATCTATCTCAAATGTATGTATTATATATCTCCTATCTATCTATCTATCTATCTATCTATCTATTTATCTATCTATCTCATCTTTATCTAATAATTGACCATGTCTTCTCTTATCCCATTATTATCTATCTCATTCATCATAAATTCCCAGTATAAATTCTGAGATGAACGCTCACAGGGAACCAGATTCATAGAACAAGACAGATCAATTGCTAATATGGAAGCAAATTATTTCATTTATTTTGTTCCTGAATGAGGGAATACAGCGTAATCGATTTGTTAAAGACTTACTTTGAAGGCGAAAGAAAAGAAGTCTGAACACTGGAAAGATTTAAGAGAACATGACTTGAATAGGTAAAGGAGCCAAGATACGCTCAGGGTTTTCTGCTATTGGAAATACGGTTTAATCACTGTATAATGAAACGTTTTGCAACTTTCTAACATACTTAGTACTTCAGTTCTTGCCATGAGACAATGGAAACATTTAGCTTAGATCTAGAAGCTGAAATAATGCAACAATTTGCTACAATTGTATCCAGCCCAGACAATTCTGTGTGAGCTATAGTCTGCTGCTGCACAATTCTCTCACCTGTACTGATAGTTTCCTACACAAGTAAAATGTCACAGACTGCAGCTGTCAGGACCGACTGTGGGGGGGGGGGGGGGGGGGGGGGTTACAGGGAGAGTGAGCCCTAAACTGACCCGAAAAACACTCTTCCTGCCCACTTTCCCATCCATCCTAAACAATGGAACGACAACTGGGCACCTGTCCCTTCCTACGCTAAAGTGCAGTGGAGTAAAAACACAAATACTTAGTCAGTCACAGGCCAGAAACGGAAAACTACTAGACAACCAGATGTACCAGACAGGATATAAATACTAACAAAACACTGTTCACAAACAGGTACAAGAACAAAGGACAAAGAGCAGATCAACCAAATAGGATATAAATATAGTACACTGTTCACACTGAGACACAGAACATACAAAATGGACACCCCACTACACAAAAGGAGTAGCCATTAATAATAAGGCCAAATAGGCTAATGGCCAGTGGACACACTCCCCCGTATGGAAAACATGCTGACCCAGTAGGAAACAGAAATATTATACATGAAACACTAGACTAGAACCGGATGAGTCTGAATAGACTCCAGAATACCAAACAGGAATATAACATACAGAGCACAGGTAACAAGCAAGACATAGTGTGAACAGACAAATAACAGAAAGGATATACAAATCCTAAAACTGACTAAACAAACACAGATTATAATTTACTATAAGCATGCTACATAACATGGCTAAAACCAGAACATACAAAGTGCATGCTAAAAAAAAATAGTAGATTAAAACTCAAACAAAGAGTGTTTCACCAAGAGCTCCATAGCAGCATGTCAAGCATGAAAGGATGTCAATCCCCAGCTCAAAAGCTAGACAGAGTTGGCCTTATCTAGACACACCCAAAGAGCTCTTGGATGAAAGGGTAAAAGCTTTAACTATTCCCTGGCCGGGGAACATAAAACTGTTCAAACCACCAAAATCAAATGGCAGTCTGAACATAACCCAAGACAGACATTACAGCAGCTTTTGGAATACTCTTCCCTCATGCTTTATACTGCAGTTAAAGGGGTACTTTGGGGGAATTTTTTTTTCAAATAAACTGCTGTCAGAAAGTTAAAGTTACAGATTTGTAAATTACTTCTATTTTAAAGTCTTAATTCTTCCAGTATTTATCAGCTGCTGTATGCCCCAGAGGAAGTTATCTAATCATTTCCAGTCTGACCACAGTGCTCATTGCTGACACCTCTGTCCACATCAGTAATTGTCAAGAGTAAAAGCAAATCTCAAAAGCACTGTGGTCAGACAGAAAAGAACTATACAACTTCCTCTGGAGCATACAGCAGCTGATTAAGAAGGATTAAGATTTTTACATAGAAGTAATTTACAGATCTGTATTACTTTCTGGCACCAGTTGATTTGAAAACATTTGTTTTTCACTCCTTTAACCTAATGAGGACGCAGGGCGTATGCATATGCCCTGCATCCCTGATCCTTAAGGACTCAGGGCGTACCTGTACGCCCTGAGTATTTCCGGTCCCCGACGCTCGCTGGGCGGGGACCGGGATGCCTGCTGAAATTATTCAGCAGGCATCCCGTGACAATTCCGGGTCAGTCGGGTCCCCTGTGACCCGGAAAAAAGGATGATAGGTGCCGTCCTGTAATGGCACCCACTCCGCCCCTATTCGGGTGGGCGAGAGCGGGTGCCTGGAGTCATTATCTGGCATGGGGTCTCCGATCCCCGGCATCTGAGCAGGAGCAGAGAAAGCAGCAGCGACAGGAGGATCCTCAGAGCACAGCAGCAGTAGGTAAGGCTGGTCTCCTGCTATTGCTTAGCAATAACTCCCAGCATGCACAAAAGGGCATGCTGGGAGTTGTTGTTATGCAACAGCAGAAGGCACAACTACAACTCCCAGCATGCCCTTTGGTAGTTTGTGCATGCTGGGGGTTGTAGTTATGCAACAGCTGGAGGCACATTTTTGCGATTACAGCTGCTGCATAACTACAACCCCCAGCATGCATGGACAGCCAAAGGGCATACTGGGAGTTGCAGTAGTGTGCCTCTAGCTGCTGCATAACTACAAGTCCCAGCATGCCCTTTTGTGCATGCTGAGAGTTGTAGTTTTGCAACAGCTGAAGGCACACTGGTTGTGAAACACTGGGTTAAGTAACAAACTCTGTGTTTTGCAACCATTGTGCCTCCAGCTGTTACATAACTACAACCACCAGTATGCACGGACAGCCAAAGTGCATGCTGGAAGTTGTAATTTTGCATCAGCTGGAGGTTTGCTCCCGTCCCCTCCCCCCATGTGAATGTACGGGGTACATTCACACAAGTGGGGGTTTACAGTGAGTTTCTCGCTGAAAATTTGAGATGCAGCAAATTTTCCACTGCAACTCAAACTCCTAGCAGGAAACTCGCTGTAAACCCCCACCCGTGTGAATGTACCCTAAAAACACTACACTACACTAAACAAAATAAAAAGTAAAACACTACAAATACACACACCCCTACACAGTTACCTCCCCCCCAAAAAAATGAAAAATTTTGGTACGGCAAATCCCTAATTTAGACCTCAAATATGCATAGCGCTCTCTCACTTTGGAGCCCTGTCGTATTTCAAGGAAACAGTTTAGTGCCACATTTGGCGGGTTTTCCATACTCGGGAGAAATTGCCTAACACATTTTGGTGGGCTTTTTCTCCTTATACCCTTTATGAGGGTGCTTTCACATGCTATCACACCAGCATGTTGTGGTAAAAAAAATTTACATTTTTCACACTTACATGCTGGTGGTGCCCCATACTTTTCATTTTCACAAGAAGTAAAAGAAAAAAAGACCCCCAAAATTGGTAACAGTACGAAAATACCCATTATGTGGGTGTAAAATGTTCTGCGGGCGCACAACAAGGCTTAGGAGTGAGAGCGCACTATGTACATTTGAGGCCTAAATTGGGGATTTGCACAGGGGTTGCTGATTTTACAGCAGTTCTGACATAAACGCAAAAAAATAAATACCCACACGTGACCACACATTGGAAACCACACCCCTCATGGAACGTAACAAGGGGTATAGTGAGCCTTAACACCCCACAGGTGTTTGAAGAATTTTCGTTAGTTGAATGGGAAAATGAAAAAAAAAAATTCACTAAAATGCTGGTGTTACCCAAAATTTTTCATTTTCAGGAAAAAAAGCCCCCCAAAATTCCAAAATACTATGCCATGTGTATTTTTTATTTTTTTTGCTGTTCTGGCACCATAGGGGCTTCCTATATGTGACATGCTCCACAAAAACTATTTCAGCAAAATTCACTCTCCAAAATCCCATTGTCGCTCCTTCCTTTCTGAGCCCACTACTGCACCCACAGAACACTTTACATCCACATATGAGGTATTTCCTTACTCGCGAGAAAGTTGGTTACACATTTTGGGGGGATTTCTCTCCTTTTACCCCTTGTAAAAATAAAAAAAATGGCTCTACATGAACATGCGAGTGTAAAAAATGAAGATTTTGAATTTTCTCCTTCATTTTGCTGCTATCCCTTTATGTTATTTTGAATACTTTGAGGGGTGCAGTTTCTGTCATTCATGGGGTATTTCTCACAGAAAAGCCCCTCAAATCCACTTCAAAACTGAACTGGTCCCTAAAAGATTAAGATTTTGAATTTTTCATGAAAATTTGTAAAAATTGCTGCTATACTTTGAAGCCCTCTAATGTCTTCAAAAAGTAAAAACATGTCAACTTTATGATGGCAACATAAAGTAGACATATTGTCCCTCATTTACTTTTGCAAACCTGATATGTTTTGTCGGGTTGTGTGCCAGAATCTGTCGCATTGCACCAGATTCTGTCGCATTGAGCCAGAAATTCTGTCTGCGCCAGAGTTTTCACCAGAATTTGCGCCAGAATTGAAAAACCCGACTAACACTACATTTTGCTGAGAAAACCTGAAAAAGGGGCGTGGCCGCATAAAGGGGGAATGGTCTCAGAAAAGGGGCGTGTTCCCGACATTTTCACAAAACCCCAACATATTTACTAAGGTTTCCACATAAAATTAGGTGGATTTAAACTGAGGAAAACCCAACAGATCAGAGCATGTGTACAAAAAGCAAAGTGTAGTGAAAGTGGAAAATGTAAGGAAACCTTAGTAAATACGGTGGAAAATAAATTGTAGGGAATTTAAACCCACAAAGAAACCTACACAACACTCTTAGTAAATGAGGGCCATTGTGTTTGTGAATCAAGATATAATTAATTTGGAATGTCCATTTTCCTTATAAGCAGAAAGTTTCAAAGTTAGAAAATGGCATTATTTTCAAGAATTCCATGACATTTGGGCATTTTTCACCAAGAAAGGATGCACGTAACAAAAATTTACCACTACGTTAAAGTAGAATATGTCACAAAGGAGTTAAAGGGGTTAAAGCTCACTCCAGCTTAGTTCATGTAAGGCTGATTTTCAATATAGAAATACATGTATCACATTTATACTCAAATACGTTTTAGTAAGATAAAACTGGGAGATGATCCACTCATTTGAAGACATGGCCATATTGGCCATATCCATTAGAAAGAGAGCTGCCCTTGTTTACTGCCTCTCCCCTTCGGCTCTTTAACACCTTAAGGACTTAGGCCTTTTTTGCAAATCTGACCACTGTAACTTTAAGCATTAATAACTCTGGGATGCTTTTACTTTTCATTCTGATTCTGAGATAGTTTTTTTGTGACATTTTGTCGATACTTGCATCATTTCTTGGTGAAAAATTCCAAAATTTGAACATCCCAAATAAATTATATATTGATTCACATATACAATATGTCTACTTTATGATTGCATCATAAAGTTGACATGTTTTTACTTTTGAAAGACATCAGAGGGCTTCAAAGTATAGCAGCAATTTTCCAATTTTTCACAACATTTTCAAAATCAAAATTTTTCAGGGACCAGTTCAGTTTTGAAGTGGATTTGAAGGCCCTTCGTATTAGAAATACCCCACAAATGACCCCATTATAAAAACTGCACCCCTCAAAGTATTCAAAATGACATTCAGTAAGTGTGTTAACCCTTTAGGTGTTTCACAGGAATAGCAGCAAAGTGAAGGAGAAAATTCAATATCTTATTTTTTTACACTTGCATGTTCTTGTAGACCCAGTTTTTGAAAGGAGAAAATTTTTACTAAAATTTGTAACCCAATTTCTCTCGAGTAAGGAAATATCTCATATGTATATGTCAAGTGTTCGGCGGGCACAGTAGAGTGCTCAGAAGGGAAGGAGCGACAATGGGATTTTGGAGAGTGAGTTTTTCTGAAGTGGTTTTTGGTGGGCATGTCACATTTAGGAAGCCCCTATGGTGCCAGAGCAGGAAGAAAACCCCCACATGGCATACTATTTTGGAAACTAAACCCCTCAGGGAACGTAACAAGGGGTCCAGTGAGCCTTAACACCCCATAGATGTTTGACGACTTTTAGTTAAAGTTTGATGTGTAAATGAATTTTTTTTCACTAAAATGCTAGTTTTTCCCCAAATTTAACATTTTTACAAGGGGTTATAGGAGAAAATGGCCCCAAAATTTGTAACCTCATCTCTTCTGAGTATGGAAATACCCCATGTGTGGACGTCAAGTGCACTGCGGGCGCACTACAATGCTCAGAAGAGGAGTCACATTTGGCTTTTGGAAAGCAAATTTTTCTGAACTGGTTTTCGGGGGCATGTCGCATTTAGGAAGCCCCTACGATGCCAGAACAGCAAAAAAAAAAAAATGCACATGGCATACTATTTTGGAAACTACGCCCCTCAAGGAACGTAACAAGGGGTACAGTGAGCCTAAACACCCCACAGGTGTTTGATAACTTTTAGTTAAAGTTTGATGTATAAATGAAATTTTTTTTTCACTAAAATGCTGTTTTTTTCCCCAAATTTTAAATATTACAAGGGGTAATAGGAGAAAATACCCCCCCAAATTTTTAATCCAATCTCTTCTGAATATGGAAATACCCCATGTGTGGAAGTCAAGTGCTCTGCTGGCACACTACAATGCTCAGAAGTGAAAGAGCACAATTGAACTCATGGAGAGAAAATTTGGTTGGAATAGAAGTCGGGGGCCTTGTGCATTTACAAAGCCCCCCGTGGTGCCAGAAAAGTAGACCCCCATCATTCGACCCCATTTTGGAAACTACACCCCCTACAGAATTTAATAAGGGGTGCAGTGAGCATTTACACCCCACTGGCGTTTGACAGATCTTTGGAACAGTGGGCTGTGCAAATGAAAAATTACATTTTTCATTTTCACGGACCACTGTTCCAAAAATCTGTCAGACACCTGTGGGGTGTAAATGCTCACTTTACCCCTTATTACATTCCATGAGGGGTGTAGTTTCCAAAATGGGGTTACATGTGGGGGGTTCCATTGTTCTGGCAATATGGGGGCTTTGTAAACACACTTGGCCTTCAATTCCGGACAAATTTTCTCTTCAAAATCCCAATGGCGCTCCTTCTCTTCAGAGAATTGTAGTGCGCCCGCAGAGCACTTTACATCCCCATATGAGGTATGTCCTTACTCAGAAGAAATGGGGGGCTTTTTTCCTATTTTACCTTGTGAAAATGAAAAATGTAGGGTAACACCAACATTCTAGTAAAAAATTTTTTTTCCTTTTCCCATCCAACTTTAAAGAAAATTTGTCAAACACCTGTTGTGTGTTAAGGCCCACTATACCCCTTGTTATGTTCTGTGAGGGGTGTAGTTTCCAAAATGGGGTCACATGTGGGTATTTTTTTTGTTAATGTCAGAACTGCTGTAAAATCAGCCACCCCTGTGCAAATCACCAATTTAGGCCACAAATGTACAACGTGTGCTCTCACTCCTGAGCCTTGCTGCAACACCAGCTTGTTAGTGTAAAAAATAAATTTTTTTACACTAACCGGCTGATGTAGACCCCAACATTTCCTTTTCATAAGGGGTAAAAGGAGAAAAGCACCGCAGAATTTGTAACTCAATTTCTCCCGAGTACGGAAATACCCCATATGTGGCCCTAAACTGTTTCCTTGAAATACAACAGGGCTCCGAAGTGAGAGAGGGCCATGCGCATTTGAGGACTAAAAATTGAATGCATGGGGTGGACATAGGGATATTCTACGCCAGTGATTCACAAACAGGGTGTCTCCAGCTGTTGCTAAACTCCCAGCATGCCTGGACAGTCAGTGGCTGTCCAAAAATTCTGGGAGTTGCTGTTTTGCAACAGCTGGAGGCTCTGTTTTGGAAACACTGCCGTACAATATGTTTTTTATTTTTATTTGGGGGGATAGTGTAAGGGGGTGTATATGTAGTGTTTTACCCTTTATTATGTGTTAGTGTAGTGTCGGGTTTTTAGGGTACATTCACACTGATGGGTTTACAGTGAGTTTCGCGCTAGGAGTTTGTTGGCAGAAAATTTGCCGCAGCTCAAACTAGAAGCAGGAAACTTACAGTTAACCTGCCCGTGTGAATGTACCCTGTACATTCACATGGGGGGGGGGGGAGCAAACCTCCATCGGTTGCAAAACTACGTTTGCAACAGCTGGAGGCACACTGGTTGGAAAACCTTCAGTTAGGTTCTGGTATCTAACTCAGTATTATCCAACCAGGGTGCCTCCAGCTGTTGCAAAACTACAACTCCCAGCATGTATTGATCGCCAAAGGGCATGCTGAGAGATGTAGTTATGCAACAGCTGGAGGTACGCAACTAAAATTCCCAGCATGCCGAGACAGCTGTTTGCTGTTTTGACATGCTGGGATTTTCAGTTTTGCAACATCTGGAGGGCTACAGTTTAGAGACCACTGCACAGTCATCTCCAAACTGTAGCCCTCTAAATCTTGCAAAACAACAAATCCCAGCATGCCCAAACGGCTGTCTGGGCATGATGGGAGTAGTAGTTTTGCAACATCTGGAGGATTACAGTTTAGAGACCACTGTACAGTGGTCTCCAATCTTTAACCTCCCCCCCCCCCTGATCTGCTATTGGTCGTCGCTTCTTGATGTCTGAATTGACCTGTGATTTCCGGCGATCGCCAACATGGGGGGTGTCAGGACCCCCCTGGCATATGCGCGGGATGCCTGCTGATAGATATCAGCAGTCATCCCGATCCGGTCCCCAACCGGCTAGCGGCGGGGACCGGAATTCCCATGGGCGTATCCATACGCCCTACGTCCTCAAGGATTCAGGATGAAGAGGTTAAGAAGGTCTTGGGCTCAGAAACCCCATTTATGATGCCCATATCACCTAATAGGGCATGGACAGGGGTTATTAGTATAGGATAAAAACTTTTCTTTCTGTCTGCTTTCCTTTCTAGAAACCGCACCACCTTTCTCTAAAGGCTTTGCCAGGTATTGCAGTTCAGCTCAATCCAACATATATATAGGCTGCCTCTGGTATTGCAACTCATTCCCATTTAATTTAAATGCTGTAATAATAGACATAGCCGTAGATAAGAATGGTGCCATACTTGTCTAAAGGCTGTGTCTGGTATTACAGTTTGTCTTAATTTAAGTCAGTGTTTTCCAACGTGCAGCTCCAGCTGTTGTGAAGCTACAACTCCTGGCGTGCCCGGAAAGCTAAAGGCTGTCCGGGCACGCTGGGAGTTGCAGTTTTGCGACAGCTGTAAGTGTCCTGATTGTAAAACACTGATTTAAAGGGGAACTCCGGTGGAAACAAGTAGAAAACACATTTTTTCAAATCAACTGGAGCCTGAAAAGTTAAACAGATTTGTAAATTACTCCTATTAAAATGTCTTGATGCTTCCAGTACTTATTAGCTGCTGTATAAAACAGAGAAATTTGTGAAGTTCTTTCCAGCCTGACAACAGTGCTCTCTGCTGACACCTCTGTCCATGTCAGGAACTGTCCAGATTAGAATAATATCCCCATAGAAAACCTCTCCTGCTCTGGACAGTCCCTGACATGGACAGAGGTGTCAGCAGAGAGCACTGTTGTCAGGCTGGAAAGAACTTCACAAATGTATCTGTAGTACATCTGTAGTATACAGCAGCTGATAAGTGCTGGAAGGATTAAGATTTTTAAATAGAAGTGATTTGCAAATCTGTTTAACTTTCTTTCACCAGTTGATTTGAAAATATTTTTTTTTCCCACTGGAGTACCCCTTTAAGTGAATGCTGTAATACCAAACACAGCCATAGTCAAGAGTGGCGCTGTTTCAGAAACAAAAATAAATACATTTTTCTAACCTTCCACAAACATGTCTATCAATAATGATTGTGCTTTTATAAAATATGACTATAATTACCCTACATTAAAGGGGAAATTCTTAAAATAGAAAATTCTTCTGACCATGATTTTCTTTTCTTTTTTTCTTTTTTTTTTTCCTTTTTTCTTTTTCTCTGTTTATTGCTTCCAACCATAATATGTCATAGCATTAAAATCATATCAGAAATAAAACTAGGGGGAACTAATAGCTCTAAGTAATGTATCCATGGAGATAATCTCAGAGGAACTATAAAGCCACATAGAACAGAAGAATTCACATTATTTAACATCCAGAAAATGTTCTAATGATATTATCCAGACTTCCCGGTGTCTCCGCACCTCTAACACTAGCTGTCGGTGTTAATGAGCTGGCATTTAATCTGTCTCACCTATAGATGGCACTGTTGTATTTCTAGCCAGATGGCAGGGTGGGCTGGGCACACAATGCAGGGATATTTTAATTGGAATACATACATACATAAACACAATGAATAAATATGATAATTCCACCGCGCTCTACGGCAACATCAATACTTCAATACGTCTGATGCCTGGATGTCATTGCCCAGAATAGTCTCACTCACCTTTCATGGCTCACATCAGAGATGAATTTATGGATTGTTTAACCTAATAAAGCAGGGGGGTGGGGGAGGGACATGAGATTAAATTTCACTTATAAATCCCCATCATTTTAGCCTTCCAAAATCCAGTTAGTGATGACTTCAGATAAACACAACGCATGCCAGGAGGGTGCTGGCAAAGGGCTAATCCTCAGTCATTGAAGGTGACTATGCACGTGTCTGGTGTATGCTGTGCTGTGCAGGTGTAATGTTTTTTGATGGGTTTTACATATAGTTAAATATGGTAGGAAAATAAGTTACTGAGTAAAGTTTTGTGTCAGGGAGTTTCTGGTATTTAGCCCGTGATACCCATGAGTCAAAGTACTAAAGTAGCACCAAACCTCCAAGACCACTAGTGGTCAGAAAGGGTATTAATAAGTGATCTACTTAAAGGGCTATTCCAGGATTTTTTTTTCTTATTTGACTATGCTACAGGGGCTGTAAAGTTTAGTGTAGTTCATAATATAGTGTCTGTACCTGGGTTTGATGGTGGTCTCATATTTCTTCTGTGATTTTTTCCCCAAGGTTTATTTTTAACAGCATACAAAATGAGTGTAATTTTCCCAGCTTGCAGTGCGGCTTGAGACATTACATCTTTTAAGGTGATCAGAGGGAGCCTGTCGTTGCTTCAATGGGTGGAGTGTCCGCTGGGTGGGAGAAAGATCATTCTGTTTTTGCAACAGCTTCAGGCACCCTGGTCAGAAAACAATGGTCTATTGCATGGAAAGGATCACAGGTGTGTTTGAATGGGTGGGGTAGCTGATGTGTGGGAGGGAGAAAAGTGATCTCACACTTACAACAAACAAGGAATCATGGGGTTTGTAGTTTAACCCCTTAAGGACCCGGGCTTTTTCCGTTTTTTCATTTTCAATTTTTCCTCCTTCCTTAACTTTAAAAAATCATAACTCTTAAAAGTTTTCACCTAAAATTATATATAATGGCTTAATTTTTGCGTCACTAATTCTACTTTGTAATGACATTAGTCATTTTACCCAAAAATCTACGGTGAAACGGGAAAAAAAATCAATGTGCGACAAAATTGATGAAAAAACACTATTTTGTAAGTTTTGGGGGCTTCTGTTTTTACGCAGTACATTTTTTGTCAAAAATTATACCTTATCTTTATTCTGTAGGTCCATACGGTTAAAATTATGCCCTACTTGTATAGGTTTGAATTTGTATCACTTCCGAAAAAAATCATGAATACATGCAGGATAATTTATACGTTTCAAATGGTAATCTTTTGACCCCTATAACTTTTTTATTTTTATGTGTTCAGGGCGCTTTGAGGACTCATTTTTTGCGCCGTCATCTGAAGTTTTTAGCGGTACCATTTTTGTTCTGATCAGACTTTTTGATCACTTTTGTGGTATAAAAAGTGATCAAAAATGCGCTATTTTGGACTTTGGAATTTTTTTGTGCGTACGCCATTGAACGAGCGGTTTAAAAAGCAGTATATTTTTATAATTCGGACATTTCCGCACGTGCCGATACAACATATGTTTATTTTTATTATTATTTACATAATGTTTTTTTTATTTTTGGAAATGCCGGGTGATTCAAACTTTTATTAGGGGAAGGGATAATTGAAAGGGTTAATGATTTTTTTACACTTTTCTTATGCAATATTATAGCTCCTATAGGGGGCTATAACATTGCATTAACTGATCTTTTACACTGATTGATCCATCTTCATAGGAATGGATCAATCAGTGTTTTCGGCGATTGCTCAAGCCTGGATCTCAGGCTTGAAGCATTCATTCGGCGATCGGACAGCACAGGAGAAGGTAAGAAGACCTCCTCCTGTGCTACAGCTGTTTGGGATGCCGCGATTATACCGCGGCGATCGCGAACAGCTCCCTGAGCTAACCGGCACATTTTACTTTCGTTTTTAGCCTCACGGCTCAGCTATGAGCGCGCGGCTAAAGGGTTAATAGCGTGCCGCAAAGCAATCAGTGCCGCGCGCTATTAGAGGCGGGTCCCGGCTTCACTATGAGGCCGGGCCCGCCGCGATATGATGCGGGGTCACCGTGTGACCCCGCGTTATATCGCAGGACCGGGACTCATGACGTACGCATACGTCATGGGTCCTTAAGAGGTTAAGGGAACAAACTCCAACAGTAAATAGCCAGTTCACAAAAAGATAGCCACAGCTTTAAGGTAATCTCACAACATAACCATTTAGCCCCAAGACAAGCACATATCCTTCCTATGCATGTCCATTACTGTCTAGCAGGTACATACTAAAATGGTGGATAACCCCTTTAATCAGATAGATAACAGTGCCACAACAATAGGTATTAAATAACCCTGCCCTAGACTGCTAGGCATTCTGGAAATAACTCCATTTATTGCTCCTGACCACCAAAAATATGTTAAATCTTTATAACCCAGGATGCTAGCACTAACCCCTTAATGCACAAACTTGGGTAGTAGCATTAATCCTTTCACTACCCTAGACCACCAGGGATGCTAGCAGGAGAACATAAGGGATGTTGCTATTAACCACTTCACTACTTTCAACCATCAGGGATGCTGGCAGCAACCGCACTAAAACACCAGAGATGCTGGCATAAGCAACTTTACTGCCCTACACCACCAGAGATGACAGTAGTAGCACATTACTGCATTAGAACACCAGGGATACTGGCATTAGCCCTTTTACTACTCTAGACCATCAGAGTGCTAACAGCAACCTCTTTCTACAGTAGTACACCAAGGATGCTCTAGATTACCCAGGATGCTAGCACAACATTGTACAGTGCTAGAACACCAGAGATACTGGCATTAACTCCTCACTACTCTAGACCACCATGTTTGCTAGCAGCAAACACTTACTGCACTGGACGACCAGGGATGCTATCAGTAACTCCTAACTGCATCACTTAGTAGAGATGAACAAACTGATTAAAAGTTTGGTTCTACAAGCTCTGGTTCTGACCAAACTCCTCATGGGGCGGATGTATGGAGGTGTGCGCGATGTCAGGACGGGGGGGGGGGGGGTTCTATGGATTCAGTTTGCTCATAACTAAGTAGACCCACTCACATGACTACTTCAATAAGGATGAGTACAGATTAACGAGAATAAATGATAAGGTATCCTGGAACTTTTACCGCAAAACTATATATCAATCTGCTCAGCTCCTCCTTCTGTATAACATGATGCCTGCAGTTTGGGCTGCATTTTCAATAAAACAGTTTCCCTTTAAAATATCATGGAATTTGGAATTACTGCTGTCACTTGAGAATACCCACAGCATAGGACAAATGTCATCTTAGTTCTCTAAAGGCCTGTCAGCATTACAAGCCCCTGGAATCCCAACTGGTTTATATTTCTGTGGTAGGTATCCCACTGTGTTCTATGGCTATTGTGTTGGATGCAAAAATTTGGGCTATTATGCTCACTAACATGGCAAGCTTACCGCCTATTGATTTATTATTGGGTTCACTAGAAGCTTTTTATGAAGAGGTTGTTGTTTGCTTTGATTTCATTTCATAAGGTAGCCTGAAAGGAAAGCAGGTAATTTGAAGCTCGGATCCCTAATAAACATACATAACAAAATGTATAATTTACATAATTTCCACCGAAAACAAAGTTCCCTTTAAGTTCTTCTTCCACCGCAGTTTTCCTGCAGCTCAATCGCTCCCTTGCTGATAGCCTAAAACGAATGAAGAGAACTCCTTTCCCCGTCACCTGGGAGCGATTAGACTCTGAAGATGCTGCATCCTCGTGAAAATATTGTCCAATTTCCTGATGGGGAATGAATTAGAGTAATCTGCGGCGCGCACACTAAAACTGGGAATTAGAGACATAATATAAATGTTTAATTTTCTACTAATCTGTGCGGTTTTAAGGTGCCATGGTTCTCAATGGAATCCCTTCGTTCTACCCATGTGAATGCCAGGGAACCACCTTTAATACAAACATTTCTGTCATTTCTAGCTTTGTGTTGACAAGTCCAGCTTATGAATAATCAATGCACAGATCCCACCCTCCAAAAGAGTGCTGACATTTTCCTGCCCAAATATTGTAAATCCTGTTATTGAGTCAGAGAGCAGTGACTGTGTCCCTTTTGTGCCTCTTATCTGTGATCAGTGGAATGGAGGAAATTGGAATTCCGAGACTTTGAGGAGTCTTATCTCTCAGCTGGCAATAGAACATACAACGCTACTTTGCATAAACTCCCCTCTTAAATGCGTACGTGTATAATTGGATTCTTGTCTGTCTCTCACTTTGTCTGACATTAGGTTTTTGTTATATATTCATATTCTCTCATTTACTGAAAGACTCAAATGTCTCGCATTGAGAGGAAGAAGGTAGAGAAGAAATTATCCAATGGTCTTTTTGGGGCTAAATGGAGAACATGAAGCATGGCGGCAGAGTTGGCTTAGTATCAGGCTGAAGTTCTTCAGGCTCAATTGAGGACATTGTTGACTGTGTTAATATCATGGACCACACAAGACATATCAGAGGGGCCAAGATGCTACTGGTACAGGATTGGCTCCAAAATTTCATCCAAATGGGGTTGTCTTCTGCTGGACCTTTGGGTTACATTTTTGGGTCAATTCCTGGGCCAATACGTTCAAGTGTACGTTATACAATTGCTAAACAAACACTCCGATAGCTGTACTTCCTCAGCTCACTGAATAATGTCTCTGGTGGCTTCCTGACTCTTTCCCCTACAGATGATGTTGGGAAGGAGAAGCGACAGGTTTTATGGTTAGCGCTATGGCCATTCATTCTGGCAGATCCCCATAAACACACCAGGACAAATAAATGCAAATAATTTCAATCTTTATTAGACATACATGATTAAACACATTTAAAAGGGACAGCACAAAAAAACAGACAAAAGATGGCTGCTACATAGATAGGTATGTGATAATGTGCAAAAGAAGTTAAGTTAGTACTTACAGTATATTAAAGTGACTTATGCAATCTATAAAGCTGTCAATTTGTAGCATACAATAGATATGAGCAATGTAAACACTTCAACATGTAAACAGATAAATATTATGGCCGAAGCCACATATATTGCACAAAATGTAAAGTGACACAGTGATAAAGAACAGGGTAATCAAAGGAACCTGTAAAGATGCCTGATCTGTTGGTGGGCTAAGCAAGGAGGGACGTCTGTGGATGTAGGGAAAACCTTAAAGCATCACACACAGAGTCAGCAGATAAGCCAAAAAATAAATAGCTAAGGCACAGCAACAGATCAGAGCCATCATGGCCTAACACATACCACTATTCAGAACGCCAAACCCCAATGCCGTTTCGCAGTGAAGGCTTCCTCAGGGAGTATCCTTCTGGTCTATGGGCTATTCAACGATTTTTGGGGTTTGCCAATTACTACCGCCAATTGATTCCCCATTTCTCTTCTTTGGTTGCCCCAATTGTAGCCCTTACCAAAAAGAACAGTAACATAAAAAATTGGTCTCCTGAGGCTGACGACGCTTTCGGTTAAAATCTGCCTTCGCTTCAGCACCTCTTCTCTCGAGGCCTTATCCTGAAAGACCGTCTGTAGGAGCTGGCGCAGTTTTGACTCAGAAAACCAAGGGCAAAAACATTGCTTGTGTTTTTTTTTTTCCAAGACGTTTTCTCCTACAGAGAGGAATTATTCTATTGGCAATCGGGAACTCCTCGCCATCAACCTTGCTTTAGAAGAATGGCACCATCTTCTAGATGGTTCTATACATCCTGTCAGCATATATACAGATCACAAAAACCTCTTATATCTACAGTCTGCGCAACACCTGAATCGGGCAAGATGGTCGCTCTTCTTCTCCCGATTCAAAATCTTCATTCATTTTCGTCCCGTTGAGAAGAATGTTAGAGCCGATGCATTTTCTAGATCCTTCGATATTGTTGGTCAGGATTTAACTCCTCGTCATATTATTCCTCCAGAATGCCTGGTTACTGCAGCCCCAGCTTCTCTTCTTCAAGTGCCACCTGGGGACACGTTTGTGCCTCCTTGTCTCAGACGTTGTGTTCTCAGTTAGGGATACTCCTCACTGCTGGCTGGTCACTCGAGAATCAAGAAATCTTTTCAGTTAATCTCTCGACACTACTCGTGGCCACATCTCAAACGGAATGTCACTGACTACGTCAGTTCCTGTACTACCTGTGCTCGTGACAAGACTCCGCGGTTGAAAAGTGCTGGACTCTTACAACCCTTGCCAATTCCGGATACCCCGTGGACACATATAGCCATGGATTTCATCACCGATCTGCCACCTTCCTGTAACAATACCGTCATCTGGGTGGTCGTTGATCGGTTCTCCAAGATGGAACACTTTATTCCTTTGCCCGGATTTCCTTCTGCTCCTCTCTTGGCCAAAAATTTTCTAAACAAATCTTTCGCCTGCATGGTCTGCCTTCTCACATTGTCTCTGATTGTAAGGTACAATTCATTTCCAAGTTCTGGCATGCTCTTTGTTATTGTTTAAAAATCAATCTGGACTTTTCTTCCGCCTATCACCCACAATCCAATGGGCAGGTGGAGAGAGTTAACCAAATTCTTGAGGGCTACCTGCGACATTTTTTTTCGGCTCAGCAAGACAATTGGGTTGATATTCTGCCTTGGGCAGAGTTCTCTTATAATCACAGAGACTTTGAGTCCACAAAGATTTCTCCCTTTTTTGTTGTCTACAGTTCTTCATCCTCGTCCACCTCTTCCCCTGCCAGATTTCTCTGGAGTGCCGGTTGTAGATGCTCTAGTCAGAAATTTTGTATCCATCTGGCAGGAGACACAGCGTTCGTTGCGTTCCGCTTCCTCTCAAATTAAGTCTCAGGCTGACAAGAGGAGAAGGCCTCCTCCTTTTTTTTATCCTGGTGACAGGGTCTGGCTCTCCTCCAAGTATATTTGTTTCAAAATTCCCAGTTACAAGTTGGGTCCTCGTTACCTGGGTCCATTCAAGGTACGTCAAAAGATCAATCCAGTCTCTTACAAACTATGTCTGCCCTCCTCCCTTCGCATTCCAAATTTTTTCCATGTTTCCCTGCTCAAGCCTTTGGTAATTAATCGGTTTTCTCAAAAGGTCATTGCTCCCACTCCTGTCTCTGGTTCTTCTGACATTTACGATTTGAAAGAAATTCTAGCAATGAAAACTGTAAGAGGGTAACGTTTTTTTCTTGTTGACTGGAAGGGGTTTGGTCCTGAAGAGAGGTCTTGGGAGCCAGAGGAAAATATTTTTGATCGCAGCCTGGTCCAGGATTTTCTAAGACCCAAAAAGAGGGGGAGACCAAAGGGGGGTACTGTTATGGGCAGCGCTCCAGCCATTCATTCTGATAATTCTGACCTGCCGGTACCAGTGGCTCCGAGACTCGCAGTACGGGATGTGCCCGCATGCGAGTCTCGGGCATTGCCATGGGTAATGCTCCGGCCATTGCCGTGGGCAACGCTCCGGCCGTTCAGTCCGGCCGTGAGCGCACCCCTTCCTATGCTTGCGGCGGCCCCGGGACTCGCTGTATGCCCATACACGAGTCACAGGCATCTCCTTACCACGCAGTGCTCCAAGCCTCTGTCTGCACGCCACCGGCCCCTATCCTTAGGGCACGCACACCTTAAGGACACAGGGCTTTTCCGCTTATTTTTTGCGCCACCAATTCTACTTTGCAGTGACAGTCATTTTACCAAAAAATCCACGGCGAAATGGAAAAAAATTAATTGTGCGACAAAATTGAAGAAAAAATTTCATTTTGTAACTTTTGGGGGCTTACGTTTCTACGCAGTGCATTTTTGCGGTAAAAATAACACCTGGGCCCTCATTTACTAAGAGTGGAGTGTAGGTTTCTTTGTGGGTTTTAATTCCCTACAATTTATTTTCCATGATATTTACTAAGGTTTCCCTACATTTTCCACTTTCCCTACACTTTGCTTTTTTTACACATGCTCTGATCTGTAGGGTTTTCCTCAGCTCAAATCCACCACATTTTATGTGGAAACCTTAGTAAATATGTTGTTTTTTTGTGAAAATGTCAGGGACACGCCCCTTTCCAGAGACCAAGCCGCCTTTCCCCGGCAGCCACGCCCCTTTTTCGGGTTTTCTTTTTCGGGTTTTCTTCCGGCACAGACAGAATTTCTGGCACAATGCGACAGAATCTGGCGCACAACACGACAAAACATGTCAGGTTTGCAATAGTAAATGAGGGCCCTTATCTTTATTCTGTAGATCCATACGGTTAAAATGATACCCTACTTATATAGGTTGGATATTGTCGTACTTCGGAAAAAAATCATAACTACATGCAGGAAAATGTATATGTTGAGAATTCCTATTTTCTATCCCCTATAACT
Source organism: Hyla sarda (assembly GCF_029499605.1). Lineage (NCBI taxonomy): Eukaryota > Metazoa > Chordata > Amphibia > Anura > Hylidae > Hyla > Hyla sarda. The sequence continues at coordinate 57,386,382 of NC_079200.1, forward strand.
TTTTTATTTTTCCGCGTACGGGCTGGTATGAGGACTTCTTTTTTTGTGCCATGTTCTGAAGTTTTTATCGGTACCATTTTTGTATTGACCAGACTTTTTGATCGCTTTTTATTCATTTTTCCATGATATAGAAGTGACTAAAAAATACGGTATTTTGGACTTTTGAATTTTTTGCGCGTACGCCATTGACCATGTGGTTTAATTAACGATATATTTTTATAGTTCGGACATTTCCACACGCGGCGATACCACATATGTTTGTTTTTATTTACATTGTAGGGGGGTGATTCAAACTTTTATTAGGGAAGGGTTAAATGACCTTTGTTAACTTTTTTTAACTTTTTTTTTTGCAGTGTTATAGCTCCCATAGGGGGCTATAACACTGCACACACTGATCTCTTACCCTGATCCCTGCAAAGCCATAGCTTTGCATAGATCAGCGAGATAGGGGCTCAAATGCTCAAGCCTGTAGCTCAGGCTTGGAGCAATCAAATGCTGATCGGACACGACGGAGCAAGGTAAGGGGGTCTCAGCTCGCGTCCTAGCTGATCGGGACATCGCGATTTTCTGCCAGGATTTTCTGTCGGGAAGCATTTACTTTCATTGTTAGACGTCGCGGTCAACTTAGATCGTTGCGTCTAAAGGGTTAATACAACGGTGTGACCCCGTTTTAAACACCGGGACCGGGCGTTAAGGGGCCAGTGTGCCCTTAATTCGTCTGCTGCTGGGCGGACCGTATTTAAGTCTGGCACCTCCCTATCATGGTGTCGAATCTTCATGTCTTGTGCCAAGAGAAAGCATTTCTGCTGTGATTGCCTATGTTGTGTTCCTGACCTCCTGCTCATGACCTGGCCTTGCTCCTTTGCTGCCTGCTTCTTGACCTAGTGCTTGTTACCTGACCTTGCTCCTTTGCCGCCTGCCCTTCTGATCTGTGCTTGTCTTGATTACATCTCACCATCTGTGCAAAGTTACATCTGGGCAACCTGTGTGGACAGATCGTGCCAGGGGTAGCGACCTGGGGGCCGCCTGCTGCAGCAAGTCAATCCTGCTTTGCGGCGGGCTCTGTTTAAAACCAGCGGCACCTTAGACTCTGCTCCCTGCTACGGTTCAGCTATTGTCCACACAGTGGATCCACTACCCAGCCGCTTACAACAGGCTTGTTGATGTTTAGTGTTTGATTCTTCTGGTTTCCCTGGAGACAATCTTGGTAAAGGTGTCTATAATGGACAGAGGTGTGTGGCAGTGTCTCCCCATGTGTCACTTGCTATTGATCCTCATTCTCCCATTCATGCATGTTAATGATGGTCCGAGGTGGAAAAGCTATTGGCTGCTGAGAATTTGGGTGTCAGCTGTTGAATGTGTATGGGCACCTATGAACCCCAAATTGGGTTGTCCAAATAGATCTTTGAAGATTATTAAATATGAAAAGAAAAGATAGATCAGCTCACCGACTTGATTATAAACAGCCGAGCACTAGTAGATGTATGTTCGGAAGCACAGGTGCAGGGAGCCGCTTTTCCCCGTTGAAGGCAGGCAATGGAAGAAACTATCCAGCTCCCGATGATTCAGATAAAACTTAATGTTTAATACATCCAAGAAACGATTAAAAAGACTTTGCAGGGATGGAAAGTGACATGTCACTCATAAAAATGGAGTGAAATGCCGATGCGTTTCAAGCATAAGCTCTTAGTCATGGCAATAATATCACCTTACTGAGGGGTTTAAATATGCAAGTGCAAATGAAGCAGACCTCATTTCAGATACACCCACTAGGCTTCACAGCCGAAACTGACGGTATGCTTCATCAGACATCAGGTTCCCTGCACAGGTGCAGCATAGACGCTCCTTCTCTTTTGCTATTGTGGTACTACTGAACAACACCTAAATACTCATAAAGTTACTTGCAGCACAATGTTGAAAAGACACTTCGTATCTAAGGTGCAATAAATTCCGTACCTTGTCCCACATTAAAACATCTTAAAACTTTTCTTAGAGCCATTTTACCATGAAAGCAATGGAAAGGAAATATCACAGTTCCACAGACAAAGACTAGAGAATGACATTGTTGGGAATCCCAGATGCCAAGGGGTGCACTGCGTTTTTTTTTGACAACCTTTGACAGCCAAAGGTGAAAAAGTCAAGTGTTGCCTCCCTTCTTCCTATTTAGGAGATGAAAAAGTGTAGGTATCTGCCAAGATGCCACTCCCTAAAACCAAGAAGGTGTAATTCATGAGAAGCTGCCATCAATGGTTCTGCTGCAGAACCCTCGTCCATCTGACTGGTCCTTTTTCCTTTGGCAATGCCTGTGTTCAAGGTGTTGGTACATCTAACATTCTATTAATAAAATTGGTAAATCTAACAAAATATTCATAAAATCGTCTGTAGAATCTTCAGCAGAAATCCATGTATATCTTCAAATCTCTGACATAGATTTTCCCTTTCAGTACCTCAGACTTGGTCACAGTTTTGGATGCACTTTAGCCTCATTCAATGGGAATAACCACATGTAGATTATCCGATGCAAAATTTGTTAGATTTCACATTTAGGAAGTAACTTGTCACTTCTTTAGTTTTCTTTCATTTTGAGTCAGCATTGGGGAAAAAATCAGCATTGTAGTTTATAATGTGGACTATGGCATAAATTCTTATTCCAAGCTCGACTATTGTAAAAAGAAAAAAAAAATCTATATGAACATGGCCTAATGGCTATCTTTTTAAAATGACATATCCATTGACTATAGAAGAAAGAGACCAATGCCCAGACTCTCAGAAACACAAAGTATAACAGTACAGTATGGTTCTGTGCAGCCTTCAAAAACAATACAGATATCAAACATATGACAACATTTACATACAAAAATGTGAAAAGTTCTATCAAGAAGCCGATATGTCATAAATAATACATAACAATTGCAGAGATGTAAATGCGGTGATGAGAAGCTGGGAAATGCTGTTATTCTTCTTCCACCCACCATACATTACACATACAGCCACTGTACATTTACACTGCACAACATAAACTATGGAAAAAAAACTTAATATCTATAAAAGTTACAGGATTAAGGAACATGATAGAAAGAAGTGATACTACTTCTCCTCATTTCTCTATTTTGCCCATAGCAACCAATCACAGCGCAGCTTTAATGTCTTAACTCCTTAAGGACGTAGGGCGTACCTGCACGCCCTACGCCCGATCCCGATGTTTAAAACAGGGTCGCGCCGTGAACCCGCATCACACCGGGTCGGTCCCGGCTGCTAATCATAGCCGGGACCCTGGGTTAACAGCGCGCGGCATCGATCGTTGTGCCGCGTGCTGTTAACCCTTCAGACTCGGCGATCAAAGTTGACCGCCGCGTCTGAAAACTAAAGTAAACGCTTCCCGGCAGCTCAGTCGGGCTGATCAGGACATCGCAATAAAATTGCGATGTTACGATCAGCTGGGATGCAGGCAGAGGTCTCCTTACCTGACTCCGTGGCCTGATTGCTCCAGGCCTGAGCTACTGGCTTGAGCAATCAAGCCCCTATCTCACTGATCTGTGCAAAGCTATGGCTTTGCAGGGATCAGCATAGGAGATCAGTGTGTGCAGTGTTATATGGGAGCTATAACACTGCAAAAAAAAGTGAAAAAAAAAGTTAACAAAGGTCCTTTAACCCCTTCCCTAATAAAAGTTTGAATCACCCCCATTTTCCCATAAAAAAACTGTGTAAATAAAAATAAACATATGTGGTATCGCCGCGTGCAGAAATGTCCGAACTATAACAATATATTGTTAATTAAATCGCACGGTCAATGGCGTGTGTGCAAAAAAAGATTACAAAGTCCAAAATTGTGTATTTTTGGTCACTTTTTATATCATGAAAAAATGAATAAAAAGTGATCAAAAAGCCCAATCAATACAAAAATGGTACCGATAAAAACTTCAGAACAGGGTCATACCAGCCTGTATGCAGAAAAATAAAAAAGTTATAGGGGTTAGAAGATGAGAATTTTCAACATATAAATTTTCCTGCATGTAGTTAAGATTTTTTTTCCGAAGTACGACAATATTCAACCTATACAAGTAGGGTATCATTTTAACCGTATGGACCTACAGAATAAAGGTAAGGTGTTATTTTATAAGCTCTGGCAAACAGCTGGTCAGAAGGAGTGCTAGGGATTTGACCCCAACTGATCAGATATGGATGCCCTATCCTGAAAAAGTTATATTATATGATAATCTAAAAAAATTATAATTATTGTACCAATAACAACCTCTATGAATTATATGACATGATAAGGCAAGGTGAAGAAAAAATGTAAAATATAGAAAAATATGTAGATTTTATGTAGTTTAGATATCTAACAGAATGTTGTGCTCCATATATGCATAAAAGTAATAATAAACAGGCACTATAGCAGCATAATGAGCATATTGCACATAATAGAAACACATAACATAGCAGCATAAATGTGAGTCCCAGCATTCATGAAAACAAGCCTTACCAAACATTATATTGAGCTAAGATTGAGCTGGCACTTCTCTTCCATTTCTCCAGCTCAATCTTAGCTCAATCAGTCAGGGTCACACAAGTGGTGGTAGTCCCTCAGGACGTTTTTTCTGTGTATGTAAATGCTTTGGTCTAATAATCAGAATTGACAGCATCTATGCCTGGGTGAATCTGTCTTAAAGTGGTACTCTGCTCCTAGACATCTTATTCCCTATTCAAAGGGTCCCGCCGTTGGGGACACCCGTGATCTCCCTGCTGCACCCGGCCTTCGTTTAGAGCGTCGGGTGAAGTACCGGAGGCTTGTGATGTCACGGCCCCGCCCCACTCATGATGTCATGGCCACGCCCTTTCAATGTAAGTCCATGGGAGGGGGCATGACAGCCGTCACGCCCCCTCCCTTAGACTTGCATTGATGGGGCATGGCCTCCACCCCACATCGGCAGTCATCCGGCACGGAGCAAAGTTAGCTCCATGCAACGGATGTCTGGGATGCCGCAGCCAAGATCGCGGGGGGTCCCCAGCGGTGGGACCCCCGTAATCAGACATCTTATGCCCTATCCTTTGGACAGGGATAAGATGTCTAGGGGGAGTACCCTTTTAAAGGAAAAAAGCCATTATAATAAGTCAGTAGTAAAGTCTATCAATCAGTGGGGACAGGGGGTGTAGCTATGGGGGCTTCAAAGAACCATTTGAACCTGGGCCCTTTTATCTGGTGTGGCCCAAAGTCCTCACATTAGAACACCCAGGAGTTTTACATTGCACCTTGGCACATGCCACATTCTGGGCACCATGCCTCTGTGCCACTGGAGACACTGATCAGATTTACACCCAATGCAGTAGTCCCTGATATATTTGGACATAGAACACATAAAGTAATGGTATAAGATGCAGAAACATATTGTCGGCCTAGTAGTGACGGGCCAAGCCATCATCTCCTCAGACAGGATTGGATGTGACAAGGCGATGAATGCAGTGACAGAGGCAGATATATTATGTCGGGAGCTGTGCCGCCACTCATTAGATATGCAGGCTGATCCCCTGTGACTATGGTGCTCACGGAGCTATTGGACATGAAATGGCTTTCTTGATACAGGCTTAAAGTTAGGAACGCACTGACGACAGCTACATGATTCAGTCAGGAAATATAAATGGAAAAATTGCTGGAGCTGAAATTTTATTGCAGAGTTATTTATCTTTGTTATTGCTTTCTGATGCTTTTGTGTTGCTTGTTCTATAAGAGAGACAAGGCCAGATGTTCTTACTTAGGCTTTAAAGAGGTAGCAGGCTATGAGTAGAAAGCATGCAGACTGCAGAGGGCTTCCTACTGTACATCTCCAAGAAACTCTAAGAGTAGATCATTTCTTTTTAAGAGAGACAAAGAGGCTTCTTTGTTTTGCTAAATTCAGCTAAGTTTTTCATTCCGTTGTATAGACTGATGACTGGTTTCAGTGCTGCCCCCTATTGCTCAACTGATCGCAAGACAAAAAGGAAAGATACTGTATATCAAGCTCTTCAATAGTCTGTCAGTGGCCTCCTGATTGATTGTGGAAGCCCAAATTTATGTTTGTGGCTTTTTAGAAGAACAAATTATCTTCTTTCCTTTGCTACAATAAACAAAGTATGTAAAAATGTAAGTACAAAGTGAAAGTCATTTTATTTCTATTTAGTTTTTAATCTACGATGGAAATTCCACGGTGTGAATTCCTGGTGTCTTCTAAACTAGCACCTATTGTCAGTGGATTCCTTGTTAATCCTAAACCAATAACCATGGCCTTGGTGTACTCACACATGCAACCATATTCCGGTCACTACTCACAAAGCTATATCCAGACAGATATTGTCAATAAAGGGGGAGAAAAGTATTCCTTCAAGGGTCCTCTGACGTCCATGATTACGTGTTCCTAATACCCAACGGGTTCACCCTCCTTTAAGGGGTATTCCGAGAAAAAACATCTTATTCCCTATCCAAAGCAAAGGGGATAAGATGTCTGATCATGGGTAGCCCGCCGCTGGGACCCAACGCGATCTCCCTGCAGCACCCGCATTCTATGCAGGGCTGCGTCACCAGTTTCGGAAACATTATTTCTTGCGGGACTGGAGATGTGACGTAACACCACGCCCCCTTGTGACATCATGTCACTCCCCCTCCATTCATGTCTATGGGAGGGGGTGTGACGGCCATTACGCCCCTCAAATAGACATGAATGGAGGGGGCGTGGCATGATGTCACAAGGGGGTGTAGCATTATGTCAGGTCTCCAGTCCCGCAAACAAAGAGGTTTCCAAAACTGGAGATGCAGCCCTGAATAGAATGCGGGTGCTGCAGGGACCCCCACAATCAGACATATTATTCCCTATACTTTGGATAGGGGATAAGATGTTCTTGCCCGTGTGATGTTTCATGAAAAAAAAGCATGTTACATATGCACCCCCTTACAAAAACATGTTACATATGCACCCCCTTACACTTATATTGTAATTACAGGTATACCATGGTGAAAAAGGCACACACCCTTTAAATTCTATGGGAGGTCTCCTCCAACAAGACTGCAACCCAATATAATATAATGCATCCTCAGCATTGTCCTCTTGGAAAGTTGTGATAGTAGGTTCTTATTGCTAGAGAAGCCATTGCCAACCTCTGTTATGACTCAAGAGATAGCCTGCCTGGATTGATTCCATTCATGAGGTCTAAAAATGGTAAAACAGGTGATATTTGCATATAACTTTAGGGTGGGACCCCAGAGTCAATTTGACTAGTGGGCTCTAAGTTCTCCAGTTCGATACTGCTCCTGAGTATTACTTGAACTAAAGAGCATATGTCACCCGCAATCTCAGGTGACCCTGAAGCAATCCTGAAGTTACTGACCCTTCTTGATTAACCCCCCAAGTTAGTGCCGTATGATAGCTTATTTTTTGCGAGACAAGTTGTACTTTTTAATGACAATAATTTTTTACAATAGAATGGAGGGGGCATGGCGTGATGTCACAGGCGTGGTGTGACGTTATGACCCCCGCAACCAGACATCTTATAAGATGTCTAGGGGCAGAGTACCCCTTTAAGGCCCAAGGACCTTTAGTGTCAAAATGAGAAATTTATTGGTAGCAATGGATAAAAAGACAATACAATATCAACAATCGTATAAAGGGCTATGATTGCCAACAACTATAACACATCATGTAATACAATGTAGTCAATGCGATCCTTCCTCAATCCAGCAGTATGAATGGAAGAGAGAAGGCCGACATTCGCTAACATGAAAATGTACAAGGGAAACAGGGTAGGATAGGGGTGGGAATACAGAGACGTCAAGGGTTATCCAGGTAAGCCAGTCAGGGTTCACACTTCACGAGTCAAACAATATGGACAGTAGAGCAGCAGGTAAGCATCTGACTATTATATCGTTAAATAATAAGAAATGTCAGGAGCGTGAGAAGAGGAGATCCAAGGGTCCCAGACCTTTAGGAAGCTATCCATAGTATCAGCTCTGATAGCGTTCAATTTTTCCGAGAGGAGTATGTTATTGATCCTGGTGATGATCATATTAAGAGATAGGGTCATAGAGCGCCACTGTGCTGCAATATGGATTCGCGTTGCAAGAAGTATGAGTTGTGCCAAGCAAAATGTGGGATTATGAAAGCCCGCCGGTTTTGAACCTAAAAGACATATCTTGGGACATAGGGGGCATTCCCTATCCGTGATTTTTGAAATAAGATCAACCACCTGTTGCCATATGAGGGCGACGTGTGGACAAGACCACCATATATGGTACATGGATCCCCTCTCTCCACATCCCCTGAAACACAATGGGGAGACTTCCGGGTAGATGGCATTCAGTCTAGTGGGAACGTAGTAAGTCCTATGCAATAGTTTGAGTGAGGTTTCCACCAGAGAGACTTGCCAACTCCCCCTACTGAGAGTCTCACAGCAGGAGTGCCACTCTTGAGTAGTGAGTGATTCCCCAATGTCCTCCTCCCACTGTGTCATGAAAGGCAGTTTACCGTCAGGTGGTGGTCGGTTTAAGGAAGAGTAGATCAGGGAGAGTGAGCCTGTTCTCATAGGTGAGTACAACGCTGTCAATTCATATGAGGTGGGGTTATGTATCATATGAGGGGGAGATATGAGGCGTAAAAAGGAGAAAACTTGCGTCATTCTAAAGTGTTCTGAGGGAGGAGGGTGGAAGCGGGATATAAACATTTCCGAGGACATGAGTTTGTTAGCCACCAAAAAGTGGTTGAGTAGCGTAAGATTATTATCTTTCCACCATGCGAATTCAGGAGTATTAACTCCAGGTGGGAAATATGGGTTCGCTAGGATGGATACTACAGGGGATATTTGTGATTGAAGCAAGAGCTTAAACCTGACCGCCCTCCACAATAGTAAAGAGTATAAAGAAATAGAAGCCTTTACAGGTACATGTGCCATGATCGGACCCGATTGCCACATCAGGGATGAGAGGGTGTATGGATGTAGTAATTCATTCTCCAACTGTACCCACCTAGGGGAGGAGGAGGTAGCATTGCACAGCAACAGCTGGGAGAGCCGTGCTGCCTTGTAGTATAAGGTGAAGTTGGGAACTGAGAAACCCCCTAGGCGTTTGTGGTAAAACATAATGGATCTAGAAATGCGTGGATGGAGACCTCTCCAGAGGAATTTGAAGACCTCAGCCTGTAGCAATTTCAGATCAGCCACACGTATCGGGATCGGTAGAGTCCGAAACAAATAGAGAAGCTTTGCCAGGACTACCATTTTTATAGAATGTAAGCGGCCCAGCCACGATATGTGTGGTAGATTCCATCTGGCGAGGTCTGCTCTGATCGATCTGTACAAAGGTAGGTAATTAAGCCTATATAGAGCAGATAAAGTAGTAGGGAGAGAGATGCCAAGATATGGTAGATGAGATGTAAGAATTTTGAGAGGGAAGTTAGAGGAGAGAAGTGTCCGAATACCCGAGGGAGTGTTACATAGCATAACCTCCGACTTGGTTCTATTAACCACCAGGCCTGAGATAGTTGCAAATTTGTCTAATAGGGGAAAAAGGTTGGGGATGGAAATAATGGGATTCGTGATAGTAAGTAATAAGTCATCTGCGAACAAGTTAACTTTGTATTCCGAGTTCCCAATCCGCGCCCCCTTAATGTCCGGGTGGTGACGTATGAGGTTCGCCAGGGGCTCCATGATCAAAGCAAATAACGCTGGGGACAATGGACATCCCTGACGAGTACCCCTTTGTATGGGAATTGGAGATGGGGATGTAGAGGGAAGTTTAAGGTATGCCAGGGGAGAAGAGTACAACATCCGCAAGGCCTCCACAAAAGGACCCGCAAATCTCATAGCTTTCAAGACTCCAAACATATAGTCCCAAGAGACAGAATCAAACGCCTTTTCTATATCCAGCCCTAAGAGCGCTAGCGGTGTGTCCGTCTGTGATGCCCATTGAACAATATTGAGAACCTTGCGGATGTTGTCAGGTGCTTGCCTCCCCGGAATGAATCCTACTTGATCGTTATGCACTAGGTCAGGGAGAAGTCTATTGAGTCTCCTGGCCAAGATTGAAGTAAATATTTTAGCGTCTAGATTGATTAAAGAAATGGGACGATAATTAGAGGGGAGTAAGGGGTCCCTGCGGGGCTTGGGGATAACCACAATTGATGCTTGCAAAAATTCTTGGGGTAGAGGGGTACCGGACATTATAGAATTACATAAATTGGTAATATGTGGGGCAAGTAGGGGACTAAATTTTTTATAGTACATAGCAGAGAGACCATCAGGGCCTGGTGCTTTGCCTAGTTTCAAGCCGGAGATAACGTCGGACACTTCCTCAAGTGTGATAGCAGCATTCAGAGAGTCCCTAGCATTAGAAGAAAGATGAGGTAGAGATATAGAGTGTAGAAAGGCATCCACCTCCTCAACAGAGGGAGGAGAAGAGCGTTTAGAATAGAGAGAGGTATAGAAAGAGTGAAAGGTGTCGTAGATCCGTGAGGGATGGGAAGTGGTGACACCGGGTCTCATTTGGATGCTATGCACCTTAGTAGACTCTTGTTTCTGCTTCAACATGGAAGCAAGTAGTTTATCGGGTTTGTTGGCCCATTTGTAGTATGTAGCTTTAGTCCACCTCAGGGCTTTTTCCGTGGCATTCAATAAAATAGCATCAAGCTGTAGCCTAGTCGTTTGGATGGCTCTATATAAGTATGTAGTGGGGTTAAGCTGGTGGGCCGTAGTTAAACGGGTCAATCGAGCTTCCAGTGTGGTCTGGGCCTGGAGTCTGTAGCGTTTAAGTTTGGATGCTAAAGCAATAAGCTTCCCTCTAATGACAGCTTTGTGGGCAGTCCAGACCCATCCCACATCGGAATCAGGAGAAAGATTGTTAGAAAAGTATGTCGAGATTTCCTCCTCTAACTGGTCTCGGACAGTAGGACGAGTCAGAAGCGACTCATGAAGTCGCCATGAAAAGGGGGTGAGGCATTTGGTGGCAAACTGAAAATGGGAAAAGACTATGTCGTGGTCCGACCATGCACAGTGGATGTGTCTCGAGTAAAGTAAATAGGATAGAGTGGCGGAGGTAGCCAGGATCCAGTCTATTCTAGTGTAAAGATTGTGTGCGGGTGAGTAGTATGTATATCCACGCGTCCCCAAGTTATGTTCCCTCCAAGTGTCAGCTAGGTGAAGTGATTGTAAGGTTCCAATGAGGAGCCTCTGCTGAGGGCCTGTGCGTCTGAATAAACTAGTGCTGGAGCGGTCCAAGACACCGTTGTATACCAAATTAAAATCACCGCACCATATCAAGTGGTCAAAGGTGAGGGAGCCCAGTCGACCCACCATCTGAACCAGAAATTGCAGAGGGTCCTCATTGGGAGCATACGAATTCACTATACAGAGTTTAGTTTCCTGTAAGGAGCCCTCCAGTATCAGGAATCTACCCTCCGGGTCCGTGTGTGTTGTGTGGAGAATAAAGGGGAAGGAATTGTGTAGGAGAGTAGCTACACCCCTGGATTTGGAAGTAAAAGAGGACAGATGAACTCTAGAGTAGTGGGGGTTGATATATTTAGGAAATGAGGTCTGGGTGAAGTGTGTTTCCTGCAGACAAATTATTTCCGGGTGATGCCTCTGGTAGTCTAGAAACGCTTTTTTGCGCTTAATTGGAGAGTTGAATCCCCTAATATTATGTGAGAGCACTCTACACATACTAAGTGAAGGGGAATGGGGTGTAATCAGATGAGTGTGAACTAAGACGATGCAATAAACCCTCTAAAAGTAGGGGGCAGTCAAATAGTATAACCAGTGACTTAATAGTTATTGATGAGCGGATGGTTACCTTGACGTCACAAAACAGGTAAGGGTATGGAATAGGAGAAGGGGAAAAGGGCAAATTCAAAGGTAAGTACATAGAAAAAAGGGTAAACAATAATTCAACATAAATATAACATGCACCAGCAGTCGCCGACAGGGGTACACCACCTCCACTGCTCTCCCCCGTCGGTCGATCACATACCGGTAAGCGAGGCAACATGATAATCCGCTCAGCCTCGCCATAGTGATAGGAGCGAGAGTGATATGAGGGTGAACATCATGGTCACTAAGTAAAACATTGAGACAGGTAAATTAACCCCCTGCCCACCCCCCAAACCAAGCAACAGTCCCCGAGAGAACAAAATGAATATCAGCCATAATGGCTAAAACTCTTGGGATCCGAGAGTAAGAGGCTATATTCAAACAAACAGTCAAGGAACAGAGAGCCAACAATAAGAACCTGAAATCCGGCAGACCCGAACTTGTCCGGCTTCCGAGTGTAGATGTAAATCCTCGAAGAACAGGAACCACAGGAGAAGAACAGCAAAGTTCCTTTGCGTAATCAGGAGTAATGGGAGTCAGGGAATCAAACAAGGCCTCATGTCCCAGGTATGAACAGAGCAATCAGGAACCAAATACTCGCACAGCATCAAGTCAGCCCGGTTTCTGGGATTGAGTGCGATGTCTCTTGTGTGACGAATCTACTCGGTTCCACATTCTTTTAAGCTGGGGTTGTCTCCTGGGTAACGGCGGTGGGTCCTCGTAAGGGACCCGTTCTTTGCGGAGGAGCTCCATTGCCTCTTGCGGAGTGCGTACAGTGTAAGTGGAAGAGTTAAGCACAAACTGCAGGCTAAAGGGGAACCCCCATTTGTAACGGACCTGAGCTTTTTGAAGTGACAGGTCGCATGTTGCGGCGGCGTTCCAAGGTGGAGGGAGCTAAGTCCGCATACAAATGGACAGAGGGCGGCATGCCCGGTAGCGGAGATACGTTCCTAGCTGCTTGAAGTATGCGATCTCTCGCCTCAGGGTAATGGAGTCGAAGCACAACATCTCTGGGTACCTCTGCGTTTTTGGGTTTAGTCAGAGCTCTGTGGATCCTGTCCTTCCGCAGGAGTGATGTGTCCGCCTGAGGTAGGAGAGCCTGAAACAATGCGGTCACCGGACCGGGTAGATCAGTGAACGACTCAGGTAAGCCTCTGATGCGTATATTGGCTCTTCTGGACCTGTTCTCCAGGTCCTCAATCTTAAGTTCCAGGAGGTCAAGTCTCTCAGAATGTTCGGCAATGGAAGTGCGGTCAGCCTCCACCGCGTCAGCAATCTCGTCCGCTCGGACCTCCAGGTCCGCCACTCTGTGGCCCAACTCTCCCACTTGCCTGGTAAATTCAGCTATCGCTGAGGCCAGCTCGGCCTTAAACATGGCCTGGATGTTGCGGAATAGGTCGCTCTGGTCCGGCGGGTCAGCCTGTACGACAGGGGTAGGAGCCGTGTCAGTAATGTCCTCCTCCTCCTGGGTGTCCGGGAGAAGCGCGCCAGGAGTTGCCAGCGCCATCTTGGTCTTCGGCCCAGAACGGAACATGTCCGGAATGGTCTGTGAAAGCGACTGGGTCGCGGGCCCAGGTGAAGGCTGCTGCTGCTTGGACATCTTAGGAGGGTAGTCTGAGGTACTCACTGCTAGGGAGCTGAATTAACAGCGCTTAATGAGGCTTAATCACGGCAGGTGGCACGGAGCTCACATGGAGCACGTCTTCACCAGTGAGCTGCGCGCATGCGCCCCGGCCCAAGGACCTTTAGGCTGCATTTTCCCTTCTAACTTTGAGTATACATCCAATCCCAGCTGAATACAATTTACTCATAGCTTTTGGTCTAATACATGAAATGTTGTGTATGATAAGCTTTAATTACCAACATGTAAAGTACCTGCGAGCCCCCTGTACTGTGACAGCCATTTATCTTCATCACTTTGTGCACGAATATTCCCTCTATTCCTATGCATTGTTCTCCTGTTATTCTACCGTGTTCTTTGGTTCCAGTTTAAACAATATACAGCGCTTTTGTATTTATTAGCATACTGCATGTCATTCTACAAAGACATCAATTACAAACCCATCCATTATCTTTATCCTATTATATGAGTCTATGTCTGCACAAAGCAAGGGAGAACAGGATATTGGCGGCTTATAGCTGCATTGCAGGGGGTTAAATTAAAATGTGTTATTTATGTAACACCTGCTGGCTTACTATCACCTATTAATTCCCATGCTGGAAGTTTGGGTCTCACCATGGGGGCACACAACGCTCTGCACTGAGCTTTCCATTTTCTTTTCAAGCTGTCCTTCCCTTCTGTGAAGCACTTGTGCTGCCTTGTAGGCTGGATTAATAAGGATCAGTGTGAGCTTTTCATAAACCCACTAAAGGGGTACCAGGAGATTTTCTTCTCTTTATTTTTTTTTTCCTGTTGTCATAAATCAAAAGAGAACACATCATTTAGGATAAGTTTTCACTATTGCTAAAATGGTGTGCCATTGTATAGTATGGGCAAAAAAAAGGAAATATGGCTATTGTCCAAGGATCTCTACCACCGTGACCAATCTTGGTCTATATGTGGTATTATCTGTAGACTTATTGTATAGCAATGCATGTATTACTTGGCAATGCTTTTATTTCACTTTATGGCACTAGTATGTGGGAACCATACAGTACTGTTGATGATTATGATTGTGGCTTTACAACTGTGTGGTCTGAATGCCCCACTGTGTGCCATAAATGTGCCAAATTCTGGAGCAAATATTTGGTATAATGACAAGCCAGCTAGTAAATGGTGTAAACACAGACTAAACCGTCTAAAGATATACCAGATCTGTCTAGTCTATGTTTCCACTTTCTAACAATCACACAGTTTCTATTTATCTGCCCCATTGTGTGTTATGTCCAAACCGCTAAATCATCTCACTCAAAATAATGTCACTATTCGGTGACCCGATGACATTTCTATGAATTTTAAGAAAACCACATGTGGCTGGATTAAGCCTTCTGTGCATTGGTATCACACAGAACCCAACCATTATCTTAAAACATAGGACGGACATTCTTGTCCCATTATAGAAATAAGACTCTTGGCATGAATAGTAAATTCACAGCAAGCATTTTTCAGACCCTACACTTACCGCTTCACTGTGTCCTTGCCATTTCTATCATCTTCCTCCTTTATATTTCAACTTCGTACTATGGTTGGGAAGTTTGCTTCCATTTGCTTGAACTCTGTTATTGCTCTATTAATTATGTATGGGGAGACTTAATTTTTAATTGGTGCGCCTCCGTCTCTTTCTCTCTTTGCCTTTTCTCTACTGTTTTAGCCTTCGAATAAGCTCCCAAGAGACTCTTTCTCTGCTGATGGGTAATATTCAACTTCTTGAAAACTTTCTGGCATGTATTTAGTCAGGCCAATACCCCCAATACAGCAGAAACAGTTTGGTGAGTGGAATTATCATTGAATAATAAGAGAGATTATTTTGATTCTTTTTTTTTATTAAATATCAGCCCATCAGGGCCTCATTTAGTGAAATTCCTAAAGAAATAGCACAATTTTTGGTATTAAAATGTCCCTTTTATTTCAGTATTCTCTAGAGAACATAATTGTTTTCGCATTATATACCATTGCATTACTGGGATATAGACCCGCCAATGATGATCGGTATGTGGTAGAGTTCCAAACCACAGGAGAATTGCTGGACGCCCATTGAAATCAACTGACCATATGTGTGAGGCTTTAGAAGGAGACAAATGTGTGATGACACTTCATTCTGGCTAAGAGAGTAAAGTCCCAAGTGGGGACACCTTCTTTTTTACATTCATATGTCCTAATAGGGTATATGGATATACCCCTTTAAGGCTAAGTTTACATCTGCATTGGAGACTCTGTTTGGGGCCTCTGTTGAGCGGAAAATGGAGCTGGCATATGCTGTAGAGCAATAGAGCCCAACAAACCACCATTGACGTTAATAGAATTCCTCAGGTTTTCTGGAAAAAACTAAAGCGCAATTAATAATAAGAATTATTTACATTAAGCTAGAAAAAAAAAACATTAGAGGTATATGATCCAGGGTAGGTGCATGAAGAAGGTGGAGGTTAGTATCTATCTACCTATCTATATCACATCTATCTATTTATCTATCTATTTATCTCATATCTATATATATATCTATCTCATATCTATCTATCTCATATCTGTCTATATATCTATCTATCTCATATCTATCTATCTCATATCTGTCTATCTATCTATCTATCTATCTCATATCTATCTATATATCTATCTATGTCATATCTATCTATCTATCTACAGCCAAATAAAAGCAGCACATCCAGACAAAACTTTCAAGAGAATTATGGGTGCAAGCACAACAGAGCCTCGGTACCCCGGTTTTTCTTAAATAGTAGTAGATAATGCAGCACACCAAATAAAGAGAAAAACTTGTGGGTTTATTCCATGATGTAGCAGACAACGTTTTGGCGTCTCTCACCGCCATTGAAAATAGCGGTGAGAGATCGCCAAGATGTTGTCTGCTACATCATGGAATAAACCCACAAGTTTTTCACTTTATTTGGTGTGCTGCATTATCTACTACTATCTATCTTTCTTTCTTTTTTTCTTTCTTTCTATTTCTATAAAATGATTAACCTTATGCTAAAGGTAACCTTAAAGGAGTTCTCCACCCCTAGACATGTTAACCCTTATCCTTTGGATAACATGTCTGATTGCGAGAGGTCTGGCCACTGGGACCCCCGTGATCTCCGGGCCATGACTGCGGCTTCCATAATCATGATGTCACGCCTTCCTCCATTCATGTCTATGGGAGAGGGTCTGACGGTTAGTACACAGGACCCCCGCGATCAGACATGTTATCCCCTATCCTTTGGATAGGGGATAACATGTCTAGGGGCAGAGTACCCCCTTTAATTGTTTTACCCCATGCCAAATTTATTAAATATGCAGTCTCCATATCAAGTTCATGGTCTATGCCAGATGTTATGAAACTACAACTCTCAGCAAGCCCTGGCAGCTGGAGAGCCGCAGACCTACTCTTTGGAAACCCATAGACTTTATAAACCTGCAAGAAGAAAAAATGCTAAAAATATTTACTTACTTACTAACTTTGTCATAAAAATGGACTTGCAGATCTGCAGTACAATATCCTGTGAGTGAGAGGTGCCCGGTTCTGCCGGCATATTTAAAAAGTGCGTAATGCAATATTATATTCCAAAGAAGAGGAAATAAACAGCACAAGCAGTAAGCAGTGTCAGTCCCATGAATTTCTGATATGAAGCAAATATTAAAGAAGCTACGGTGGAATCATTGTATTTCTATTCTATACGAGTGGAGACACGGCAGATGTGTCCTAGAGCCTTGTCTTCTTCTATAAATTGTAGGAGAATATTGCTGTCCCTTCACCACTCAGCTGCCGCCTTCTGTATTTGTATAATGGATGAGGTATACGGCTACAATCCTGCTATATTACATTCTTTATGTGAAACTATCTACAGATACAAATGCATTATGGAACTGATTATACGCTCAAACACATAACTCCTGCATAATCTTGTCATCTTAGCATTGGTTGACTTCGGCTGCATTCACATTATCTTACAAAGGACACATTTTTGCAACTTTGCTGGACCATTGTCCTCTTCTTTCACCCCAAGCCTCTGTAACACCCCCCCCCCCACCTTCCCTCTGACCCCCTTGTGTAATGCATGTTAGAGCATCAGCACAGGGGACATGGACATGGCTAAAGGTTCATGGGCCCTGGTACAAAAGTTTGCCTTGGGCTCCATATGCAAGTTGTCCTCATGGCTGCCAATTTTGTACTAGCAGCCAGACCTGTTTCTAGGGTCTAAAAAGATCACACAAGTCCTAAGACACATGTTTTGTGACCCCCACCCACCACCAGCAACAGCCTGTTCAATTGCTTGTCAACACAAATGGCTAGTCAGCCCACAATGCATTTAGGCATGTAGACGTGGTTAAGACGACTTGATGAAGTTCAAAATGAACATTAGAATAGGAAGGAATGGGGATTTAAGTGACTTTGAATATGGCATGGTTGATGGTACCAGATGGACTGGTCTGAGTATTTCAGAAACTGCTGATCTACTTCAACTACAATTTTCACACTCAACTATCTCTTTGGATAAAAAAGATTGGCCCCCCAAAAAAAAAAAAAATCAAGTGAGCGGCAGTTGTGTGCATGAAAATGCCTTGTTGATGTCTTAGGTCAGAAGTAAATGGACAGATTGGTTCAAGATGACAGAAAAGCAACAGTAACTCAAATAACTTGTTATAACAAAGGTATGCAGAATACCATCTCTGAATGCACAACATGTCTAACCTTGAAGCAGATGGGCTACAACAGCAGAAGACCACACCAGGTGTCATCAAAATTGGGCAATGGAAGACTAGAAGAATGTTGCCTGGTCTGATGATTTTCTATTCCAGCTGTGGCCTCAGATGTGAGGGTCAGAATTTAGCATAAACAATATGATAGCATGGATCCATCCTGTCTTGTATCAAAGGTCCAGGCTGGTGGTGGTGTAATGGTGCTCTTGGCACACTTCAAGCCCCTGAGTATGAGTCTAACATTGCTTTCCACGGAGAATAAAGCAGTTCTTCAGAAAAAAGGGGTCCAACTCGGTACTAACAAGGTGTACCTAATAAATGGCCAATGAGTATACTACTTGTGACACCCTAGTGTACTACTGTATTTTAAACAAAAAAATTATCAAAACTTCTGGCATGTCAAGGGTTTTTTGAAGGACAGTGACACTTTAAAGGGGTACTCCACTGGAAATATCTTATCAAAATGATAGGGGATAAGATGTTAGCTCGTGGGGGTCCCACTACTGGGGACCCCTTTTGGGCTGGCACCCCTGTCACTCGTTCGGTGCACGGAGCGAACTCCGCTCCATGACCGATGACTGGCAATGCCACGCCCCCTCCATTCACTTCTATGGGAGGAGGCATGATGGCTATGTACTAGCCCTCACACCCCCTCCCATAGACATGAATGGAGGGGTCGTGGCGTGACGTAATGAATCTGGAAGCTGCAAGCTTCCGTGTTCCGGATGCAGACACCGCTGCCGGACCGGAGATCGCGGGGGCCCCAGCGGCGGGACCCCCTCGATCTAACATCTTATCACCTCTCCTTTGAATAGGGGATAAGACGTTTCCATCGGAGTACCACTTGAAGCTTGCTGATAAAAATCCAGCTTTCTTAGACTCTATGGCTCACCCAGCATAAGAATCAACGTGAATTACTGCATACATTCCAGAGTTTTTCCTACTGCCGTCTCACAATAGCTCTTCGCTCCCGGAATAATATGCCGCTGTGACTAAAGAAATGAACAATTAAACGACCATGTGTAATACCAAACAGTTTGATAAAAATGAATTTATTTCTAGGTGATGATGCAGATGTATGAGCTTTGCACCATTAATATCCTCACCGCCGATCACTCATTAATGTTACGTGAGAGTTAAAGGAGCATTGACTCTTAAATGCTTCCCATCGACTCGGTAGAGAAGATATCTTCAGTGACACACGAGTGATGTATGCTCTGTGAATTCTCACCGCTTCTGCCCGACATCCTGTGCACCTAATCAATTACTATCATTTCAGGTACTACAGATATGTTGTCGCCGACTCACCGAGAGAAATAGCCTCCGAAAGGTTAGTGCTAATTAACTCTTCAGATCGGAGCACAGGCGAGCCGGTTCATCTCATGTTTAGCTCACATTGTATCTGTACAGATGAGAAACACGCTCTCCAATTTGTGCTGCCGCTCTCTTTTATTTGCATCTCCATTAAGAGGAGGCCTGTTTATCAGGAGGCGTAATCTGGAATCGTTTTTTTTTTTTTCAATTGTGGCAAGGGAACAGAACGTCCTAGTGATATTGGCCTTGTTGCAAACATTATGACTATTTTAGTCAGAGTAGAGCAGGAGATACAGAAAGCTGAATGGTATGTATACCTTTGCAACCCTTTTTATTGCCTCTGTGCATTTAAAAAACTGACTTTGTCTGAATTAAAAATCTACCACTGTTTGGGAGCTATAATGTTAAAGTCTAAACCTTGTATTAGTAGGTTATAAAAAATAAGGGGACAGATGGTGAATAGAATAACTGAGACTACATCTAGTTTGTGACTATGGTGATACATAGTTAGGAGCTAAAAATGGGACAGAGAAAGCAGTTTGATCCAATAAATAGTTTATTTCACTTTTTCACATTTTGTTATGTTGCTAAAATAAAAAATTCACATTTTCCCCATCATTCTTCATCACATCCTAATGAGGAAGTAAAAACAGAATGTTAAAAATATTTGTTAATTTGTTAAAAAGTAAAAAACATAAATGGACAGTATTGAAAATTCTGACTCTTTACTAAGTATTTTGGCATGGATTACGGCCTCCAGTCTTCTTGAGTATGGCACCACACCTAGATTTGGGGATTTTCTGCCATTCTTCTCAGCAGGTCAGGGCTCTTACTGGGCCCCTCAAGGACCTTTACAGAGTTGTCCCTAAGCCACTCCTGTGTTGTCTTGGCTGTTTGCTTTGTCATTGTCTTATTGGAAGGTGAATCTTAAGCCCAGTCTGAGGTCCAGAGCTCTCTGGAGCAGGTTTCATTAAGACTATAACTGTACTTTGCTCCATTCAGCTTTCTCTCATCCCTAACCAGTCTCACTGTCCCAGGTACTATAAAATACCCCCACAGCATGATTCTGCCACCACCATGTTTAACTGTATGAATGGTATTGGGCAGATACTGAGCAGTACCTGGTTTCCTCCACATATGATGATAAAAGACCAGGATTCATCAGACCAGAGAATCTTGTTTCTTGAAGTCTCAGAGTCCTTAAATCCTTAATGACTATGGACGTGTATACACTTCCATGTGCCGTTAAGCAGGTATGGCGCAGGCTCCCGACTTGAGCCTGCGCCATACCGGCTGGACCCCAGCTGATTCCTGTAGCTGGGGGTTGGCATTAATAGCAGACATTGAGCTATTAACCCTTTAGATTGGCGCTGTCAAAGCTGACAGAGGTGTCTAAAGGGAGCTTTAACCAGTCCCTGGTGGTGTAGGGGGGTGGATCACCCCCCCCCCCCCCGCAGAGCGATCGCAGGGGGTAGGGGGTTCGATCTACTTCTGAGATAGCCGGAGGGCTTACCTCTCCTTCCATGGCAGCTGGCAGGACCCGGCTTCATCATTCGAGCGCAGAGCACACAGATCAACATGGTTCTATGAAACCACATTGAACTGTATGAGGAATCAAATCATTCCTCCTAAAAGTCCCCTAAGGGGACTAAAAGTGTAAAATAAAAATAAAAAGTTTAAGAAAAGTTTAAAAACACACATATTAACCCCTTCCTTATTAAAAGTTTAAATCAGCCCTTTTCCCAAACTCCATATAAAAAAATATAAAACATTATAAAAATAAACATATGTAGTATCGCCGCGTGCTTAAATGTCCGAACTATAAAAATATAAGGTTAATGAAACAGCACATTTAATGATGTAAACGTAAAAAAAAGTCCCATCAAAACAAAAATGGTGCCTATAAATACTTCAGATCATGGTGCAACAAATTAGCCCTCAAACATTCCCGTATATGGAAAAAAAAAGTTATGGGGGTCAGAAGAGGAAATTTGAAACCTACTAATATATATAATAAGTTTTAATTTTTTAACAGAAGTGAAACAAAATCAAACCTATATAAATTGGGTATCATTTTAATCATATGGACCTACAGAATAAAGATAAGGTGTCATTTTTACCGAAAAATTTACTGCGTAGAAACGGAAGACCCCAAAAATTACTAAATGCCGTTTAGTTATTTTTTTTCCTTTTAGCCCAACAAATATTTTTTTTCTGGTTTTGCCGTAGATTTTGTGGTGAAATTATTGATGTCATTACAAAATAAAATTGATGGAGTAAAAAACAAGCCCTCTTATGGGTCTGTAGGTGGAAAATTGCAAGCGTTATGATTTTTAGAAGGTGAGCAGGAAAAAATGAAAGTGCAAAAAAGGAAAAAAAACTGTGGTCCTTAAAGGGGTACTCCGCCCCTAGACATCGTATACCCTATCCAAAGGCTGGGGACTCCTAGGATCGCCGCTGCGGCTCCCCGCTATCATTACTGCACAGCGAATTCGCTCTGTGCGTAATGAAGGGCGATACAGGGGACGGACCAGCGTGATGTCATGGCTCCGCCCCTCGTGACATCACGGCCCGCCCCCTAATGCAAGTCTATGGCAGGGGATGTGACGACCGCCACGTCCCCTCCCATAGACTTGTATTGAGGGGCCGGGCCGTGATGTCACGAGGGGTGCAGCCGTGACGTAACAATGCACTGGCCCCTGTATTGCCCGTCATTACACACAGAGCGAACACTCTCTGTGCAGTATTGATAGCAGGGAGCCGCAGAGGCAATCCCAGGGGTCCCCAGCAGCAGGACCCCGGCGATCTGACATCTTATCCCCTATCCTTTGGATAGGGGAAAAGATGTCTAGGGGCGGAGTACCCCTTTAAGGGGTTATGATGCTTTTTTGCAAACTTTGGATGGCTACATTGATGGTTGACGTTCTACACACTGGATCTTTGGAGCTCAGTAAGGGTGACCACTGGGCTCTTGTTATCTCTTTTACTTTGGCCCTTCTCCCCCGATTACATAGGTTGGGGTGGTGGTCAGCTCTAGTAATTCTAGTTGTTCCAAGTGTCTTCCATTTAAGAATTATGGAGGTCACTGTGCTCTTGGGAACTTTTAGAGCAGCATTATTTTTTTTTACCCTACTCCACATCTGTGTCTCCACACAGTCTTGTCTCGATTTTTCTTGCAGTTGCATACGAGTTGCAAGCCACAATCTGCAATAATTCCACACAAAGCCACATCTCATTCACTTCTTGCCCATAACAGGTAGGCACACATGGACTATTTAATCCATAGAACATACATGTGCAAAGACACAGCATAAATCTGAGGATGTGCCCTGAATTTCTGCCACAGCTTTTCTTTGACATTTTCTAATTGCATCTTTGTCCATGGTGCTGAAATTATAGTCTTGCCCTTGCTTTGACATATGAACTGCGGGGACCTTACTTTTTTCTCTGTAATGGATCTTGGTTATGTGATATGTCAAAGAAATCACAACAGAAAACTTCACATTTCACCTAAAGGACCTGGTGGGACAGATCTGAGAAGAAGGAAAGCCAAAATGCACAAACTAATTACATATGCAGATGAAGAGGTCAAGAAATAAGAAGGTCAGCCATCCAGACGGGGGGTGAACAGAATATATTTATGAATATATAGTGTGTTTTTTTTTGGGATGGTATTAAGCCCTAGACTTCTGAAGAAGCCCTATGGGTGAAACATGTAAGGGGGCAGTGTGCAGTGTGCAGTGTGTTTAGAATTTTTCCTTGGAAGACTGCAGCCACTGCCATTGGAATATACCTATGGTGCATGTGTGATGGAAACATAGGCTGCTGTAGAACCAGAGTAGTGGTTCTAAGGATCTTCAGTTCCTATGCTATTTGCTTTTCACTAGTTTCCACAAACTGTTTATTATTGTAGTGCTGAATGAAGTTGTTTTCATAATTCATTTAATGCAAGTTCATGCCCTGAACACCAAGAATATATATTCATATTTTTTTTTTTTATTAAAGGGGTAATCCACCATAAGGGGATTTTAGTACATACCTGCCAGACAGTAATGGACATACTTAGGAAGGATCTCTGCTTGTCTTGGGGCTAAATGGCTATGTTGTGAGATTACCATAAAGATGAGGATATTTTTTTTGTGAACTGGGTATTTCCAGTTGAATTTTGTTCTCAAACAACACATTCCCTAGTTCCATTGATGATCTCTCTCCCACTCAGTGGTCACTCCACCCATTGAAGCACCCTGTCATCACCTGACTAGTGATGTCACATCTCAACGCACTGTAACCTGGGAAAACGGGAGACCTGAGTAATTTTGTATGCTGTTAAAATCACAAAAGAATTGTGAGACCAACATCACACACAGGTACAGACAGTATATTATGACCTACACTAACTTTACAGCCCCTGTAGCATAGTAAAATAAAAAAGAAATCCTGGAATACCACTTTAAAGGAGATATATCATAGAAGAAAACGTATCCCCTATCCAAAGCACAGGGGATTAGTTTTAGTTTGCTGGGGGTCCGACCAATGGGATCCCTACAATCTTCTGCACCACGGCTATCCCCGGAAAAGGGGCATTTCGACTCCAGCATGAAGCAGCGGTCAACACACTCCCTCCATGTATCTTTATGAGAAAGCTGTTCGGCTATCTCCAGCTCTCCAATAGAGATACATAGAGGTGGCATGTCGGCCGCCGCTTTGTGCGGGGGTCCACATGCTCCATATAGCAATAGTAATAAACACCACCAACAACTTTGCCACTTTTTAAAATGCTTTAGTGAACATCTTGTAAAAATTCACAATGTCTTTAGCAAAATATAGCAAAAAGTTGATCATACAAAATTATCAAAAGACACTCTTCAAGCTGTAGGAAATTTTCACCCCATGTCCGGGCTTCCTGTTAGCAAGATGACCTTCCTCTCACGAAGGGGAACCGACTGGAGCTTGCGTTGACACCTTACGACGTTTCGGAGACCACGCCTCCTTTTTCAAGTATACCTAACGTTCTCACCATCACATTAAATAGATATGTCAATCTCGCCAGAACTTATCTCTAAAAACGAGAATAATAAAATTTAAAGCATACATAAAAAATGGAACTACGGACAGCATATAAGATGACTTCTCACCGGTACACTCCAAAATTACATGATTCATTAAGCCCATTCGGGTTCAATGAATTTAATGGCCCTCATTTACTATTCTAAACCCGACTTCTTTTGTCGCGTTTTTTTGGCGCATCTTTGTCTGCGACATGTCGCAGACATCGTGCCCCAGTCTGCGACACGATGCAACATTTTTTTCCCGACGGACCCGATGTGGATTCTCCCAAACCCGAAAAAGGGGCGTAACCCGATATTTCTGAGCTTTCCCACGTATTTATAAAGGTTTCCAACCCGAATTTGTTGGATTTTTTCCCGACAACTCAGAGGAGTTGGAAACCAAAACCAACAAAACCCCCGTGCGACAAACAGGATGCAACATAATAATAAATACCAGGGGAAAAAAGCAGTCGGGTAAGAAAGCAACATAGACTTACAACCCGATTTTCTAAGTAAATGAGGGCCATTGTCTCAATTCAATAAACTTCATGTTGCAATAATCTTTTCTTAACTTCAATTTCAGTACTACCTTGTATTTCTTCAATTATCATCCACCTCAGTTCACTGATTCTATGGTTCTGTTCGACAAAATGTCTGACAACTCCCGTTTCACTATATTTGTTACTTTCTTCAACTGATTTTTTCTTTGCAAGTGCTTTCCGGATTACAGAACGATGTTCAGTAATCCGGTATTTTACACATTGCATCGTTTGACCTACGTAAATCCTGCCACGGGGGCACTTGAGTAAATAAATAGCTTGTTTTTTTTCACAGCTGTACCATCCCTTAATAGGGAACTTAGTTCCATTTAATGGATGGACGATGTGGTCACTTCTTATGATGCTAGAACAGTTAGAACATGACAAGCATGCAAATGTACCTTTATTTTTAGATTGTAAAAATGTCTATTTTGCAATTTTCTTCTTTTTAACATCAGCCCTTACAAGGCTATTTGCTAGTGATTTCCCTTTTCTATATGTGAAATGGGGCATTGTTACGCCTAGCGCTCCGGGTCCCCGCTCCTCCCCGGAGCGCTCACGGCGTCTTTCTCCCTGCAGCGCCCCGGTCAGTCCCGCTGACCGGGAGCGCTGCACTGTTTTGGCCGTTGGGGATGCGATTCGCACAGCGGGACGCGCCCGCTCGCGAGTCGCATCCCAGGTCACTTACCCGTCCCGGTCCCCTGCTGTCATGTGCTGGCGCGCGCGGCTCCGCTCTCTAGGGCGCGCGCGCGCCAGCTCTCTGAGACTTAAAGGGCCAGTGCACCAATGATTGGTGCCTGGCCCAATTAGCTTAATTGGCTCCCACCTGCTCCCTGCCTTTATCTAGTCTCCTCCCTTGCACTCCCTTGCCGGATCTTGTTGCCTTGTGCCAGTGAAAGCGTTTAGTGTGTCCAAAGCCTGTGTACCTGAACTTCTGCTACCCATCCTGACTACGAACCTTGCCGCCTGCCCCCGACCTTCTGCTACGTCTGACCTTGCTTCTGCCTACTCCCTTGTACCGCGCCTATCTTCAGCAGCCAGAGAGGTGAGCCGTTGCTAGTGGATACGACCTGGTCACTACCGCCGCAGCAAGACCATCCCGCTTTGCGGCGGGCTCTGGTGAAAACCAGTAGTGGCTTAGAACCGGTCCACTAGCACGGTCCACGCCAATCCCTCTCTGGCACAGAGGATCCACTACCTGGAAGCCGAATCGTGACAGTAGATCCGGCCATGGATCCCGCTGAGGTGCCGCTGCCAAGTCTCGCTGATCTTCCCACGGTGGTCGCTCAGCAATCGCAGCAGATTGCCCAACAAGGACAGCAGCTGTCGCAGTTGACCGCCATGTTACAGCAAATTCTGCCTCTGCTACAGCAGCAACCATCTCCTCCGCCAGCTCCTGCACCTCCTCCGCAGCGAGTGGCCGCTCCTAACCTCCGCTTGTCCCTGCCGGACAAATTTGATGGGGACTCCAGACTCTGCCGTGGATTTTTGTCTCAGTGTTCCCTGCATATGGAGATGTTGTCAGACTTGTTTCCTACAGAACGGTCTAAGGTGGCGTTCGTAGTAAGTCTTCTTTCAGGAAAGGCCTTGTCTTGGGCCACACCGCTCTGGGACCGCAATGATCCTGCCACAGCCACAGTCCAGTCCTTCTTTGCTGAAGTCCGAAGTGTCTTTGAGGAACCTGCCCGAGCCTCTTCTGCTGAGACTGCCTTGCTGAACCTGGTCCAGGGTAATTCTTCCGTTGGCGAGTACGCCATACAATTCCGTACTTTTGCTTCTGAACTATCCTGGAATAATGAGGCTCTCTGCGCGACCTTTAAAAAAGGCCTATCCAGTCGCATCAAGGATGTGCTGGCCGCACGAGAGATTCCTGCCAACCTCCAAGAACTCATCCATTTGGCTACCCGCATTGACATGCGTTTTTCTGAGCGACACCAAGAGCTCCGCCAGGAAAAAGACTTAGATCTCTGGGCACCTCTCCCACAGCATCCTTTGCAGTCTTCGCCTGGGCCTCCCGCCGAGGAGGCCATGCAAGTGGATCGGTCTCGCCTGACCCAGGAAGAGAGGAATCGCCGTAGAGAAGAAAATCTCTGTCTGTACTGTGCCAGTACTGAGCATTTCTTGGTGGATTGCCCTATCCGTCCTCCACGCCTGGGAAACGCACGCACGCACCCAGCTCACGTGGGTGTGGCATCTTTTGCTTCTAAGTCTTCTTCTCCACGTCTCACGGTGCCCGTGCGGATTTCCCCTACAGCCAACTCCTCCATCTCAGCCGTGGCCTGCTTGGACTCTGGTGCCTCCGGGAATTTTATGTTGGAGTCCTTTGTTAATAGATTCAGCATCCCGGTGACCCGTCTCGTCAAACCGCTCTACATTTCCGCGGTCAACGGAGCCAGATTGGACTGCACCGTGCGTTACCGCACAGAACCCCTCCTGATGTCTATCGGACCCCACCACGAAAGGATTGAGTTCTTCATTCTCCCCAACTGTACCTCTGAGGTCCTCCTCGGTCTGCCTTGGCTCCGGCTTCATTCCCCCACCATTGATTGGACCACCGGGGAGATCAGGAACTGGGACTCTGCCTGCCACAGGAAGTGCCTCTCCCCCCCTCCCAGTCCCATCAGGCAAGCCTCTGTGCCTCCCCATGGCCCCCGTCCTGGTGTCACACTGCCCCGTGCCAGGCCTCGCCCTCTGCCCTCCCTCCCCATTCCCACTCCTGCTGTACTGCCTGCCGTTGAGGAAACCCTCCATTCTTTCCCGGTGTCCTCATCCCAGGGGAGGCAGTTACCGGACAAAGAGAAGGGGAGACCTAAGGGGGGGGGTACTGTTACGCCTAGCGCTCCGGGTCCCCGCTCCTCCCCGGAGCGCTCACGGCGTCTTTCTCCCTGCAGCGCCCCGGTCAGTCCCGCTGACCGGGAGCGCTGCACTGTTTTGGCCGTTGGGGATGCGATTCGCACAGCGGGACGCGCCCGCTCGCGAGTCGCATCCCAGGTCACTTACCCGTCCCGGTCCCCTGCTGTCATGTGCTGGCGCGCGCGGCTCCGCTCTCTAGGGCGCGCGCGCGCCAGCTCTCTGAGACTTAAAGGGCCAGTGCACCAATGATTGGTGCCTGGCCCAATTAGCTTAATTGGCTCCCACCTGCTCCCTGCCTTTATCTAGTCTCCTCCCTTGCACTCCCTTGCCGGATCTTGTTGCCTTGTGCCAGTGAAAGCGTTTAGTGTGTCCAAAGCCTGTGTACCTGAACTTCTGCTACCCATCCTGACTACGAACCTTGCCGCCTGCCCCCGACCTTCTGCTACGTCTGACCTTGCTTCTGCCTACTCCCTTGTACCGCGCCTATCTTCAGCAGCCAGAGAGGTGAGCCGTTGCTAGTGGATACGACCTGGTCACTACCGCCGCAGCAAGACCATCCCGCTTTGCGGCGGGCTCTGGTGAAAACCAGTAGTGGCTTAGAACCGGTCCACTAGCACGGTCCACGCCAATCCCTCTCTGGCACAGAGGATCCACTACCTGGAAGCCGAATCGTGACAGGCATGTTGCCAAACATTTTGCCAAATTTTGTATCCACCTTAAGGAGACCCCAATGTTTCTTTATAGTATTTTTAATTAATCGGGCATGTTTGTCATATGTGCCCAAATAAACAAACTCATCAATCTGTTTCTTTTTGTCTTTCTTTTTTCTCTGTCTTAATTGTTGTCTTGGAATCTCCTGTATCTCCTCTCCTACTTTTCTTACCTCTTCCTCTCTGTGTCCCCTCTGAACAAATTTTTTAATCAACATCTCTTTATTTTTCATCCTCAGTACTGCAAATTCGTTTGGCCTAACAAACTTACTTTTTGGGATTCCCTTGAATGTCTGGGGGGCATGAAAGCTATTCCTAGATAAATTATTTCTGTCAGCTTCTTTTTTATACAAAGTGGACTGAAGCTTAATCCCTTCTTTGTAGACTTCCACATCCAAATAATGGATCTTCTGGAGATCGGTCTCTAAAGTAAATTAAGTTAAATCATGACAATGATTCAGTGTTTCTACATAACTATCAAGTTCACTACGTGTTCCCTCCCATATCATAAACACGTCATCCACATGCTCCATTCCCAAGGAGAGCCGGGGCACCATGCAAGAGATTGCGGGGGTCAGAGCAGTCGAACCCCCCACAATCTAAAACTTATCCCCTATCCTTTGGGCCCTGACTCCTCCTGTTTGAATAGTTAGTGTGTAATATTGTTATGTCTAATACTTGTCTTTCTTTGTACCTCAAAATTTTGTGCTGCGGAA
Organism: Hyla sarda; assembly: GCF_029499605.1. NCBI lineage: Eukaryota > Metazoa > Chordata > Amphibia > Anura > Hylidae > Hyla > Hyla sarda. The sequence continues at coordinate 57,415,734 of NC_079200.1, forward strand.
TCTGTTGGCACTGAATAAATACAATGATTATTATGATACTTTCCTTTAATAAATAAAAGTAAAAATTTTCGGTTTAGAAATAGTGTGTTAGTGGGCTTTATAACTGGGTCTTTATATTTAAAGTTGCTAATTTACCCTTCACCTGTGTTTTGAGTTGTGGTATGTTCATTTGTAAATGGAAGAGAAAGAACAAAAAAGAAAGGTCTAATAAGTGCTGCTGTATCACTGCACAAAACATCTTCACCACAATAGATGCACAAGACAGGTCAACTTTATGTGAGACAATAGGACAACACATTTCGGCAATAACTTGCACCTTCCTCAGGTTCACTGTACATCACCTACCAGCATCCTGGCAGGCTTGCATGTGTATCTGTTGTTTTCATTTGTGGGGGGTGTCAAAACCTGGCACATTTAACCATTGCATGAGCATGGACAGGTAACTTCTTTAAAAAGATTGTCCAACTAACAAGCCTGTGAGTCAATAGAGGAGATTACTCTGTCCTGGATGCTCATCTTTTCGCCAGGGTGGAACGTTTCTCATATTGGAGGACCTGTCCAGTCCTGCATTGCACAGACAACCCATTGATTTAAATGGACACTGTGCAGAGGGACACTTTGTTGTCTGCTTATTTTTAAGGGACCAGTATTACAAGTAGGGATTTTCCAAAGCCGACAACTTTTAGAAAATCAACATGGATACAGAAAAGTGTTCCTTTTCTTAGCATGATTGAGAGGTTTGCTTTTGCTTTAAGAGAGCTAGATTGGAGTTAATTTACCGCATGTAAAGGTAAGACATGTCATGATATCCTGTCGCGGCACATGAATGTCCACAACTAAGGACCTTTCTCTATATTACAGAAGGCCGAGCAATTCTATATGAGCAAAAACCACTTTGGTGGAGCCAACGCATCCTGGCATCGCAAGGATAGCTATTCATTTGCTTGAATACCATCTAATGCTACTTTTGTCCAGTAGTTGTCTCTGCAGAATTAAATGCTGATCACCAGGGGTTAGAGATCCAAAATCTGTAGTGATCTACTGATCACCCATCCAGATTTTTTAAAGATTTTTAATCTTTCTTTTTCCTTCATTAATTTGTAATTACTTCTTCAATGTCAGTAGAAGCCAGATAGTAGAATAGTGAGAGAGAATCAGGAGTGATAAGTGCAAATTCACAATTGTACTAAAAACAGAAAAGTATGAAATATTAATACAATTGATATAGAACTTGAAGAGCATCATGAATATAAAAATGTAGTGCTTGTATTGTAGTACAATAGATTTATGTTATAACTTTGTGTATTTAACCAGGTGGGCACCTATAGAATGACTGATAACTTAGGGAATGCTAATGGGAGCTTGCTATCATCTCAGTTTTTCCATTCCAGTCTGGAGGAGAACACAACTACCACAACTGGAAACAACCTTGTCACCCATCATAGGAGCTACTCACATGCAAGTGTCTCCTCTACTACTGTAATTCTGCAGATCTAAATAAGTTCTAAACATTTATCAGCAAAACAACTCTGGGACCTACTTGACTCTGAGAAGGGTCATCTTGGTGGACAGGTATTTCCCAGTGTAATAAAAAGGTGTTGTTACCAATAACAATTCCCTTCCAGAACAAGAACCTATCCTAACTCAAAGTATCATAGTCTCGGCTATTTACAAAAGCTTTACATTCCTACCCAAGTCCAGAAAGGATTTGTCAACCTCTCTCTGCTAAATGAGAATCTACTCCTTCTTCCTCATCTCTGTTTACAGCTACTCTGTGAATTACATTATTTTGTTCTTAGTGGTTACCTGAAAATCGATGGCACATAAAAATTGGTATCCCACTACTACTGGTAGACTTCATTGTCTCTTAATAACTCTGCTTATGTGACTACATGTGTGGTTTGTGCGGGTCTCAAATTGCCCCCAATCTCACCATTGAGTGAAATCCATCCACTACTCATACCAAAGAAACCATAGTCCCATAGCCCCATGGATTTTATTACACATTTACCATTTTCAGAGGACAAAACAGTTATTTGAGTAGTAGTGGATACATTAAAGGTTCTCTCATCCAGCTTTCATTCTTTAAAGGGGTACTCAGGCCGTAAGACATCTTATTCCCTGTCCAAAGGATAGGGGATAAGATGTCTGATCATGGCCATCACGCTTCCTCCCATAGACTTTCATTGAGGGGGCGGGCATGACATCACAAGAGGGAGGAGTCCTGATATCACGATACTCTGGTCCCGTGGTCGTGAGGCTTCAGACACAGAGTGATCATCGCTTCGTGCAGCTAAGATTATGCGGGTCCCCAGCGGCAGAACCCCCGCGATCAGACATCTTATCCCCTATCCTTTGGATATGGGATAAGATGTCTTAGGGCCGGAGTACCCCTTTAAAGAGCACAAATACACTAAATGATTATGCCAAAATAAGGCGGTTAAAGTTGTAACACTCAGGTTTCAGAAGACAGGAACCCCGGTGGATGTGGATCCGCTGGACCTGTGTGGCAGATGATTTGGACCATACCAGGGAGCGGAGTCTAAGGTGCCGCTGGTTTTCACCAGAGCCCGCCACAAAGCAGATGTGAGGCACAGGTGGGATAAGGCAGCTCGTAGTCAGGATAGCAGAAGGTCAGGGCAGGCGGCACAGTAGCGTAGTCAGGAATGTAGCAAATGGTCAGTAGACAGGCAGCAAGGGGCAAGGTCAGGTCATGGAGCAAAGGATCAGATACACAGCAAGGCAATAACAGGAATGCTTTCTCTCAGGCTCAAGGCAACAAAGATTCGGCAGGGAAGTGAGGAGGGTGGAGGAATTAAGCAATGAGCCACAGGTGAATAACACTAATGAGCGCACTGGCCCTTTAAATCTTAAAGCTCAGACGCGCACACGTCCAGGGGATGGGGGCATGTGTGCCGGAGCAGAGAGGCAGAGGTGGGGGCAGGAGAAACACCTGGTGAGAGACAGACTGGGGCTCGCATGCGGGCGCATCCCGCGATGCGAGTCCCAACCCTGTCGACAGCAGCAGGTAATGGCATGCGCTCACGGCCAGCGTCTGTGGCTGGAGCGCATAACGTAACAAAAGTCTTATTTTTCAAACTGAATGAGAGTCTTCATGTTTTAAAGATCATCCATAACTCAGTTTACAGCACACGCTCTACATTTATATTCTCACAGCTAATGTATGAATTCTACAATGTACTAGTCCAGTTCACTTTAAATTTTTATTTACTCAAAAATTTCTCCCGTATTCTGTACTGCAAATAACAATAGCACCTGTCAATCAGGCCCAGCATGAATAGTTCAATCTTTGTAATGTGATAGAACCTGAAAGCTTCCAGTGTTAGGGGTCATCGAGGCTTTATGTTCTGATCATGCTTCTAATCATTACCTGGTTTTGTCAGATTCAAGCCCTCTTATCCCTATCCTGGCATGAGCTTCCATCTCTCTCTGCCCTTTGAGGTGGTTGACCTTCTTGGCCCCCTGAGTCTTGACTCACTGATGCATATCGAGCCGTTGCATAATCCATTGATTATCATGAATTTAGCGGTAATAGATAAATGCTTTCCATTTCCTCGCTGCTCTTCATCTTTACAACCCTGAACAGTAACAACATAAAGGCCGAGTCTAAGGATTAAATTGCCCTATTTCTGCAAAATATAATTCCCCGGGAACATCATTTTTCTTTATAGACATGAGGTCTGAAATATGTGTAATAGAAAGGTCATTTTTAATGTCTTAAACACGTTAATAACTAAATTGTTCTCCCTTATAGTGCTCTTTAAGAATCATTTTGTAAATGCAACACTTACTGCATGTTGTCTGCAAGCTAAGGGTGCAACAAGCCAGAGTGTTGGTCCTCTGTGGATAAAAACAAACAAGCTATGTGGCCTATTGCCTGGAGGACCCTTAGGACTTGTATGGTATGCCCTTCACTGCTGATAGTGTAATGTAGTGTATGTGGTACTGCACCCTCTAAGACATCACAATTGTAAAATGTATGGTGCTCCACCAGGTCTGCAAATCTGTAGGGCCAATCATAGAGCCACCACGCATACCTCATGTAAGCGGTCATACGCATGGCTACCATGCATGTGCACTAAACATATAATGTACTGCCATATACTTCCAATTTTCCAAAAAATTGTGGCATACTCTTATATTTCTGTATAACTTCCGATATACAGAAATATAAGGAACAATTACAAGCAATCCTAGATTCCGTTCTAAATACTTGTAAATTATGAAACTCTGTTTTCTTGCAACCATTAGTAGGGGGAGCTTACAGTATACAGATGTAGTTTCTCTCATCATTCTAGAACACAGCAGTGCTACATGATAGAATACCAGGCCAACACAGTGCAGCTTTAACTGCCAGGTCAATGGAGACTTAACCCGGGATGGTTGCAAGTCCAGGCTGATTGCAAGAGGCGAGTGGTGATGCACACAGCACTTTATACATTGCCGATTACTGACAGAGGTGAGCAGCGATGCACATGGTCCTGTATGCATCACTGCTCAAGGTCCAGGAACAGGTAGTCTGGGGATAGACACAAATCCTTGCTCCTGTAGAAGATTCTGTGACAGTCTACACCAATTGCATAGCATGCCATGTAATCAGAATAATGAGCTGTGATGCACGCGCTATTGTATGCATCATTGCTTATGGTACAGGAACAGGGAATCCGGAGATGGAGATGAGCCCCTTTTCCTGTATGTACATTTCTTGGTATACTATGCCAATAGCATGGCACACTACAAAATGAACAATGTTGGCGGCCACTACATCTGTACTGCTTCCATAGATTTTTTTTTTTATTATGTGGACATTCTTTAAACGCCTTACCCCCCCCCTCCAGTGGTTTAATATCTTTAAAACAAGAGTTGCATTTTTTTTGCCATTGTGTGACAGGTAGTTTGATGTATGATATGCCCTAGTTAACATGAATATGTTGGAACAGGGCTTTGTGAAAGATTGGCAGATGTTTATTTAATATTTTTGTATTTATCTATTTTTACTTCATTCAGTTTTATTTATGTATTATTGTTATTATCTATCTTTTTTATTATCCCATGTCGCCAAAATGGCAAAAAAGGACTTATTGGGAAGTTGTTTAAAAAAATTGACTTCTTGATGTTGGGGGTACACAGTCACCTGCAGCCAGGTTTCTGTTAAAGAAACATGTGGTATGTGGGTTAGTTGCTGACCATATTCTGTGCATTAGCTGCAATGCTTTGATCTGAATTATTCAATAAACTCTTTGCATCTGTGTTATCTATGCATTATGTTGATGTTTAAGGTTTGTTTGTCGTAATTAATGGTAACGAAATAGGTAACTCATGGTGACCCCATGACGTGTCAAACTTGATGCAGCTGCAGCTTACCAAAGTGTCCCCATATGGCAATGGAGAGACAAATCCTATTGTTCTGTCCCTCTAGCTTTAAAGGGGCATTGCAGGAAAAAAAAAATATATATATATATTATATATCAACTGGCTCCAGAAAGTTAAACAGATTTGTAAATTACTTCTATAAAAAAATCTTAATTCTTCCAATAATTATCCGCTGCTGAAATTAAGTTGTACTTTTCTGTCTGACAACAGTGCTCTCTGACACATGTCTGTCTCGGGAACTGCACAGAGTAGGAGAGTAGGAGTATGGGAATTTGCTTCTACTCTGGAGAGTTCCCGAGATAGGTGTCAGCAGAGAGCATTTAGACAGAAAAGAACAACTCAACTTCAGCAGCACATAAGTACTGAAAGGATTAAGATTTTTTAATAGAAGTAATTTACAAATCTGTTTAACTTTCTGGAGCCAGTTGAGATATATATATATATATATATATATATATATATATATATATATAATATATATATATATATGTATATATATAAAACATTTCCTGGATAAACCCTTTAATCCACAAAGCAATATCTTATCCACTGGCAATTCGGGCACTTCTCAATACGATTGTGCAGACGTGACCACAAATGTCACACTTGAAGCCTGGCACTTTTCTGTAGAATGTAAGGAGAAGCTCCAGTCTGTGGCTTTCTACTGTCAGAGAGAGATCAGGAGGAGTTTGTATATTCTCTGAGGGCCAGGGAGGAGCAGAGAAGAGAACACAGCTATCTCACTTAATAACTTATATTCTGCTGGAGCTGAGTTATGAGCTGAGACTCAGCAGAGCTTGAAAGGTTTTCTATAGCCGAGGATAAAGGTTCGGCTTACATCTTCACTTTGTATCCCGTTATTCTGTATTAGCTAATCACATATCTATACGACTGGTGAGCTCAATAAAGAATAAGAGGAATGGAAATGAGGCCGTAATTTTACCTTAAAGAGGTTATCTGTGCTAGAAAGCCTATATTCAAATACTCTGTTAGAATTAATAGAGGTTCTTCATATGGCTAGATAGAGCATATCTCTTGCTGGAGGGCTGGGCATTACATGGATAGCTTCTTGATTTTATTGGGATTTTGTAATGCTTCATTTCCCCTCTTGGGATGCTGTGTGAAAACTGACCACTTGCTGAATTAACCACCCACTTATTATGGCTGATCTTTGGAGGCTGGCTTATTTTTAGCAGAACCTGTCCCAAGTGAACTACACCTTTAGATAGCAAGGAGAACTATGTAGAAAGGCCACATTATAAGAGAAGTCTTTACATTTTAGAGGAATAAAACCATGGCATGTTTCATTGGATGGCAATATGGACATAGTGTGTAGTGATGCTCGCGAATATTCGCAATGCGAATTTTATTAGCGAATATCGCATATTCGCAAATTCACGAATATTCGCGAATATAGCACTATATATTCGCAATTACGAATATTCATATATATATTTTCACAGTACACATCACAGTGATCATATGCGAAAATTTGCATATGCAAATTTTGGAATATGCAAATTTCCGCATATGCTATTTTTCGCTTATGCTAATTTTTGCTTATGCCAATTTTTCGCATATGCGAAAATAAAACGCAAATATTACAAATATGCGAATTTAGCGAATATATGAGGAATATTCGTCCATATATTCGCAAAATATCATGAATTCGAATATGGCCTATGCGGCTCAACACTAATAGTGAGGTGACCAATGGTGGCACATGAAGAATTCACCACCAGCTCTGCCCTCCACCATTAAACATGTAACATAGTAACATAGTTCATAAGGTTGAAAAAAGACCAGAGTCCATCAAGTTCAACCTATAACCCTAATGAGTCCCTACTGAGTTGATCCAGAGGAAGGCAAAATAAAACTCATACTCATTGTAAACATTTTGTCACGATGCCGGCTGGCAGGAGGTGGATCCTCTGTGCCAGAGAGGGATAGGCGTGGACCGTGCTAGTGGACCGGTTCTAAGTCACTACTGGTTTTCACCAGAGCCCGCCGCAAAGCGGGATGGTCTTGCTGCGGCGGTAGTGACCAGGTCGTATCCACTAGCAACGGCTCAACCTCTCTGACTGCTGAACATAGGCGCGGTACAAGGGAGTAGGCAGAAGCAAGGTCGGACGTAGCAGAAGGTCGGGGCAGGCAGCAAGGATCGTAGTCAGGGGCAACGGCAGGAGGTCTGGAACACAGGCTAGGAACACACAAGGAAACGCTTTCACTGGCACAATGGCAACAAGATCCGGCGAGGGAGTGCAGGGGAAGTGAGGTATACATAGGGAGTGCACAGGTGAACACACTGATTAGAACCACTTGCGCCAATCAGCGGCGCAGTGGCCCTTTAAATCGCAGAGACCCGGCGCGCGCGCGCCCTAGGGAGCGGGGCCGCGCGCGCCGGGACAGGACCGACGGAGAGCGAGTCAGGTACGGGAGCCGGGGTGCGCATCGCGAGCGGGCGCCACCCGCATCGCGAATCGCATCCCGGCTGGAGGCGGTATCGCAGCGCACCGGGTCAGTGGATCTGACCGGAGCGCTGCAGTAGCGAGAGTGTAGCGAGCGCTCCGGGGAGGAGCGGGGACCCGGAGCGCTCGGCGTAACAGTACCCCCCCCCTTGGGTCTCCCCCTCTTCTTAGAGCCTGAGAACCTGAGGAGCAGACTTTTGTCTAGGATATTGTCCTCAGGTTCCCAGGATCTCTCTTCAGGACCACAACCCTCCCAATCGACCAAAAAAAAAGTTTTCCCTCTGACCTTCTTGGAGGCCAGTATCTCCTTTACGGAGAAGATGTCCGAGGAGCCGGAAACAGGAGTGGGAGAAACAAGTTTGGGAGAGAAACGGTTGATGATGAGTGGTTTAAGAAGAGAAACGTGAAAGGCATTAGGAATACGAAGAGAAGGAGGAAGAAGAAGTTTGTAAGAGACAGGATTAATCTGGCACAAAATTTTGAAAGGACCAAGATAGCGTGGTCCCAATTTGTAGCTAGGGACACGGAAGCGGACATATTTAGCGGAGAGCCATACCTTGTCTCCAGGAGAAAAAATGGGGGGAGCTCTTCTTTTCTTATCAGCAAACTTCTTCATGCGTGATGAAGCCTGTAAGAGAGAATTTTGGGTCTCTTTCCATATGGTGGAAAGATCACGAGATATTTCATCCACAGCGGGCAAACCAGAGGGCAAGGGAGTAGGGAGGGGGGGAAGAGGGTGACGGCCGTACACCACGAAAAATGGGGATTTGGAGGAAGATTCAGAGACTCTGAAGTTATACGAGAATTCGGCCCATGGTAGAAGATCTGCCCAGTCATCCTGGCGGGAGGAAACAAAATGCCGTAAATAATCACCCAGGACCTGGTTAATTCTTTCTACTTGCCCATTGGATTGAGGATGATAGGCAGAAGAAAAGTTTAATTTAATCTTGAGTTGTTTACAGAGAGCCCTCCAGAATTTTGACACGAATTGGACGCCTCTGTCCGAGACGATCTGCGTGGGCAACCCGTGAAGACGAAAAATGTGTACAAAAAATTGTTTTGCCAACTGAGGCGCTGAAGGAAGACCAGGAAGAGGGATGAAATGTGCCATCTTGGAGAATCGATCAACGATCACCCAAACAACAGTGTTGCCACGGGATGGGGGTAAGTCTGTAATAAAGTCCATACCAATCAGAGACCAAGGCTGTTCGGGGACAGGCAGAGGATGAAGAAGACCAGCGGGCTTCTGGCGAGGAGTCTTATCCCGGGCACAGACAGTGCAGGCTCGCACAAAATCCACAACATCCGTCTCCAGAGTCGGCCACCAATAGAAACGAGAGATGAGTTGCACGGATTTCTTGATGCCCGCATGACCTGCGAGATGGGAGGAGTGACCCCATTTGAGGATTCCGAGGCGTTGGCGTGGAGAGACGAAGGTCTTCCCTGGAGGAGTTTGCCTGATGGAGGCTGGAGAAGTGGAGATCAGGCAGTCAGGAGGAATGATGTGTTGCGGAGAGAGCTCTACTTCCGAGGCATCCGAGGAACGAGAGAGAGCATCGGCCCTAATGTTCTTATCGGCAGGCCGAAAGTGAATTTCAAAAATTAAATCGGGCAAAGAACAGAGACCACCTGGCCTGGCGAGGATTCAGCCGTTGGGCAGACTGGAGATAGGAGAGATTCTTGTGATCGGTGTAAATAATAACTGGAAATCTTGATCCCTCCAGCAGATGCCTCCATTCCTCAAGTGGTAATTTAATGGCTAGTAGCTCTCGATCCCCGATGGAGTAGTTCCTCTCCGCCGGAGAGAAGGTCCTAGAAAAAAAACCACAAGTAACAGCATGCCCGGAAGAATTTTTTTGTAAAAGGACCGCTCCAGCTCCTACTGAGGAGGCATCAACCTCCAATAGGAAGGGTTTAGATGGGTCAGGTCTGGAGAGCACGGGAGCCGAAGAAAAGGCAGACTTGAGCTGTTTAAAGGCGTCTTCCGCTTGAGGAGGCCATGACTTAGGATTGGCATTCTTTTTGGTTAAAGCCACGATAGGAGCCACAATGGTAGAAAAATGTGGAATAAATTGTCTGTAATAATTGGCGAACCCCAAAAAACGTTGGATAGCACGGAGTCCGGAGGGGCGTGGCCAATCTAAGACGGCAGAGAGTTTGTCTGGATCCATTTGTAGTCCCTGGCCAGAGACCAAGTATCCTAGGAAAGGAAGAGATTGACATTCAAACAGACATTTCTCCATTTTGGCATAAAGTTGATTGTCACGAAGTCTCTGAAGAACCATGCGGACATGCTGGCGGTGTTCTTCTAGGTTGGCAGAAAAAATCAGGATATCGTCCAGATACACAACAACACAGGAATATAAGAGATCACGAAAAATGTCATTAACAAAGTCTTGGAAGACGGCAGGGGCGTTGCACAGGCCAAAGGGCATGACCAGATACTCAAAGTGTCCATCTCTAGTGTTAAATGCCGTTTTCCATTCATCCCCCTCTCTGATGCGGATGAGATTATAAGCACCTCTTAAGTCCAGTTTGGTAAAGATGTGGGCACCTTGGAGGCGATCAAAGAGTTCAGAGATGAGAGGTAGGGGGTAGCGGTTCTTTACCGTGATTTTATTAAGACCGCGGTAGTCAATGCAAGGACGTAGGGAGCCATCTTTTTTGGACACAAAGAAAAATCCGGCTCCGGCAGGAGAGGAGGATTTGCGGATAAAGCCCTTTTTTAAATTCTCCTGGATGTACTCAGACATAGCAAGAGTCTCTGGGGCAGAGAGAGGATAAATTCTGCCCCGGGGTGGAGTAGTGCCCGGGAGGAGGTCAATAGGACAGTCATAAGGCCTGTGAGGAGGTAGAGTCTCAGCTTGTTTTTTGCAAAAAACATCCGCAAAGTCCATATAGGCCTTAGGGAGACCGGTTACAGGGGGAACCACAGGGTCACGGCAAGGAGAACTGGGAACCGGTTTAAGGCAGTCTTTGAAACAAGAGGAACCCCAACTCTTGATCTCCCCAGTGGACCAATCCAGGGTTGGGGAATGGTGTTGAAGCCAGGGTAGTCCGAGGAGAATTTCGGAAGTGCAATTGGGGAGGACCAAAAACTCAATTTTCTCGTGATGAGGTCCGATGCACATTAGGAGGGGCTCCGTGCGGAAACGTATTGTACAGTCCAATCTTTCATTGTTAACACAATTGATGTAGAGGGGTCTGGCGAGACTGGTCACTGGGATGTTGAACCTGTTGATGAGAGAGGCTAAAATAAAATTTCCTGCAGATCCGGAATCCAAGAAGGCCATAGTAGCGAAGGAGAAGGTAGAGGCAGATATCCGCACAGGCACAGTAAGACGTGGAGAAGCAGAGTTGACATCAAGGACTGTCTCACTTTTGTGCGGAGTCAGCATACGTCTTTCCAGGCGGGGAGGACGGATAGGACAATCCTTCAGGAAGTGTTCGGTACCGGCACAGTACAGGCAGAGATTCTCCATGCGGCGTCGTGTCCTCTCTTGAGGTGTCAGGCGAGACCGGTCGACCTGCATAGCCTCCACGGCGGGAGGCACAGGAACAGATTGCAGGGGACCAGAGGAGAGAGGAGCCGGGGAGAAAAAACGCCTCGTGCGAACAAAGTCCATATCCTGGCGGAGCTCCTGACGCCTTTCGGAAAAACGCATGTCAATGCGAGTGGCTAGATGAATGAGTTCATGTAGGTTAGCAGGGATTTCTCGTGCGGCCAGAACATCTTTAATGTTGCTGGATAGGCCTTTTTTAAAGGTCGCGCAGAGGGCCTCATTATTCCAGGATAGTTCAGAAGCAAGAGTACGGAATTGTACGGCGTACTCGCCAACGGAAGAATTACCCTGAACCAGGTTCAACAGGGCAGTCTCAGCAGAAGAGGCTCGGGCAGGTTCCTCAAAGACACTTCGAATTTCCGAGAAGAAGGAGTGTACAGAGGCAGTGACGGGGTCATTGCGGTCCCAGAGCGGTGTGGCCCATGACAGAGCTTTTCCAGATAGAAGGCTGACTACGAAAGCCACCTTAGACCTTTCAGTAGGAAACTGGTCCGACATCATCTCCAAGTGCAGGGAACATTGAGAAAGAAAGCCACGGCAAAATTTAGAGTCCCCATCAAATTTATCCGGCAAGGATAGTCGTAGGCCTGAAGCGGCCACTCGCTGCGGAGGAGGTGCAGGAGCTGGCGGAGGAGATGATTGCTGAAGCTGTGGTAGTAGCTGCTGTAGCATCACGGTCAGTTGAGACAGCTGGTGGCCTTGTTGCGCTATCTGTTGTGACTGCTGGGCGACCACCGTGGTGAGGTCGGCGACAACTGGCAGAGGGACTTCAGCTGGATCCATGGCCGGATCTACTGTCACGATGCCGGCTGGCAGGAGGTGGATCCTCTGTGCCAGAGAGGGATAGGCGTGGACCGTGCTAGTGGACCGGTTCTAAGTCACTACTGGTTTTCACCAGAGCCCGCCGCAAACCGGGATGGTCTTGCTGCGGCGGTAATGACCAGGTCGTATCCACTAGCAACGGCTCAACCTCTCTGACTGCTGAACATAGGCGCGGTACAAGGGAGTAGGCAGAAGCAAGGTCGGACGTAGCAGAAGGTCGGGGCAGGCAGCAAGGATCGTAGTCAGGGGCAACGGCAGGAGGTCTGGAACACAGGCTAGGAACACACAAGGAAACGCTTTCACTGGCACAATGGCAACAAGATCCGGCGAGGGAGTGCAGGGGAAGTGAGGTATACATAGGGAGTGCACAGGTGAACACACTGATTAGAACCACTTGCGCCAATCAGCGGTGCAGTGGCCCTTTAAATCGCAGAGACCCGGCGCGCGCGCGCCCTAGGGAGCGGGGCCGCGCGCGCCGGGACAGGACCGACGGAGAGCGAGTCAGGTACGGGAGCCGGGGTGCGCATCGCGAGCGGGCGCCACCCGCATCGCGAATCGCATCCCGGCTGGAGGCGGTATCGCAGCGCACCGGGTCAGTGGATCTGACCGGAGCGCTGCAGTAGCGAGAGTGTAGCGAGCGCTCCGGGGAGGAGCGGGGACCCGGAGCGCTCGGCGTAACACATTTATTTCTGACGCCAAATATGGCAGTCAGAATAAACCACTGGATCAACCTTCTGTCCCTATAGATTTAGAATCCATAACCTGTAATGTTATTATTCTCCAAAAATGCATCCAGACCCCTTTTAAATTATTTTACAGAGTTAACCATGACAACCTCCTCAAGCAGAGAATTCCACAGTCTCACTGCTCTTACAGTAAAGAACCCCCGTCTGTTCTGGTGTAGAAACCTTCTTTCCTCTAGACATAGAGGATGCCCCCTTGTTATAGATACAGTCCTGGGTATAAATAGATTATGGGAGAGATCTCTTGTGTGGGGATACGCAATGAGCTGACAAATACCGGCCATGCATTGGCCAGTATTTGTCAGCGCAGAGCTGGGAATGGCCACGGCAGATCTCTGTATAGCTGCTTTACGGGAGCTATGTGGTTCCCAGCCAGATGTGTGACATCCCCTGACATTGCGTGGAGGTGCCGCACAGCGCAGGACGACCAAACGGGACTCTGGGAGTCCATATACCCGAACAGGCCGGTTAATGTTAAAAAATAGTAAAAACAGTAAAAAGTGTATGGTAGGGAGGTAGGAATGTTATTGTATGTAATATATATATATATATATATATATATATATATATATATATATTTATGTGGTGTCCCGGTACCGCATCCTATGCGGTCCCTTTATGTGTATGTGTCCCCATAGCCAGAGTCCCTAGGACATAGGGGTCCATGTTGTATAGTCTACCCCTTGTCACCTCTATTCCATCTAGTAAAACCGGTAAGTTATGCAAGGTTTATGTAAATATAGTTATATAAATGTAAATGAATAGTCAATTACCTGTGCGTAGCGTACCAGGACCTGCGGGTCACGTGACTAGGTGCACTCTATGGCATTTCTGCTTGAGGACCTGTGGAGATCCCTATGACGTATGCAATCCCATCATTCTGTGTACGAGTGAATGACAGGTGTTCGGACCAATCAGATTCACCCCGCCCCTGCCCATATAAGGGAGCGGCGGCCATTATTCTCTCTCTTGTTCCTGTGCTGTCAATCGAGAAGGACCTGCGCAGCTATTCTCGCAGTGAGTAAGACCTGAGCCTTGCGGCGATGGCTGATCAATAATAAACCACGAGTGTATCAATCCCCAGACACTCTGCAGCATCACCGGACCTAATCTAACCCCCTAAATCCGGACGGATCTGTAATGTCTACCCTAAATTCAGAGACTTTCTAAATACCTCAAGGTCCGCAATAACTGTCAGTCACTGAACAATATAAGGACTGTTATAATAGACTGTTACTGTGCCTTGGATGTACCGTAAGCACTTAAGTAAAGTTGTTCAAGTTCAAGTTAAATTTCCTTGCGGACCTTCAGTCATTTCATGCACCTATCGTTACTGGGAAGGGCGGCGATAGGCCAGAGAATTACCTCAGCATACTAGCCCTCAGCCTAGCGTCACGAACTATAGGGTTAATATTAACCCCTCATATACCGATACAACATCCCCACTACTATACTATAAGCGCTGTGGAATCTGTAGGCGCTATATAAATAAAATTATTATTATTATTATTATTATTATTATTATTATTATTATTACTACTATACACCCCCCTAGGGCTACCACACACACATATATTTTATATATATATATATATATATATATATATATATATATATATATTAGCCCAGGGGGATCGGAGGGGGGATGGGGGGGGGGGGGGTCTTAGTTTACAGTAAATTTTGCTGTAGTGTCCAGTGTCGGGCAGCTGCTGCCAAGGCAAATAAAATCATGGGGGGCATCAATATGGGCATAGATGCCCACGACAAAGAAATAATTCTACCGCTGTACAAATCACTAGTGAGACCACAAATAGAATACTGTGTACAGTACTGGGCACCAGTGTACAAGAAAGATATAGTGGAGCTGGAGAGAATTTAAAGATGAGCAACCAGAGTAATACGGGGAATGGGAGGACTACAGTACCCAGAAAGATTATCAGTATTAGGGTTATTTAGTTTAGAAAAAAGAAGGCTTAGGGGAGGCCTAATAACTATGTATAAGTATATCGGGGGCAGTACAGCAGTGGTTCTCAACCTCGACAAGATATTCCAAAATAGCATCCCTTAGAAAACCCTCAAACAATTTACATACAATGGAGGTTAAACTAACAGGCCTATAATTCCTGACTGTACCCCCAAAGAAACTTACGGAACTCACGCGCGAGGGGTACCTGCAGACAAAATAAGTCATAAAATTACTTCTTTTAATAATGGTGTGTGCTTACTTTTATGCTAATGCAATACTTAATCCCCTTGTGCCATTATTCCCCTCCCTCTGATCCCCTTGTGCCATATAGGATAATAATGGCACAAGGGGATTAAGATGGAGGGGGGGGGATAATGACAAAAGTGGATCAGAATGAGAGTGGAATGATAGCACAAAGGGATTAAGTATTGCATTAGTATAAAGGTAAGCACACGCCATTACTAGAAGAAGTAATTTTATGACAAATTTTGTCTGCGGGTACCCCTCACACGTAAGTTCTGTAAGTCTCTTTGGGGGTACAGCTGAGAAAAAGGTTGAGAACTACTGCTGTACTGCCCCCTGATATATTTATACATAACGTATTTATCGGCGTATAACACGCATTTTTTAGGCAACATTTTTTAGCCTAAAGTCTATGTGCGTGTTAAACGCCGATAAGCTGCTGCAGTTCAATGATTTTTAAATCAATGAACTGCAGCGACTTTTGCAGGTGCACAGACCTGCCATCGCTGCCGGCTTTTCTCCCCCTGCTATCGGCGCCGAAGCCCCTTCTCCCCCCCTGGCTATCGGTGCAGCGGCACCGGCAATGGGTGCCGCTGGCCCTTCTCTCCCCCTGTCTGTCGGCGCCGCTGCCCCATTGCCGGCGCCAATAGCCAGGGGGAGAGAAGCGGCGCCGGCAACGGGGCAGCGGCGCCGACAGACAGGGGGAGAGAAGGGCCAGCGGCACCCATTGCCGGTGCCGCTGCCCCATTGCCTCCCCCATCCCCGGTTGTATAATTACCTGTTGCAGGGGTTCGCTGCTTCAGGCCTCCGGTGTGCGTCCCCTGCGTCGTTGCTATGCGCTGCACAGCGGAATGACGAGTGACACACCGGAGGCCTGAAGCTGCGGACCCCACCCCGGCAACAGGTAATTATACAACCGGGGATGGGGGAGGCAACGGGGCAGCGGCCCCTTCTCTTCCCCTGTCTGTCGGCGCCGCTGCCCCATTGCCGGCGCCGCTTCTCTCCCCCTGGCTATCGGCGCCGGCAATGGGGCACCGATAGCCAGGGGGAGAGAAGAGGCAGCGTCACCGATAGCCAGGGGGGGGAGAAGGGGCAGCGGCACTGATAGTCAGGGGGGGAGAAGCGGCGGCAGCAGGGCTCTAGACCCCAGGAAAGGCAGGGACAGAGAAGCGGGCAGCGATGGCCACTCTCCCCCTGCCTTTCCTGGGGGCTTCTGCGGGGTCAGAAACAGTGTATCGGGGTATACACACGCACACACATGCACCCTGATTTTACCAAGGATATTTGGGTAGAAAACTTTTTTTTACCCAAATATCCTTGGTAAATGAGGGTGCGTGTTATAGGTCGGTGCGTAGTATACCCCGATAAATACAGTTATTAGGCCTTACCTAAGTCTTCTTTTTTCTAAATTAAATACCCCTAATTCTAATAATCTTTCTAGGTACTGTAGTCCTCCCATTCCCCATATTACTCTAGTTGCCCGTCTTTGAACCCTCTCCAGCTCAACTATATCTTTCTTGTACACTGGTGCCCAGTACTGTACATCAATATACAAACAAGGAGAGCGCTCCTAGTGTGATAATGTAAAAAGAAGATGAACAAACAAGTGGAATTGCTCACCAAGTGTAGTTGTACTGCGACCAAGTACAACTATGGTAAAAGCGTGAAATAACCCAGCAACGGGCGAAGAACGGCAGCCGCTCCTGGAAACACAGGCCAAGCACTCAGACGGATCCCTCCAAGGAACAGCCCAGGATAAAGGCAGCCCACAAGAAGTCTTGTGCGCTGCCTTTATCCTGGGCTGTTCCTTGGAGGGATCCGTCTGAGTGCAGTACTGTACATAGTATTCTATTTGTGGTCTCACTAGTGATTTGTACAGCAGTAGAATAATTTCCTTGTCGCGGGCATCTATGCCCCTATTGATGCACCCCATGATTTTATTTGCCTTGGCAGCAGCTGTCTGACACTGGTCACTACAGCTAAATTTACTGTTAACTAAGTACTTTTCCATGTCAGTGTTCTCCCATTGAATGCATAATCCCAGCCTGGATTTTTCTTCCCCATGTGCATTTCCTTACATTTATCAGTGTTGAATCTCATCTGCCACTTCCCAGCCCAAACCTCCAACCTATCCAGATCCATTTGTAACAGTGCACTGTCCTCTATAGTGTTTACCACTTTACAGAGTTTAGTATCGTCTGCAAAGATTGCTACTTTACTATTCAACCCCTCTACAAGGTCATTAATGAATATATTAAATAGAACAGGACCCAAGACTGACCCCTGTGGTACCCCCTAGTAATAGTCACCCAATCAGAATAAGTACCATTAATAACCAACCTTTGTTTCCTATCACTGAGCCAGTTACTTACCCACTTGCACACATTTCCCCCCAGTCCAAGCATTCTCATTTAATGCACCAACCTTTTATGCGGCACCATATCAAATGCTTTGGAAAAATCCAGATATAGGACATCCTGGTCCAGTCTGGAGCTCACCTCCTCGTAAAAGCTGATCAAATTAGTTTGCCAGGACCGATCCCTCATAAAGCCATGCTGATATGGAGTCATACATTTATTTTTATCAAGATATTCCAAAATAGCAAGAGCTAGAAAACCTCAAACAATTTACATACAACAGAGGTTAAACTAACAAGCCTATAATTCCCGGGGTCACCTTTTGACCCCTTTTTAAATATTGGCACCACATTTGCCATGCGCCAGTCCTGGGGAACAGTCCCTGTTACTATAGAGTTCCTGTATTTTAAAAATAGGGGTCTGTCTATTACATTAATTCATTCCTTTAGAACACGGGGGTGAATGCCATCTGGACCTGGCGATTTGTCTATTTTGATTTTTTGTAGGGGGCACTGTACTTCTTCCTGGGTTAGACAGGTGACCTGTACTGGGGGGGTTTACCTTATCTCGCTGTATTTCACCTGGCAATTCAATTTCCTTGGTGAATACAATGGAGAAGAATTTGTTTAATATATTTGCTTTTTTCTGATCCCCGTTTATAATTTCTTCCTCATCATTTTTTAAAGGGCCAACACTTTAATTTTTAACCATTTTGCTATTTATATAGTTAAAAAAACATTTTGGGGTTAGTTTTACTCTCTTTGGCAATGAGTCCTTCGGTCTTTATTTTTGCGGCTTTTATCAGTTTTTTTACATATTTTACATTTTTCTCTATAGTTTTTTTTTAATGCTTCTTCACTGCCATCCTGTTTTAGTAGTTTAAATGTTTTTGTTTTTGTCATTTATTGTCCCCTTAACATTTTTATTCATCCATTATTGGTTTTCTTTCATTTCTGACCCTTTTATTTCCATAAGGTATATACATCTTACAGTGAGAATTTAAGATATTTTTAAAAGTCTCCCATTTAGTGTCAGTATTCTTGTTTTTGAGGACATTATCCCACTTCATATTGTTAAGGGCTTCTCTGAGTTGATCAAACTTTGCCTTCCTAAAGTTCATTGTTTTTGTGGCCCCTCAAGAGATTCCCTTATTGAAGAACAAGTTATAATGTATTATATTATGATCACTATTTCCTAGGTGTCCTTTTACTTGCACATTAGTTACTCTGTCAGGTTTGTTGGTTATTATTAAGTCTAGTAGAGTTCCCCCTCTGGTCGGGCCCTGCACCATTTGGGACAGATAATTGTGTTTAGCTATAGTCAGAAACCTGTTTCCTTTATGAGATTCACAGGACTCAGTCTTCCAGTTTATATCAGGATAGTTAAAGTCCCCCATTATTATTATCCCCTCATTCTGATTTGTTGCCTTGTTTATTTGCCTCAGTAGTTGATCTTCTGCCTCTTCCATTGTGTTTGGTGGCTTATAGCAAACCCCTATCAGAATTTTTTTATTTTCATCTCCATATATTTCTACCCATGATGACTCCAAATTATCATTTCTCTCCCATATATCCTCCCGCAGTGCGGCCTTCAGACTTGATTTCACCTAAAGACAAACTCCTCCCCCTTTCCATTTTGCCCAATCCTTCCTGAATAGACTATAACCCTGTATGTTGACCACCCAGTCACAGCTATCGTCCAACCAAGTCTCTGTTATACCCACTATGTCATAATTCTCCTCAGACCTCAACCACTCCAGTTCCTTTGTTTTATAGGTCATACTTCTGACATTAGTCAACATGCAATTTAAAAGGTGTATGTTTTTTCTTTGTATGTCGGCGATCCCTATTAACTATTCTAACCCCTCCCTCCGCTCCACCCCTTGGTACATTAATAAGTCCCCCTTCTCTATCTACACTATCTTCTCCCTCTATGTTGTAGGTTCCCTCCTCCCCAGTCTCTAGTTTAAACACTACTCCACCCTTCTAACCATCTTCTCCCCAAGCACAGCTGCACCCTCCCCATTGAGGTACAACCTGTCCCTACGGTAGAGCCAGTATCCGACAATGAAGTCGGCCCAGTTCTCCATGAACCCAAACCCCTCCTTCCTACACCAGCTTCTGAGACACTGATTTACCTCCCTAATCTACCGCTGCCTCTCTTGTGTGGCTCGTGGTACAGGTAATATTTCAGAAAATATTACCTTTTTTTTTATTAACATTATTTTTTATTCAACACTCACAGAAAAAAAAATACAAGTTCTTACAAATACAATACAACAAGTTACAAATACATATGCATTTATTTGGTCCTATTATATTCCACCCCACCCCCCACCCACAATGGCATGGGGAAAAAAAAAGGAAATTTGAAAATATCTTGTTTTTTCTGCACCTCTCTCTGGAAATTCCGGAATCATCCTAATTATCAGTGTCCCATAGTCCCCACTTTTTCTTCCATATATCAAACATATTTTCTGACTTTTTGATTTTAACCTAATCTCCCTAATCTCCCGCTGCCTCTCTTGTGTGGCTCCTGGTACAGGTAATATTTCAGAAAATATTACCTTGGAGGTCCTTTCTGCTTGCGGCCTAAGTCCCTGAAATCTGGGGTGTGCCAGTTAAGGACTAGCCTCCCTGACACTTTTCCCTCTACCCCGTTTTCTAACTGTAACCCGGCTAGCTGCCTGACTGTCCTGCATCTACGTCTCACTATCCTCCCCCACCTCTACCCCAGAGAGTACTTGCTCAGTGAGCAGGAGACTCCTCTCCAAGTTGTCAATGCGCCTTAGTGTTGCCAGTTGCTCCTCTAGATCCAGGATCTGGGCTTCCAAATGAACAACTCGCATATATCTCACACAACAATATGCACCCTCAAACTGCTGTTCAAGGATGGCATACATTGTGCAAGACACTGGACTGCCTTTTCCAAGATGGAGGCCATACTTAGTTTGGGGATTGAAAAAATTAACAGTTAAAAAAACAATCAAATATTTCAATTAAACTCCCAGAATTTAAAGTCCCTTAATTTTAAGTCCCTCATACTTTTATACTTATTTTATACTTAGACTCACTTGTTTACTTCACACTTTTGTATACAGACACACAATCACTAGTTCAAACAATCACTTAGTGTACTTGGTTTTATCAGATACCACCTCTCTCTTCATTTGCCTATAATTTACAAATCTGTTTAACTTTCTGGCACCAATTGTTTTGATTTTTTTTTTCCAGTGGAGTACCCCTTTAACTTTTACTTTTGTGTTTTGTGGCACAGAACTGTACAGTATACATGACATGTTGAAATGTATATAGTTTTTCTAAGGTTCTACTTCTTTTATAAAAATGAAGTTCCATATATATTATATATATATATATATATATATATATATATATATATATATACACAATACAAGAATATGGATGCACTACTGTGGTAGATGTAAACAATACATTGGCTATCCCTCAACACTGATGTTAAAATTGAGACATTCGCCAGTGTATCCTTATATGAAGGACACACCAGAGCCCGCACACCAACGCCAAGGTTTCTCAATTTGGTGCGAGACAATTTCTCAATTTGGTCTCTCTTCATTTGCCTATAATTTACAAATCTGTTTAACTTTCTGGCACCAATTGTTTTGATTTTTTTTTTTCCAGTGGAGTACCCCTTTAACTTTTACTTTTGTGTTTTGTGGCACAGAACTGTACAGTATACATGACATGTTGAAATGTATATAGTTTTTCTAAGGTTCTACTTCTTTTATAAAAATGAAGTTCCATATATATTATATATATATATATATATATATATATATATATATATATATATATACACAATACAAGAATATGGATGCACTACTGTGTGTCACGATGCCGGCTGGCAGGTAGTGGACCCTCTGTGCCAGAGAGGGATTGGCGTGGACCGTGCTAGTGGACCGGTTCTAAGCCACTACTGGTTTTCACCAGAGCCCGCCGCAAAGCGGGATGGTCTTGCTGCGGCGGTAGTGACCAGGTCGTATCCACTAGCAACGGCTCACCTCTCTGGCTGCTGAAGATAGGCGCGGTACAAGGGAGTAGGCAGAAGCAAGGTCGGACGTAGCAGAAGGTCGGGGCAGGCAGCAAGGATCGTAGTCAGGGGCAACGGCAGAAGGTCTGGAAACACAGGCAAGGAACACACAAGGAACGCTTTCACTGGCACTAAGGCAACAAGATCCGGCAAGGGAGTGCAAGGGAAGTGAGGTAATATAGGGAAGTGCACAGGTGAAAACCCTAATTGGAACCACTGCGCCAATCAGCGGCGCAGTGGCCCTTTAAATCGCAGAGACCCGGCGCGCGCGCGCCCTAGGGAGCGGGGCCGCGCGCGCCGGGACAGAACAGACGGGGAGCGAGTCAGGTAGGGGAGCCGGGGTGCGCATCGCGAGCGGGCGCTACCCGCATCGCGAATCGCATCCCGGCTGGCAGCGGGATCGCAGCGCCCCGGGTCAGAGGACGTGACCGGAGCGCTGCAGCGGAGGGAGTGAAGCGAGCGCTCCGGGGAGGAGCGGGGACCCGGAGCGCTCGGCGTAACAGTACCCCCCCCCTTGGGTCTCCCCCTCTTCTTGGAGCCTGAGAACCTGAGGAGCAGACTTTTGTCAAGGATGTTGTCCTCAGGTTCCCAGGATCTCTCTTCAGGACCACAACCCTCCCAGTCTACTAAAAAAAAATTTTTCCCTCTGACCTTTTTGGCAGCCAAAATTTCCTTGACCGAGAAGACGTCCGAGGAGCCGGAAACAGGAGTGGGAGGAACAGATTTGGGAGAAAAACGGTTGAGGATGAGTGGTTTGAGAAGAGAGACGTGAAAGGCATTAGGGATACGAAGAGAAGGAGGAAGAAGAAGTTTATAAGAGACAGGATTAATTTGACACAAAATTTTGAAAGGACCAAGATAGCGTGGTCCCAACTTGTAGCTAGGGACACGGAAGCGGACATATTTAGCGGAGAGCCATACCTTGTCTCCAGGGGAAAAAACGGGGGGAGCTCTTCTTTTCTTATCCGCGAACCTCTTCATGCGTGAAGAAGCCTGTAAGAGAGAATTTTGGGTCTCTCTCCATATAATGGAAAGGTCACGAGAAATTTCATCCACAGCGGGCAGACCAGAGGGCAAGGGGGTAGGGAGAGGGGGAAGAGGGTGACGGCCGTACACCACGAAAAATGGGGATTTGGAGGAAGATTCAGAGACCCTGAAGTTATACGAGAATTCGGCCCATGGAAGGAGATCTGCCCAGTCATCCTGGCGGGAGGAAACAAAATGTCGCAAATAATCACCCAGGATCTGGTTAATTCTTTCTACTTGTCCATTGGACTGGGGATGATATGCAGAGGAAAAATTTAATTTAATCTTGAGTTGTTTACAGAGAGCCCTCCAGAATTTAGACACGAATTGGACCCCTCTATCCGAGACAATCTGCGTAGGCAACCCGTGAAGACGAAAAATGTGTACAAAAAATTGTTTAGCCAACTGAGGCGCAGAAGGAAGACCAGGAAGAGGGATGAAATGTGCCATTTTGGAGAATCGATCAACGACCACCCAAATAACGGTGTTGCCACGGGAAGGGGGTAAATCAGTAATAAAATCCATACCAATCAGAGACCAAGGCTGTTCGGGGACAGGCAGAGGATGAAGAAAACCAGCGGGCTTCTGGCGAGGAGTCTTATCCCGGGCACAGATAGTGCAGGCTCGCACAAAGTCCCCAACATCCGTCTCCAGAGTCGGCCACCAATAGAAGTGGGAGATGAGTTGCACAGATTTCTTGATGCCCGCATGACCTGCGAGATGGGAGGAGTGACCCCATTTGAGGATTCCGAGGCGTTGGCGTGGAGAAACAAAGGTCTTTCCTGGAGGAGTCTGCCTGATGGAGGCAGGAGAAGTGGAGATCAGGCAGTCAGGTGGAATGATGTGTTGCGGAGGGAGATCAACTTCTGAGGCATCCGAGGAACGAGAGAGAGCATCGGCCCTAATGTTCTTATCGGCAGGACGAAAGTGAATCTCAAAATTAAATCGGGCAAAGAACAGAGACCACCGGGCCTGGCGAGGATTCAGCCGTTGGGCAGACTGGAGGTAGGAGAGGTTCTTGTGGTCGGTGTAGATAATAACAGGAAATCTTGATCCCTCCAGCAGATGCCTCCATTCCTCAAGTGCTAATTTAATGGCTAGAAGCTCTCGATCCCCGATGGAGTAGTTCCTCTCCGCTGGAGAGAAGGTCCTAGAGAAAAAACCACAAGTGACAGCATGCCCGGAAGAATTTTTTTGTAGAAGAACAGCTCCAGCTCCCACTGAGGAGGCATCAACCTCCAATAGGAAGGGTTTGGAAGGGTCAGGTCTGGAGAGCACGGGAGCCGAAGAAAAGGCAGACTTGAGTCGTTTAAAGGAGTCTTCTGCTTGAGGAGGCCAGGACTTGGGATCAGCATTTTTTTTGGTTAAAGCCACGATAGGAGCCACAATGGTAGAAAAATGTGGAATAAATTGCCTGTAATAATTGGCGAACCCCAAAAAGCGTTGGATAGCACGGAGTCCGGAGGGGCGTGGCCAATCTAAGACGGCAGAGAGTTTGTCTGGATCCATCTGTAGTCCCTGGCCAGAGACCAAATATCCTAGAAAAGGAAGAGATTGGCATTCAAACAGACATTTCTCAATTTTGGCATAGAGTTGGTTGTCACGAAGTCTCTGAAGAACCATACGGACATGCTGGCGGTGTTCTTCTAGATTGGCAGAAAAAATTAGGATATCGTCCAGATATACAACAACACAGGAGTATAACAGATCACGAAAAATTTCATTGACAAAGTCTTGGAAGACGGCAGGGGCATTGCACAGTCCAAAGGGCATGACCAGATACTCAAAGTGTCCATCTCTGGTGTTAAATGCCGTTTTCCACTCGTCCCCCTCTCTGATGCGGATGAGGTTATAGGCGCCTCTTAAGTCCAATTTAGTGAAGATGTGGGCACCTTGGAGGCGATCAAAGAGTTCAGAGATGAGGGGTAAGGGGTAGCGGTTCTTAACCGTGATTTTATTAAGACCGCGGTAGTCAATGCAAGGACGTAGGGAGCCATCTTTTTTGGACACAAAGAAAAATCCGGCTCCGGCAGGAGAGGAGGATTTACGGATAAAGCCCTTTTTTAGATTCTCCTGGACGTATTCGGACATGGCAAGAGTCTCTGGGGCAGAGAGAGGATAAATTCTGCCCCGGGGTGGAGTAGTACCCGGGAGGAGGTCGATAGGGCAATCATAAGGCCTGTGAGGAGGTAGAGTCTCAGCTTGTTTTTTGCAGAAAACATCCGCGAAGTCCATATAGGCCTTAGGGAGACCGGTTACTGGAGGAACCACAGAGTTACGGCAAGGGTTACTGGGAACCGGTTTTAGACAGTTCTTGGAACAAGAGGACCCCCAACTCTTGATCTCCCCAGTGGACCAATCCAGGGTTGGGGAATGAAGTTGAAGCCAGGGAAGTCCAAGGAGAATCTCCGAGGTGCAATTGGGGAGGACCAAAAGTTCAATCCTCTCATGATGAGATCCGATGCTCATAAGAAGGGGCTCCGTGCGGAAACGTATGGTACAGTCCAATCTTTCATTATTTACACAATTGATGTAGAGGGGTCTGGCGAGACTGGTCACCGGGATGTTGAACCTGTTGACGAGAGAGGCCAAAATAAAATTTCCTGCAGATCCAGAGTCCAAGAAGGCCACTGTAGAGAAGGAGAAGGCAGAGGCAGACATCCGCACTGGCACAGTAAGACGTGGAGAAGCAGAGTAGACATCAAGGACTGTCTCACCTTTGTGCGGAGTCAGCGTACGTCTTTCCAGGCGGGGAGGACGGATAGGACAATCCCTCAGGAAGTGTTCGGTACTAGCACAGTACAGGCAGAGGTTCTCCATACGGCGTCGTGTCCTCTCTTGAGGTGTCAGGCGAGACCGGTCGACCTGCATAGCCTCCACGGCGGGAGGCACAGGAACAGATTGCAGGGGACCAGAGGAGAGAGGAGCCGAGGAGACGAAACGCCTCGTGCGAACAGAGTCCATATCTTGGCGGAGTTCCTGACGCCTTTCAGAAAAACGCATGTCAATGCGAGTGGCTAGGTGAATAAGTTCATGTAGATTAGCAGGAATTTCTCGTGCGGCCAGAACATCTTTAATGTTGCTGGATAGGCCTTTTTTGAAGGTCGCGCAGAGGGCCTCATTATTCCAGGACAATTCTGAAGCAAGTGTACGGAATTGTACGGCATACTCGCCAACGGAAGAATTACCCTGGACCAGGTTCAACAGGGCAGTCTCAGCAGAAGAGGCTCGGGCAGGTTCCTCAAAGACACTTCGGATTTCCGAGAAGAAGGAGTGTACAGAGGCAGTGACGGGGTCATTGCGGTCCCAGAGCGGTGTGGCCCATGACAGGGCTTTTCCGGACAGAAGACTGACTACGAAAGCCACCTTAGACCTTTCAGTGGGAAACAGGTCCGACATCATCTCCAGATGCAGGGAACATTGGGAAAGAAAGCCACGGCAAAACTTAGAGTCCCCATCAAATTTATCCGGCAAGGATAAGCGTATCCCAGGAGCGGCCACTCGCTGCGGAGGAGGTGCAGGAGCTGGCGGAGGAGATGACTGCTGAAGCTGTGGTAGCAACTGTTGTAGCATAACGGTCAGTTGAGACAGCTGTTGGCCTTGTTGCGCTATCTGTTGTGACTGCTGGGCGACCACCGTGGTGAGGTCAGCGACAACTGGCAGAGGAACTTCAGCGGGATCCATGGCCGGATCTACTGTCACGATGCCGGCTGGCAGGTAGTGGACCCTCTGTGCCAGAGAGGGATTGGCGTGGACCGTGCTAGTGGACCGGTTCTAAGCCACTACTGGTTTTCACCAGAGCCCGCCGCAAAGCGGGATGGTCTTGCTGCGGCGGTAGTGACCAGGTCGTATCCACTAGCAACGGCTCACCTCTCTGGCTGCTGAAGATAGGCGCGGTACAAGGGAGTAGGCAGAAGCAAGGTCGGACGTAGCAGAAGGTCGGGGCAGGCAGCAAGGATCGTAGTCAGGGGCAACGGCAGAAGGTCTGGAAACACAGGCAAGGAACACACAAGGAACGCTTTCACTGGCACTAAGGCAACAAGATCCGGCAAGGGAGTGCAAGGGAAGTGAGGTAATATAGGGAAGTGCACAGGTGAAAACCCTAATTGGAACCACTGCGCCAATCAGCGGCGCAGTGGCCCTTTAAATCGCAGAGACCCGGCGCGCGCGCGCCCTAGGGAGCGGGGCCGCGCGCGCCGGGACAGAACAGACGGGGAGCGAGTCAGGTAGGGGAGCCGGGGTGCGCATCGCGAGCGGGCGCTACCCGCATCGCGAATCGCATCCCGGCTGGCAGCGGGATCGCAGCGCCCCGGGTCAGAGGACGTGACCGGAGCGCTGCAGCGGAGGGAGTGAAGCGAGCGCTCCGGGGAGGAGCGGGGACCCGGAGCGCTCGGCGTAACACTGTGGTAGATGTAAACAATACATTGGCTATCCCTCAACACTGATGTTAAAATTGAGACATTCGCCAGTGTATCCTTATATGAAGGACACACCAGAGCCCGCACACCAACGCCAAGGTTTCTCAATTTGGTGCGAGACCTAACGCTAGTGCTACCTGTGCTTGATAAACAGAACAGGGGCCAGTGGGCAATTACGGCAGCATTCGGTTGGCTCACAACTTCCTTCCAGATACCCTCCAGTGTTACTACGCACACATGCAATGGGAGGAGGGAGGCAAGCTGCAAGCCCCACCTGAGTTGGCTATTATGGGTGCCTGGCCTCACAGGTGCTTCCTTAATGCTGCCTGGTAGATATTCAAGGCGCATTAATGTTGGAGTTTACACACCTCCAAATTTAAAATTTAAACAAACAACAAAAAACGTGGTCTCAAATGGCTGGAAGTGCTCAACCCCAAATGTGGTTGTGCATTTATACTGGGGGAGCAGATCCTGCCCTTGTAGTCCGTTGCTAGGGGCGATCCCCAGCATAAAAATGCATACAATGGAGGATGCCTGCAGCGGACTACAAGTGCCACAATAGAATCCTACACCAGATAAACGGTGTGGATATGTAACAATTAGAATACAATACAAGAATATGGATGCACTACTGTGTATTGTATGCATTTTTATGCTGGGGATCGCCCCTAGCAACGGACTACAAGGGCAGGATCTGTTCCCCCAGTATAAATGCACAACCGCATTTGGGGTTGAGCACTTCCAGCCATTTGAGACCACGTTTTTTGTTGTTTGTTTAAATTTTAAATTTGGAGGTGTGTAAACTCCAACATTAATGCGCCTTGAATATCTACCAGGCAGCATTAAGGAAGCACCTGTGAGGCCAGGCACCCATAATAGCCAACTCAGGTGGGGCTTGCAGCTTGCCTCCCTCCTCCCATTGCATGTGTGCGTAGTAACACTGGAGGGTATCTGGAAGGAAGTTGTGAGCCAGCCGAATGCTGCCGTAATTGCCCACTGGCCCCTGTTCTGTTTATCAAGCACAGGTAGGACTAGCGTTAGGTCTCGCACCAAATTGAGAAACCTTGGCGTTGGTGTGCGGGCTCTGGTGTGTCCTTCATATAAGGATACACTGGCGAATGTCTCAATTTTAACATCAGTGTTGAGGGATAGCCAATGTATTGTTTACATCTACCACAGTAGTGCATCCATATTCTTGTATTGTATTCTAATTGTTACATATCCACACCGTTTATCTGGTGTAGGATTCTATTGTGGCACTTGTAGTCCGCTGCAGGCATCCTCCATTGTATGCATTTTTATGCTGGGGATCGCCCCTAGCAACGGACTACAAGGGCAGGATCTGCTCCCCCAGTATAAATGCACAACCGCATTTGGGGTTGAGCACTTCCAGCCATTTGAGACCACGTTTTTTGTTGTTTGTTTATATATATATATATATATATATATATATATATATATATATATATAAGTTTCAACGACATTTTCTGAAAGATTTTTGGCTTGTTTCTTTGTGTGGCAAACTGTATTTTATGTTGACAACTGGAGATGAGCGAACTTTTGTAAAATTAGATTTGGCCATTTGGCCGAATTTTTGGAAAAATTTAGCAGCGAATCTATATTAAAAACAGCTATTTCTGGCCTACAGAGAGCCTCAATAAGGGTGTATAACACTGTGCAGTGTTCTAACATGCATATGGAGTGTGCTGGGGTAGTGAAATAATACAGGTATTCAGTATGACATGCAGATTAAAGGCATCGGTTTTAGAATCACTGCCGCAGAGCGGCACAATGACAGAGCCTGAAGGTGGCATCAGTATGAGGAGACCATATAGTGGCTGAATGACACAGCGTGGAGGTATTGGCAGCATGAGGAGACCATATAGTGGCTGAATGACACAGCTTGGATGAGGCTGAAGCATGAGGAGACCATATAGTGGCTAAATGACACAGCATGGAGGTGTTGGCAGCATGAGGAGACCATATAGTGGCTGACTGACACAGCCTGGAGCTGTCAGCAACATGAGTAGACACTAGGGCTTCACAATCCCTAAGATTAAAAGATGAATTTTGAAATGTATATTGAAGATTTATTGTGCAGTATAGTTCCCCACATTAGGTGCAGTATAGTTCCCCACATTAGGTGCAGTATAGTTCCTCACATTAGGTGCAGTATATTTACATGTTTGACACCCATGGTCTACAGACTAGTATAACCAGCAGATGATTTGTTGTGGAACAAAGACACTGAATTGCGCTTAAAAATTCTTCCTACCTCCTCTTCTAAGGTTTATGAAGTTGAGGCAGCTTGTTGAAATGTATGAGGCAACACACAGCTATGTGGGCCTCTCTCTTATACTATGCCGAAGAAAGTGACTGGGAGGTTAATGCCTGCTGCTGCCGGAAAAAATCATTTTCAGTGAAAAAAACAATGCTCTCCATCCACGAGAACACTGATGTGATTAGGAGGATGTTAAACGCTGTTGGACTGCGCTTTTCTCTGCTGTAACACACACAGGCTCTGCGTCCTATTATCCTTCTGCAGTGTATTGTAATGAAGTGAGGAGCCGGAATTATTTCTGCCGATTATATAGGGCTGTGACATTAAAGGGGTGACTGGCTGCGGATAGGCTGCATCCTGCATGTGATTCAGGGTCATCCCGCCTACTTCCCTTCCCAGCGTTCCTTGCCCCATGTACTGACATGTGGATCCGACATTTTAGATGACCTGGAGCCTGCACCACAGTAAATGGAGTTTAATGAAGCGAGTTTGCAAGATAGAATCGCAGCAATATTCACATTTGTTGCAAATCGAATATTTCCTGAAATTTGTAATGAATTCTGGTTCGGCGGCTTCTATTCACTCATCTCTATTGACAACTATAATAGGTGTAATTACTTTGTAATCATTTTTTTGGCAGAAAAATAGCAGCTTGCATTTTTTTTATTTTTTATGGCATAAACATTGCAATTATGTTTTGGACTTTTACAGTCACAACTATACCAGTTATATTTTAATTGTTTTTAAATGCTAAAAATTTTTGTAAAAGTTGTATGCCCCCTAGAAAAGTTCAGTTAATAATTTGTACAGTATAATGCAATACTTCTGCATTGCTTTGTATTGAAGTCTGATACTGTATCTTTTTTAGTACACCCTAATTTACTTGTCTTCGATGTCTCGGACAATTAGGTGGGGCGATTGGGTGACAGGAGGGGCCCCTGGACCTAAAAACCACATAATGATTGTCAGGATCCAGACCGGAGTGCAGGGTATGCAGGGGTAGTGGATCCCCTGTGTCAAGGAGGTGATGACGTGGGCCGTACCAAGGGAACGGAGTCTAAGGGTCGTTTCCCCTGGTAATGACTCAACCTCCCTGACAGCTGAGGCAGGCACGGTACAAAGGGATAAGACAGAGGCGAGGTCGGACGTAGCAGAAGGTCAGGGCAGGCGGCAGAGGTTCGTTGTCAATGGTAAAAGCAAAGTCAGGTACACAGGACTGGGAAACACAGGAAAGCTTTCTCAAGTGCAAAAAACAACAAGATCCGGCAGGAAACGGAAGGGGAAGCAGACTTTTAAGCACATGGAACAGATGGAGCTGATTAGACTGATTGCACCAGGCACCAATTAGCGGACCCAGCAGGAGATCGGGACAGGTGAGTGGGACAGGTGAGTGGGACGGGATGCGATCCGCGGACGGGCACGTCCCGCCAGGTGGATCGCATCCCCGCCGGGCACAACAGAGCAGCGTCTCCGGTCAGCGCTGCTGACCGGAGCGCTGCAAGGCAGAAGATGCCACGAGCGCTCCGGAAGAGGGGGACCCGGAGCGCTCGGCATAACAGTACCCCCCTCCCTTTGGTCTCCCTCTCTTTTTGGAGCCAAGAAACCTGGCAATGAGGTCCTTGTCTAAGATGTTGGCTTCAGGCTCCCAGGATCTCTCCTCAGGACCGCAATTCTCCCAATCCACCCAAATTTTTTTTTTTACCTCTGACCACCTTGGAGGTGAGGATCTGTTTGACAGAGAAGACATCAGAGGAAGCGGAGACAGGGACAGGAACAGGAACCTTAGGAGAAAAACGATTAAGGACAACAGGTTTAAGTAACGAGACATGAAAAGAGTTAGGAATGCGGAGAGAGGGAGGAAGGTGGAGCTGATAGGACACAGGGTTAATCTGTCTTAGGACTTTGAACGGGCCTAAGAACCGCGGACCCAACTTGTAGCTCGGGACCTGGAAACGAATATATTTGGCGGAGAGCCATACTCTGTCACCCGGAGAAAAAATGGGAGGAGCCCTTCTGCTCTTGTCAGCATGTTTCTTCATCCGGGAGGAAGCCAATTGGAGAGAATCATGGGTGTCATGCCAGATGGAGGGGAAATCCTGAGTCAGCTCATCCACAGCAGGAACACCAGAAGAAGTGGGCAACGGGAGGGGGGGGGGGGGGAAGAGGGTGATGACCGTACACCACAAAAACGGAGACTCAGAATTTTTAAAATTATAAGAAAATTCGGCCCAGGGCAGGAGGTCGACCCAATCGTCTTGGCGAGAAGAAACAAAGTGCCGAAGATAATCGCCCAAAACCTGGTTAACTCTTTCCACTTGACCATTAGATTGTGGATGGTAGGCAGATGAAAAATGTAGTTTAATCTTCAACTGGGTGCAGAGCGCCCTCCAGAATTTAGAAACAAATTGCACGCCTCTGTCAGAAACAATATGTGTGGGAAGTCCGTGGAGGCGAAACATTTTGAGGAAAGAATGTTTAGCCAACTGAGGTGCGGAAGGAAGACCTGGCAGAGGAACAAAGTGGGCCATCTTGGAGAAACGATCAACGACCACCCAAATGACTGTGTTACCATGTGAATCAGGAAGATCTGTAATAAAATCCATGGCAATTTGGGACCATGCTTGCTCAGGGATGGGCAAAGGATGGAGGAGTCCAGCAGGCTTCTGGCGAGGAGTTTTATCCTGGGCACAAACCGTACAAGCCCGAACAAAATCAGTAACGTCACTCTCCAGGCCACCAATACAGGCGGGAGATTAGCTGAATGGATTTTTTAATGCCAGCATGACCAGCCAGGTGAGAAGAATGCCCCCCATTTGAGGATCCTGAGGCAAAGGCATGGAGGAACAAAAGTCTTTCCAGGGGGGTTTGCCCCAGTGAAGCTGGAGCAGAGGAGACCAGGCACTCAGGTGGTATAATATGCTGTAGAGGGGCTTCAGACTCGGAGGCATCAGAAGAACGAGATAGGGCATCAGCTCTGACATTCTTGTCAGCGGGACGGAAGTGTATCTCGAAGTTGAAGCGGGCAAAAAACAACGACCATCTAGCCTGGTGAGGATTCAAACGCTGAGCGGACTGGAGGTAAGACAAATTCTTGTGGTCAGTGTAAATGACAATGGGGTGTTTGGAACCCTCCAAAAGATGTCTCTACTCCTCGAGTGCTAACTTGATGGCCAGGAGTTCACGATCTCCAATAGATTAGTTCTTTTCTGCCGGAGAGAAAGTCTTTGAGAAAAAAAACACAAGTAATGTTCCGTCCAGTAGCATTTTTTTGTAGAAGAATGGCTCCAGCTCCGACTGAGGAAGCATCTTCTTCCAGGAAGAATGGTTTCAACGGATCAGGTCTGGACAAAACTGGTGCAGAGGCGAAGGCAGCTTTAGATGTTTGAAGGCCTCATCAGCCTGTGGAGGCCAAGACTTTGGATTAGCATTCTTCTTAGTCAGAGCCACAATAGGAGCCACAATGGTGGAGAAGTGGGGAATAAACTGTTGATAGTAGCTGGCGAATCCTAGGAAGCGTTGGATAGCACGGAGTCCAGAAGGGCGTGGCCAATCAAAAACCCATGACAGTTTATCTGGATCCATTTGAAGCCCTTGGCCAGAGACTAGATAACCTAGGAAAGGAAGACCGTTGCATTCAAAGAGACATTTTTCAAATTTAGCGTATATAGGTGGTTTTCACGGAGTCTTTCATCACTTGACGGACATGACGACGGTGTTCCTCTAAGTTAGAGGAAAAAATCAAGATGTCATCCAAGTAGACCACAACACAAGTATACAAAAAGTCCCGAAAGATCTCATTAACAAAGTCTTGGAAGACTGCAGGGGCGTTGCAGAGTCCAAAGGGCATGACTAGATATTCAAAATGTCCATCTCTGGTATTGAAAGCGGTTTTCCACTCATCACCTTTGCGGATGCGAATGAGATTATACGTGCCCCTTAGAACCAGTTTGGTGAAGATATTTGCTCCGCGTAGACGGTCAAAGAGTTTGGAGATCAAAAGCAGGGGATAGTGGTTTTTGATGGTAATCTTGTTTAAACCGCGGTAGTCTATAGATGAGTGTAAGGATCCATCCTTTTTAGAAACAAAGAAGAACCCCGCTCCAGCAGGGGATGAGGATTTCCAAATAAAACCTCTCTTTAAGTTTTCTTGGATGTACTCCATCATGGCTTGAGTCTCTGGGGCTTAAAGAGGGTAAATCCGGCCACGGGGGGGAGTGGTACCTGGAAGAAGGTCAATAGGGCAATCATAAGGTCTATGTGGAGGTAAGACCTCTGCTTGCTTTTTGGAGAATACATCTGAATAGTCCTGGTAAGCCTTGGGAAGGCCCGGCAAAGAAGAAGCCGTGGGGGCTTTACTAGTGGAAGCAGACTTGAGACATTGCTTGTGACAACTTTTAATCTCCCCGGTGGTCCAGTCGAGGGTAGGAGCATGACGCTGGAGCCACTGCAAGCCGAGAAGAACTTCAGAGGTGCAGTTAGGCAGAACGAAAAATTAAATTTTTTCATGATGAAGTCCAATGCTCATGGGCAGAGGTTTAGTACGGTAGCACACAGTGCAGACCAATTTCTCTCCGTTTACTGAAGAGATGAAGAGCGGCTTGACGAGACGGATTACTGGAATACTGAACCTATTAACGAGAGAGGCCAAGATAAAGCTTCCTGCAGAACCTGAGTCCAAGAAGGCCACTGCTGAGAAGGAGGAGTTGGCGGAAGGAGAAATCCGCACAGGTACAGTCAGACATGGAGAGGCAAAATTCACACCAAGTGTCGTCTCTCCCACGTGAACTAGGTGCGTGCATTTCTCCTGACGCGGAGGGTGGATAGGACAGTCCTTTAGGAAATGTTTGGTACTAGCACAGTACAGGCACAAATTCTCGTTTCGGCGGCGAGTCCTCTCTTGTTGGGTCAGGCGAGACCGATCCACTTGCATAGCCTCCTCGGCGGAAGGCACAGGAACAGATTGCAAAGGACATTGGAAGAGAGGTGCCAAACGAGGGGACTGCCTGGAGCGAACAGAGTCCTTTTCCTGGCAGAGCTCCTGGCATCTTTCTGAGAAATGTAAGTCAATACGGGTAGCCAAATGGATGAGTTCAGACAGGGAAGCAGGAATTTCTCGTGTGGCCAGAACATCTTTGATGTGACTGGATAAGCCTTTCTTGAAGGTCGGGCAGAGGGTCTCATTGTTCCAGGCAAGCTCCGAGGCAAGGGTGCGGAACTGAATGGCGTATTCGTCGACAGAGGAGCTTCCTTGGACTAGGTTCAGTAGAGCCGTCTCGGCTGAGGAAACCCGGGTTGGCTCCTTAAAGATGCTGCGTACTTCAGCGAAGAATCATTGCGGTCCCAAAGCGGTGTGGCCCAGGCCAGGGCCTTTTCTGAGAGCAGACTGACTACGAACGCCACCTTAGACCTTTCGGTGGGGAACTGATCCGACATCATCTCAAGATGCAAAGAACACTGGGACAGGAACCCACGGCATAGTTTAGAGTTCACATCAAACTTGTCTGGCAGAGACAAGCGGAGCCTGGAAGAGGTGCCTCGCTGAAGAGGAGGAGCTGGAGTTGACAGTGACGGCTGTTGCTGAGAAGACAGGAGTTGCTCAAGCATGGCAGTCAACTGGGTCAGCTGTTGTCCTTGAACTACGACCACGGTGGTGAGGTCTGCGATACTTGGCAGTGGTACCTCAGCGGGATCCATGGCCGGATCTACTGTCAGGATCTGGACCGGAGTGCAGGGTATGCAGGGGTAGTGGATCCCCTGTGTCAGGGAGGTGATGACGTGGGCCGTACCAAGGGAACGGAGTCTAACGGGTTACTGGTCTTCACCAGAGCCCGCCACAAAGCAGGATGGATTTACAGCGGCAGGTAACCCCCAGGTAGTTTCCCCTGGTAACGACTCAACCTTCCTGACAGCTGAGGCAGGCACGGTACAAAGGGATGAGACAGAGGCGAGGTCGGACGTAGCGGAAGGTCAGGGCAGGCGGCAGAGGTTCGTAGTCAATGGTAAAAGCAAGGTCAGGTACACAGGACTGGGAAACACAGCAAAGCTTTCTAAAGTGCATAAACAACAAGATCCAACAGGGAACGGAAGGGGAAGCAGACTTTTAAGCACATGGAACAGATGGAGCTGATTAGACTGATTGGACCAGGCACCAATTAGCGGTGTGCTGGCCCTTTAACCCCTTAAGGACACATGATGTACTGGAACGTCATGTGTTCACTCCCGATCTATAACGCGGGGCCACAGTGTGGCCCCGAGTCATAGCGGGTCGGGCCCGGCCGGGACCCGTGGCTAATAGCGTGCGGCATTGATCGATGTGTCGAGCGCTATTAACCCTTTAGACGCGGCGTTCAAAGTTGAACGCCGCGTCTAAAGTGAAACTGAAAGCATGCCGGTTAGCTCAGTGGGCTGTTTGGGATAGCCGCGGCGAAATCGCGGAATCCCGAACAGCTTACAGGACAGCAGGAGGGTTCCTACCTGTCTCCTCGCTATCCGATCGCTGAATGCCTGGATCTCAGTGTCTGAGATCCAGGCATGAGCAGTCAAGCGACAGAATCATCGATCACTGGTTTCTTATGAGAAACCAGTGATCAATGTGAAAGATCAGTGTGTGCAGTGTTATAGGTCCCTATGGGAGCTATAACACTGCAAAAAAAAAAGTGAATAAATATCATTTAACCCCTTCCCTATTAAAAGTTTGAATCACCCCCCTTTTCCCATAAAAAAAATAGTGTAAATAAAAATAAACATATATGGTATCGCTGCGTGTGTAAATGTCCGAATTATAAAAATATATCGTTAATTAAACCGCACGGTCAATGGTGTGCGCGCAAAAAAATTCCAAAGTCCAAAATAGTGCATTTTTGGTCACTTTTTATATCATGAAAAAATGAATAAAAAGATCAATAAGTCCTATCAATGGAAAAATGGTACCGTTAAAAACTTCAGATCACGGCGCAAAAAATGAGCCCTCATACCGCCCCATACACGGAAAAATAAAAAAGTTATAGGGGTCAGAAATGACAATTTTTAACATATAAATTTTCTTGCATGAAGTTATGATTTTTTTCCAGAAGTACGACAAAATCAAACCTATATAAATAGGGTATCATTTTAACCATATGGACCTACAGAATAAAAAGTTACAAAACGGCGTTTTTTTTCCAATTTTGTCACTGTAGATTTTTGGGCACAATGACTGACATCATTAAAAAATAAGCCATCATATAGATTTTTAGGTGCAAAATTGAAAGTGTTATGATTTTTTAAAGGCAAGGAGCAAAATACGAAAATGCAAAAACGGAAAAAACCCCGGTCCTTAAGGGGTTAAATCTAAGAGCCCCAGCGTGCGCGCGCCCTAGAGAGCAGGGCCACGCACATCGGGACCCAGCAGGAGATCGGGACAGGTGAGTGGGATGGGATGCATCCCCGCCTGGCACAACAGAGCAGCGTCTCCAGTCAGCGCTACTGACCGGAGCGCTGCAGGGCAGAAGACGCCGCGAGCGCTCCTGAGGAGGAGGGGGACCCGGAGCGCTCGGCGTAACAATGATTAAAGGAGAAAATTTACATTCAGTCACTTAAAGAGACACTCCGGTGGAAAACATTTTTTTTTTAAATTAACTGGTTCCAGAAAGTTAAACAGATTTGTAAATTACTTCTATTAAAAAATCTTAATCCTTCCAGTACTTATTAGCTGCTGAATACTACAGAGGAAATTTTTTTCTTTTTGGAACACAGTGCTCTCTGCTGAATCACGAGCACTGTGGTCTCTGCACACATCGCTGTCCATTTTAGGAAATGTGCAGAGCAGCATATGTTTGCTATGGGGATTTCTTAAAATGGACAGAGATGTCAGCAGAGAGCACTGTACTCATGATATCAGCAGAGAGCTCTGTGTTCCAAAAAGAAAAGAATTTCCGCTATAGTATTCAGCAGCTAATAAGTACTGTAAAGATTAATATTTTTTAATAGTAGTAATTTACAAATCTGTTTAACTTTCTGGCACCAGTTGATTTAAAAAAAAAAAAAAAAAAAAATCAGTTATTCACCGGAGTACCCCTTTAACCCCTTAACGATGCAGGACGTATATTTACGTCCTGCTCCGGCTCCCGCGATATGAAGCAGGATCGCGCCGCGATCCCGCATCATATCACGTCGGTCCCGGCGCTCATCAACGGCCGGGACCCGCGGCTAATACCACACATCGCCGATCGCGGCGATGTGCGGTGTTAACCCTTTAGAAGCGGCGGTTCTAAAGTGAAAGTGAAAGTGACCCGGCTGCTCAGTCGGGCTGTTCGGGACCGCCGCGGTGAAATCTATGGGACCTATAACACTGCAAAAAAAATGTAAAAAAAAAAGTGTTAATAAAGGTCATTTAACCCCTTCCCTAATAAAAGTTTGAATCACCCCCCTTTTCCCATAAAAAAAATAAAACTGTGTAAAAAAATAAAACAAACATATGTGGTATCGCCGCGTGCGTAAATGTCCGAACTATAAAAATATATAATTAATTAAACCGCCCGGTCAATGGCGTACGCGCAAAAAAGTCCAAAAAAGCGTATTTTGGTCACTTTTTATACCATTAAAAAATGAATAAAAAGTGATTAAAAAGTCCGATCAAAACAAACATCATACCGATAAAAACTTCAGATCACGACGCAAAAAATGAGTCCTCATACCTTCCTGTACATGGAAAAATAAAAAAGTTATAAGGGTCAGAAGATGACATTTTTAAACGTATAAATTTTCCTGCATGTAGTTATGATTTTTTCCAGAAGTGCGACAAAATTAAACCTATATAAGTAGGGTATCATTTTAACCGTATGGACCTACAGAATAATGATAAGGTGTAATATGCACTGCGTAGAAACGGAAGCCCCCAAAAGTTACAAAATGGCGTTTTTTTTTTTCGATTTTGTCGCACAATGATTTTTTTTTCCGTTTCGCCCTGCATTTTTGGGTAAAATGACTAATGTCAGTGCAAAGTAGAATTGGCGACGCAAAAAATAAGCCATAATATGGATTTTTAGGTGGAAAATTTAAAGGGTTATGATTTTTAAAAGGTAAGGAGGAAAAAACGAAAGTGCAAAAACGGAAAAACCCTGAGTCCTTAAGGGGTTAAGCCAAAATCAAAGAAACTTGTACAACCACTACAGGTAAATTGACTTGCATTACTAAATGCCTTATTCTTCTGCTTAGTTATCAATGACCATGAAAGTGCAAAGCAGAGCTTACTGTTCAGCACATTACCACTTGCTGTGAAGTTTACAAGAATGTAAGATTTTTTTTTTAGAAGACATTAACCTATGAGCACCTATACTTGTATAATTTCATTGTGCTAATACATTGCTGAATATTTACTTAGCCTCTCTAGACCTCTGTGCAGTATTGGACTCTTGTAGTTACTCTGATTTATTACATTGATATATTTTGCTATGAGCATCACTTTTACTAAGCAAGCATCTATATAGAAATATTGGAATATATTGATATGGAAATATTAGGACAAGAGAGGTTCCTTAAGGGTGCGTTCCCACAGGGTGTATACGCAGCGTATTTGACGCTGCGCAAAATTTACGGCAGCAGCGGGAAATACGCTGCTTATTCCTTGCTCTCTATATACCCAGGGCTTTCCGGCAGCAGCCCTATGTGTGCAGTGAGTTTTGGAGGCAGAGCTGCACGTCACAGACACCCCGGCACATGGCCCCGCCTCCAAAACTCACTACACACATAGGGCTGCCGCCGAAAAGCCTTGTGTGTATAGTGAGCAAGGAATACGCAGCGTATTTCCCAGAGCTGCCGTAAATTTTGAGCAGCGTCAAATACGCTGCGTATACGCCGTGTGGGAACGCACCCTAAAAGTAACCTTCCAGCATCCTTATGGCTTGTAAACATGGCTCAAGTCCTGCAGTAACGCAAGGGAACTGAGTTCCTACACCTTTTTTCCCCCAACACTTGACCCCTGCTTGTAAACCTTCTCTGGTATCTTGTGGTTGTTGGGCACACTATTACAATGTTGTGCTTGCAAGTCTCCTGCGATTACACATTTTTAGAATCAGCAATGTTATTCATCAGTCCCGATTCCCGGGTAAACAGGCAAAAGGCTAAGCCTTGGCCGCATGTAGTCATGCTGCCTCCGCCCTCATTCCAGCCACTTAGGCTTGATTGACACCCTGAGTGCCCAGGAAATCCTTAAAGGGGTACTCCGGTGTAAAACCTTTTTTTTTTTTTTTTTTTTTAAATCAACTGGTGCCAGAAAGTTAAACATATTTGTAAATTACTTCTGTTAAAAAATCTTAATCCTTCCAGTACTTTTTAGGGGCTATATACTACTGTGGAAATCCTTTCTTGTTGGATTTCTCTTATGTCACGACCACAGTGCTCTCCTGACCTCAGCTGTCCATTTTAGGAACTGTCCAGAGCAGGAGAAAATCCCCATAGCAAACAAATGCTGCTCTGGACAGTTCCTAAAATTGACAGCAGAGGTCAGCAGAGAGCACTGTGCTTGTGACAAGAGAAATCCAACAAGAAAAGCATTTCCTCTGTAGTATACAGCCCCTAAAAAGTACTGGAAGGATTAAGATTTTTTTAACAGAAGTAATTTACAAATTTGTTTAACTTTCTGACACCAGTTGTTTAAAAAAAATAAAATAAAAATAAAAGTTTTCCACGGGAGTACCCCTTTAATAGGCTATTTTCACACAGCATTTTAGGCAAAACCAGCAATTGAACTGACACACCTCAATGTGAGAGTCTTAGGACCACTAGTGATCTGAAAAACAGAAATCCCCAAGTGCCCTTTGTGAATGGAAAGGTAGTGCGTGTGGGCAGCGAGACAGTGTGGACTGCACTGGACTGCAGACACTGAAAAGACCAACAACTCCAGCTTGCTCTAAGATCAATAGTGCAGGCTTTATTCACATATAGCTACAAGGATCACAGGTAGGTGACAGGAGGTGACACATTTCGTCCAGGTGCTGGCCTTATTCATACACTAATTATAACTTTAGAGGATCGTACATATAGAGGTGGAGAGGGAGAAGTGAGACAGAGAACACCTGTTCACATTGCATGAACCTCTTCTCCTCCACTAATACAAGGCATGCCATTACATATAAAGATAAAAATCTCAAACATTTATCATTTTATAGGTATATAGGTATATATATATATATATATATATATATATATATATATATATATATAAAATAAAACATGACAATAATTTTATTAACACAGAAAGGTGGGAGCGGGAGAACCTTTTCTCACCCATAACCCATATGCTGATTGCATCGTTTCATTTTGTGGGTTTTTTTCCCATGCGAAAATTTGCATGAAATTTGCATAGTGCGCATGCGCAAATATATCTCATCTAAAAGAATGGAGGGATCAGTGTCCTCTGACTGTAAGTGCCGATATTCGCGAATATTTGCATATTTGCATATTCGAGAAAAAAAATTTAATATTCATCATTACGAATATATATCTATATTCTAAATAGTCGCGAAATCGCAAAATGCCAATATTCACACAAAAAATTTAGAATATTCGCGCTCAACACTACTCAGTTCGCGACCTGTGCTAGCCATGAGTCATTTCAAATTAGGCAGTACATAAACTGTAATACTAAATATGTGATTTATTTATTCACTTATGACTCATAAGTGAGCTCTACTGCGAGCTCTACTGCCAACTACCAACCTCTCTGATGTCCCGCATTCTGGTTCCAAAAATACATCAATGGTATCCAAACACATTGAGGTGCATCATGGAGATGACTCCTTCACCATACTCCAAGATATAAAAAGGGTCTCCCCTCATGTAAGGGGAGGTAACCACAAACAAAAAATTATTAGATCGCGAAATATACTGGATCATTAAATTAAATACACGTTTCCCGAGGGGTTTAAATATGAGACAGGATGCAATTCATTATTAGATTTGGTTTATTTTTCAAGCTTATTTGATGAATTTATTAACAATAATTTATTATGGTGTAGTATTAACAGTTTCTATGAAATAGTCCTTTTCTTGTCTCATATTTTGAAACCAGTCGCCAATTATGGTTACTACTTCAATTAGTCTTGTGAAGTAACATGTTGGTAGTCATGTAAATTATGAAAATTTCTGTTTGTCATAATCACAATGGGAGAGATTTATCAAAACCTGTCCAGAAGAAAAGTTGCCCAGTTGCCCATAGCAACCAATCAGCTCGCTTCTTTCATTTTTAACAAGGCCTCTGCAAAATGAAAGAAGCGATCTGATTGGTTGCTATGGGCAACTGGGCAACTTTTCTTTTGCACAGGTTTTTAATAAATCTCCCCCAATATTTATATGCAGACACGTGAATTTCTCTTAGGTTTTCAAGTTACATTTATTTATTTTTAATATATGATACATCCTGAATATACCCATGTGGTCATAAATAATTTTACATCAGTGGCTTGCATTCATTCATAATTATGTCATCCTGTATATACAGTATTTTTCGCCCTATTGGACGCACCGCCATATAAGACGCACCCAATTTTAAAGGTGCTAAATCTAGAAAAAAAAGATTCTGAACCCAACAGTGATCTTCAACCTGGGGACCTCCAGATGTTGCAAAACTACAACTCCCAGCATGCCCTGCATGCTGGGAGTTGTAGTTTTGCAACATCTGGAGGTCCGCAGGTTGAAGACCATTGGTATGAGGTAATACTCACGTGTCCCGGCCGCTCCGGACCCGTCACCACACGCCACCGCTGCCCTCGATGTCGCTCCATCGCTGTCGCCCCGTCCCCGTGGTGTCTTCCCCGGGATCCATGCTCTCCGTCGCCGTCATCACGTCACTACGCACGCCGCTCCTATTGGATGACGGGACGATGTGCACGACAGCGTGATGACGTCGAAGGAGAGCGCCGGCCATGCAGGGGATCCCGGCACGGAGCAGAGACCGAGGAGGCAGGTAAGGTCCCTCTCGGTGTCCTGTAAGCTGTTCGGGACGCCGCGATTTCACTGCGACGGTCCCGAACAGCCCGACTGAGCAGCCGGGTTAGTGTCACTTTCGCTTCAAACGCGGCGGTCAGCTTTGATCGCGGCATCTGAAGGGTTAATGCAGGGCATCACCGCGATCTGTGATGTCCTGTATTAGCCGCAGGTCCCGGCCGTTGATGGCCGCAGGGACCGCCCCGACAGGTGTGTATTCGCCTTATGAGACGCACCAACTTCCCCCCCCCCCCCAGTTTTGGGGAAGAAAAAGTGCGTCTTATACGGGGAAAAATATGTTAATAGATGATATCTCTTGCTCATACAAATTTAGGATTTGGCTCATATTCACATGTGCGGTATATGCTCACGCACTACATGCATCTTTTTATTTCATATATTACATCAAGCTTTCCCACTGATGCATTTGCAATATGATATCTCTATTATTGTATATAGAGATGAGCGAACTTACAGTAAATTCGATTCGTCACGAACTTCTCGGCTCGGCGGTTGCTGACTTTTCCTGCACAAATTAGTTCAGCTTTCCGGTGCTCCAGTGGGCTGGAAAAGGTGGATACAGTCCTAGGAAAGAGTCTCCTAGGACTGTATCCACCTTTTCCAGCCCACAGGAGCACCTGAAAGCTGAAGTAATTTATGCAGAAAAAGTCATCAACTGCCGAGCAGAGAAGTTCGTGACGAATCGAATTTACTGTAAGTTCGCTCATCTCTAATTGTATACTATATGTTTTAATTCCATTTTTATAATAGGTGTCTATAAAATGTACAGCCATTCCTTACAAATACTACTACTATTTTGATGTTTTGGGGAATCGCTGTATTACACTTATGAAACGAACAATGAGACTGTGTCACGCCCCACGGGTGTGGACCTACTGTGCCACAAGTGGCTGCTTACCTAACTTGAAGAGTGGGGCAGGCAAATGTCATAGAAGGCGTCAGACGCAGCAGAGCTGAACTAGATGACTATAGCAGGCGGGTGCTGTAACAACAGTAGAGCAGGGAAGCTCAGGTGCGGGACACTGGCACACTGGAACCTTCACTGTAGTAAACTACAATGTTGCTCAGGCACCACAGGAAGGGAGGAGTTATAGGTGGTGCCTGGCAGGAATTGGCTGGGAATCTAATAGGGAGTGCACACTTGCCCTATTAGTCTCAGCCAGTGCTCGTGCACAGCCCCTAGAGGACAGATGAGAAACTGCAGCCATGGCAGAAGCAGGACATGGTACAGAGCAGGCCGCCTAATGTAAGTAAGAAATAGGACACAGTACGCCGGTGGTTTTAAACCAGCGGCGCTACAGACTGTTTTGTGTTAATAAAATGATTGTAATGTTTAATATATATATATATATATATATATATATATATATATATATATATATATATAATATGATAAATGTTTGAGATTTTTTTATCTTTATATGTAATGGTATGCCTTGTATTAGTGGAGGAGAAGAGGTTAATGCAATGTATTACCTCTCCAGCTCTATATGTACGATCCTCTAGAGTTGTAATTAGTGTATGAGTAAGGCCAGCACCTGGCCGAAATGTGTCACATCCTGTCGCCTACCTGTGATCCTTGTAGCTATATGTGAATAAAGCCTGCACTATTGATCTGAGATTGAGCTGGACTTGTTCTTCTTTTTACTGACAGCTCCATTTACTACTATGAGATTTACAGAGATTATGCTTGGCTATCACTGTCAGACCCTTAACAGTCCATGGAGCTTTGGTAATGCAGGTGCACTAGTGACCCTTCATTTTTGAAATTGTTGGTTGTCCTGGTGCTTAACAATTACACATTTATCACCTTTCTTGGGCCAACTCCTTAAGGACTCCCCCCCATTTTGGCCTTAAAGCTTACCTGTCAGATCCAACAAAAAACCTTTTAAAATCATAACCCTTTCAATTTTCCTCCTAAAAATCCATATTATGGCTTATGTTTGGCATCACCAATTCTACTTTGCAGTGACATTAGTCATTTTACCCAAAAATTCCCGGCAAAACGGAAAATAAATCATTGTGCGACAAAATCGAAGAAAAAACGCCATTTTGTAACTTTTGGGGGCTTCCGTTTCTATGCAGTGCATATTTCGGTAAAAATGACACCTTATCCTTATTCTGTAGGTCCATACGGTTAAAATGATACCCTACTAATATAGGTTTGATTTTGTCGTACTTCTGGAAAAAATCATAACTACATGCAGTAAAATGTATACGTTTAAAAATGTCATCTTCTGACCCCTATAAATTTTTATTTTTCCACGTACAGGGCGGTATGAAGGCTCTTTTTTTGATTATCTGAAGTTTTTATCAGTACCATTTTTGTTTTGATCGGACTTTTTGATCACTTTTTATTCATTTT
This sequence comes from Hyla sarda, assembly GCF_029499605.1. Lineage (NCBI taxonomy): Eukaryota > Metazoa > Chordata > Amphibia > Anura > Hylidae > Hyla > Hyla sarda. Next base: position 57,460,432 of record NC_079200.1, read on the forward strand.
TTAATGGTATAAAAAGTGACAAAAAATACGCTTTTTTGGACTTTGGATTTTTTTTTACGTGTATGCCATTGACCGTGCGGTTTAATGAATGATATATTTTTATAGTTCGGACATTTACACACGTGGCGATACCACATATGTTTCTTTTTATTTTTATTTACACTTTTTTATTTTTTTTATGGGAAAAGGGGGGTGATTCAAACTTTTATTAGGGAAGGGGTTAAATGACCTTTATTAACCCTTTTTTTTTACTTTTTTTTTGCAGTGTTATAGCTCCCATATGGACCTATAACACTGCACACACTGATCTTTTACACAGATCACAGGCGTGTATTAACACGCCTGTCATCAGTGTTATCGGCGCTTGACTGCTCCTGCCTGGATCTCAGGCACGGAGCAGTCATTCGCCGATCGGATACCGAGGAGGCATGTAAGGGCCTTCCCAATGTCCTGTAAGCGGTTCGGGACGCTGCGATTTCACCGCTGCGATTTCACCACCCGAACAGCCCGACTGAGCAGCCGGGTTACTTTCACTTTCACTTCAGATGCGGCGGTCAGCTTTGATCGCTGCGTCTGAAGGGTTAATACAGGGCATCACCGCGATTGGTGATGTCCTATATTAGCCGTGGGTCCCGGCTATTGATAGCCACCAGGACCGATCCGATATGACGCGGGGACGCCGCGTGACCCCGCGGCATATCGAGGGAGCCAGCGGAGGACATAAACATGCGTCCTTCGTCGTTAAGGGGTTAAGGACTCTTAAAGGGGTTCTCCGGTGCTTACACATCTTATCTCCTATCCAAAGTGTAGGGGATAAGATGCCTGATCGCGGGAGTCCCGTCACGTGTTCGCTCCTGGTCTGATTACAGGCGACCACCGGGCCGGCGGCGTGTGACGTCACGGGTCCGCTTCCTTGTGACGTCACGCTCCCTCCTGTAGGCTTGCATTGAGGGGCGGAGCGTGACATCACACGGGGGCGGAGGCGCAGGCCGCTGGCCCGGTGGTCGCCCAGTAATCAGACCCGGAGCGAACACGCTCCAGGGACTGATTACAAACGGGGTGCCGCATGCATGATCACGGGCGTCCCCAGCGGCGGGACTCCCGCGATCAGGTGTAAGTACCGGAGAACCCCTTTAAGGACAATTTTATTTTTACGTTTTCATTTTTTCCTCCTCACCTTCAAAAAATCATAACTATTTTATATTTTCATCCATAGACTAGTATGAGGGCTTGTTTTTTGCGCAACCAGTTGTCCGTTGTAATGCCATAAAATGTATGGCGCAACAAAAAAATACTATTTGTACCGAAAAATTTAAAAGAAAACCGCAATTTAGCAAATTTTGGAAGGTTTCATTTTCACGCCGTACAATTTACGGTAAAAATGACGTGTTCTTTATTCTTTGGGTCAATACAATGAAAATGATACCCATGATAACTTACTTTTCTATTACTTTTGCGCTTAAAAAAATCGCAAACTTTTTAACCAAATTAGTACGTTTAAAATCCCTTTATTTTGAAGGCCTATAACTTTTTCATTTTTCCGTATAAGCGGCACTATGAGGGCTAATTTTTGGTGCTGTGATCTGTACTTTTTATTGATACCATATTTGCATATATAAAACTTTTCATACATTTTTATAAATTTTTTTAATAAAATGTTATAAAAAAGCAGCAATTTTGGACTTTTTTTTAACATTCACGCCTTTCACCGTACGGTATCAATAACATTATATTTTAATAGTTCGGATATTTACGCATGCGGAACTACCAAATATGTTTATAAAAAAATGTTTACACTTTTTGGGGGTGAAATGGGGAAAATGGGACAATTTACATTTTATTGGGGGAGGGGATTTTTCAAATTTTTTCCTTTTTTAATTTTTTTTCCTTTTTTGCTTTTATTTTTACACTTTAATAGTCCCCATAAGGGACTATTTATAGCAATCATTCGGTAGCTAATACTGTTCAGGGCTATGCATAGGGCATAGCACTGATCAGTTTTATCCGTCATCTTCTGCTCTGGTCTGCTCGATCTAAGAACAGAGCAGAAGACCCGTGGAAGGCAGCGTCTGCCATTCTGGATGATCGGATCTCAGCTGTATTGATCGCCGCATCTGAGGGTTTAATGGCAGACATCCACGCAATCGCGGATGTCGGCCATTATCGGCAGGTCCCTGGCTGCTATCAGCAGCCAGGACCTACCGCACAGGACCCGAGCATCGCTTCAATGCTAGCAGTTATGTATAGGACGTAAATGTACATCCTGGTGCGTTAAGTACTACCGCACCAGGACTACATTTTGTAGTCTGTTACTGTGGAGACATAAACGGCATACATTGAAACAATAACAAAACATTTCTGTGAATGTTGGCATGTTCAGATCCTTTACATAGTCAATTGCAAAATTACTTATCTCTTCCTTCTTGCTCCTTTGCTTGGCAAGTAATGCCTAGTATATTGGGTTAGGTGCTGGCTACATTTTTGTCTTTTTTGTTTTTGTTTTTGCTGTTCAATTTGGGGGAAGTGTCTCCCTCTGTAACCTTGTATCCCCTTCCCCTATTTCACAGGAGGTGGTTTTGGGCTGTTAGTGGATCCAGAATGTCATCATTTTGTTGACCAAGTGTGCTGCTGCCATTTTCTTTTTTTACATGTTTTGTATTTGCCACAGCAGCGTGCACCCGTGTATTGGGTTAGATGCTGGCTACAGTTTTGTCTTTTTTTGTTTTTGCTGTGCAATTTGGGGGGAGTGGCTCCATCTTTAGCCGTGCATCGCCTCCCCTATTTCACAGGAGGTGGTTTTGGGTTTTTAGCGGGTCCAGCATGTCACCCAGCCTGAGGTGAGTGAATGTTTAGGGTCCCATCCAATATGAGGCCACCTCCGCATGGGGAATGGGGGGACATGTTTTATCAAAAAGTTCGCTAAGTGCCTCCATTTTGTTAGCCAAGTGTGCTGATGCCATTTTCTTTTTTTTTTTTTACATGTTTTGTTACTCTTGCCACAGCAGCATGCACCCGTGTATTGGGTTAGGTGCTGACTATATTTTTGTCTTTTTCTAGTATATTTAAACATTGGCTTGTTTATGACATATTCTATCTCCATTTGTCTAGTGTTACCATACTCCCTCCCTTCATAGTTTTTACTTATTCAAAGGCCACAATTACTTCTATTTTCTCCTCCATTCAACCAGTTTAAATCAATCTGTCTTATTTATTTCCTTTCCTTGCAAGTCCAGGAACAAGACTCCCTTATCTGTTAATGTACATTGACATATTTTGCAGTGAAATTAATGCTTCACTTTTTGTTGTATTTTTAATGCAGCCTTTTTTTTTTTTTATCTCCCAAATAAAATTACATACAATGCATCATAAATAATTGCAATTTTACATCCACAGCCGTGCAGGGGGAAGACACAAGCATTTATAAGTGGGCACATAATTGTTAAAATGCAAATAAGATGGAAATGTAAATTAATGGAGGGTCGTTTCTTGCTTTATGGCTGGAAATATAACTCCATAAAGTTGTACTTGTCTTGGACAGTGCATAAAGCCATTGTACAGATTTATTAGCGTTAGTGTTTCCGATACTAAATTAGAATGTTCCTGGACATCTTCTGGATGCTACATACTGCTGTATTTTCTATATATATATATACATATTTTTTTTATAAATCCTCAACAGATGTAGTGAGATGTAAAAGTGATTTGAATAATTTATCAACTATGATGTAAAAATGTGCAGCCTTCTAAAAATAGAAAAATAAATTCGGATGGGTTTTTCCTATAGGGAATATTTCGTCAGCTTCTCAATGAGAAAATACCCCTTAGGAAGTTTTTCCCCCTAATCACAATATTAAGATGTTGGTTCTTCTTTTCAATTTACACTCTGTGTTTCCTCTATTGTAACAATTGCAAAATATGTACACCTTTTATATATTGGTAGTGGCTGCACTGCATAAATTGTCAGGTAATTTTCTACCAGTGTTGGTGTTTTGCATAATTATAAGTAGAGTTGAGGGAACATTTTAAAACATTGGTTTGGCATGCTATTCAAACTTACCGAAAAAGTTTGGCTCTTGATGAACAGGTTTTCCGCAAACAGGCAATGAAAGGATAAGCCTCAAAACACATATATTACACTGCCTAATGAACAGCATTTGTGATGGTGTCTCAAAATAGTGTAAGCATTGAAAAATTAAAATAAAAAATAAAAAACGTCCCTTTTTGGAGTCTGGCAAGTTAACATGCAATGGATTTTTCCAAGCATTCTAAAAATGTTGTTGGGCGTTGCAACAGGATTGGTGTCTCAAAATAGCAAAGAAGAAATAACTTTAGTAGGAAAAGCCAAAAAAATTATCCCTTTTTTTGTGGATTATAGGTTGTGTATGTGTAGGCTTGGCTGGAAGTAGCGGTAGGAGGATTAATGGTGGAATAGTGGCAGTTGTAACCAGCAGACAGTAAGCATTGGTTAGGATTTGTAATATCCAGTATACACCAGGCCGTGGAGGACTGGTGGTATTGTAGTAGCCATCATACATCAGGCAGTGGTGGACTGGTTGGAGTTATAGTAGCCAGCATACAGTAAGCAGTGGTGGACTGGTGGAAGTAGTAGTAACCATTGTACAGAAATCAGTGGTGGACTGATGGGAGTTGTAGTAGCCAGCAGACAGGACAGCATCAAGTGGTGTACTGGTAGCAGGTAGTGCTGGACTGGTGGGGGTTTAGTAGCCAGCAGACAGTCATGGACTGGTAAGTGTTGTTGTAGCCAGAAAACAGCAGGCTGTGGTGGAATGGTGGTATTTGCAGTAGCCAGCAGACTGCAGGCAGTAGTAGATTGGGGGGAATTGAAGTAGCCAGTGTACTGGCACAGAAGGTTATGTTAAACTCCAGGTAGAAATACTATATGTTCAATTAATACACGTAACATGGTCTAAATGCGTTCACCCCGCTATTAATGTGTAATTACGTTAAAATACAGGTCAGCTCACTGCTTTGCTAGGCTTGCTAAGTATTGAAATGTGATAGCTTTTATGGGCTTTCACAAACAGAATGAATATCAGCTCACCCGCTGTTCCCTGCCTCTGCACGGACGGGGATGGACCTCAATCCCTAGATAATGCACAAGAGAAAAAAATGTTCAGTGCGGTCTTGTAGGGTCAGCTTTGCTTTAGTTCACCGTGCAAGACATACAAGGTTTAAAGCAGTGGCGCATTTCGGCTATGTATCCACAGCCTTAGACATACTAAGGCTGTGTATGACTAAGGCTAGGTTCACATCATGATTTAACCATCTGATCATCGGACCATAAAATCAGACGAAATTGGATTTCAAAAAATCTTATACAATTGTATGTAAACATTTCTTTGCTATCCGATTTAAAATCATATCCAAAAATCGGACAGATGAAATTCCATCCGATTTTCAATAAAAATCTGATACTGTTTTTAAAATTAATATGTATGCCAATGGCAATAAAGTTTTATATACTTGAAGGGTATGTGTTTTGAAGTCTACTGCGCATGCGTACACGATTCCATGCGATTTACATAGACATCAATAATAAAAAAATCAGATACAATTTTGATCCGATTTTGAACCTGGATGAAAAATCGTGCTCAACAAAGATTTTACCTCTGATCTTAAATCGTGCAAAATCGGATGCGGATCAAAGCTGATACATTTGTTGTCTATCATTAATGAATGGACGTCAATGGATATGACTTGGCATGCAGATTTTTCCAATTTTAAAGTAAAAAATTGTGAGAAGAAGTAGGATGGTAAAATCGTGATGTGAATGCACCCTTAGGCTGTGGATACATAGTTGAAACGCATCACCATTTTAAACCTTGTATGTCTTGCACCATGAAATAAAGCAAAGCTCATCCTAAAAGACCATGCTGGACATTCCTTTCTCTTGAACTTTTATGGGTTAGCTGGCTGGGATTTGTAGTGCACCAACTGGACATAGCACTGCAGGTGACTCACTGATTAATGCTTTTCCCAGCTTGCTTTGAAATTCTATTGGATTTGTGAAGGCTTTCTGGGATTAGCAGTTTTTTTTCTCTCTCTCACAAGTTTCTGTCTCCAAAATGGTGGCAACAATGCAGTACACAGGGCTTCATCAGCCCCTATTGTGTGTCTTCAGTGGCATGTGAGCTGTATGGCACATCATGCAAATCAATGATTGGATAAACTGGGGTCATGTGATCTTGCTGATAGCTGCAAGGTACGCTGGGCTACTCTGAAATTATCTCAGTGTTCCTAATACTTCCTTCTTTTATTTAGGTGTCAAAATGACATGTGTTCTTTATGTCTTCTGCTTTTATTACTGCCATTGCCAGGCTTGTGCGAGCAGGGTCTGGCAATGTTTAAAAGTTTGGCGAGATGCTGAGTTCCCCAGAGCTCACTCATCTCTTGTTGTAAGTAAGTGCAACTTACTTGAATGAAGTGAATAATATTGTTGGATGAAACTTTGGACAAACTTACGGAGAGAAGAGATTTCTTTATCATTTTTGCTGTGCAATTGCCATCAAAATATGCAATAACAAGAATAAAATCTGTGCCTTAAAATAATTAAAAAAAATCTTCACAGAGACTTTTTGTCTTGTGAGACGTATTGAACCAGTTGCTTGAGGAAGTTACTCTTCCAATCGTCTTGAAGGATTAAAGTTTCAGTTGTTACCAGAAAGGTGGACTCTTTACACATGTGATGACCAAGCGAAAAAAGGGAAATCTAACCAGTGTTCTGACATTAAAAAGAAACAGAAAACATAAAAAAAATATGTGATTTTTAACCACTTAATCCCATGCTTGCCATTTTTTGAAAGTGGGTGGGGTTTTAGCGTGAAGGGAGATGGCAAATTTACTATAATTCACACCACAAAACTGGCATAAATTATGGCTGAAAGCTAGTCCAGCTCCTGTAGACTTCAGTTTGTGGCACATGGACAACAATGGATTTGATAGATTTATTCAGAGGTTTTCTCTGAATTACTCCTACATGGCATGCTAATTGTTGGTCTCTAGTAAATCTGCCCCAAGTCTTTTTAGATCAAGGTGCACAGGGTATTGACCAGTTGGCAATAGGTGCAGAACTAAAGAATAGTAATGCAGCCAATGGTTAAGGGTCATAACCAAGAGAACAGTCATAATATGATGAACCAGAGGATAGGCTAGGGGTAAAAAAAACAAGTGGTAAAACTTCAAGTTCTAAGTGGTAAATCTGTAGGGTTAGGATAAAGGTGACATGGGCACAACACAATATATTTTTCTATTCGAACACAGATTCTGCTTCTAAACCTGTGCACAATTAAACAAACTGGAATCCACTTTCAATAGACATAAATGCACCAGCGCTCCTATGCACATATATTCTCCAAGCAGATTTGAATTCTATTCCCCATCCATAGCAGAAATCCAAGAGTCTTCCATCATATGAATATGCCCTATATATATATGCCTTAGTACAGAACTCATCTCTCTGTGTTGTTACCACAGAGAATGAATGGAATGCGTGAAAGGTTCCTGTTCTTGATATTGTGGGAATCCCCCCCCCCCCACCTGCGATGAGACACTTATTCCCTATCTTGTGAATAGCGGATAAGTTGTCTTTCACTGCACAAAAAATACCCATGTAGAATAACACAAAATAACATAAAAAGAATACCATTTCCCTATAAGGGTAGGTTCACACATGCCAATTTTTTGCTGCACATTTGCTGCTGTTTATTTTCCCACTCATTGATTTTAATGGGTAGGAAAATAGGCAGCAGCAAATATACCGCAAAATACTGCACATGTGACCCTTCCCTAAAGATCAATATTATTGGGAAAGCAATGCAAAACTCCAAACAGCATATACAACCTGAAACAAGACCAGATGTATTCAAAAATCTAAATAGGCCATAGGGTGCTCAGGAGCCAAAAGGGGACAAGACCCCATGCCTTTCGCCATATCACCAGTACGGTTTCCCCAGATCAGGAGTGATGGAAGCTGTGCTGGTGATACAGCAGAAGGCCTAAGTACCCCATGGCCTATTCTTATTTTTGAATAAATCTGGCCTTGTTTCAGGTTGTAGAGTAGATAGGCACTAAGCTCCTTTAGAATTTTTTATTGCTTTCCAAGTAATATTGATTTTTATAGGAACAGGGTTTTCACCTCAAGCATATGAACATCATTATTGCACTTTTAGTGCTGTTTTGGGTTTGTAATATATATTCTTTTTGGGTGGGTTTGATTAATACCTGTACAACACTTTAATGTATCACAACTTGCTTAATCTCTCTTGATGATGTAAAATTATTTGTTCAAAAGAGGACCCAGTGTTGGATGTGTTTTTCCATGGGGGTTAGTGTAGTAGACTTAGATATTTTGATGGGAATTCATCAAGCTTTTTAAATTGAACAAAATTGTCGTACAAAAGTCTCAGTCACTTCTGCGACTTTTGTACGACTTTTGCTATAGATCATATTTGAAAGTGAACTACCATGTGCAGTGCTTTAGACTAGTTTTATGCAGTGGTGATCGATTCATGATGTGCGACTTTTCTCTGAAAGTCGCACAAAAGTCGCAGCTCCCATCCTTTACACACTAACCCACACTATTTTTCTTCAGCCCCTAGAAGTACTTTAAATGCCTCCACAACTTTACAAAGAGGGGTCACTTACTTAAATCAGTTGAGCATGTGCAAAGGTATGGCACTGTAGTCTTCCTGCTTCATTGCTATCCAGTGCACATTGAAGGAGGGGAGCCAGCTTATCCAGCTCCCCTGCCTCCTCCATATTCTCTGTCTGCCCGCTCCTTTCATTATTATGCTAAACAAAAGGCTGCAGTTGAGCGCACAGAGAGCACAGCGTTCACCCACACCCTTCAGATGGTTTCTTAACAAGTCCAGTCATTGTGCCTCTTTAATGCTTAAAGGGGTTATCCACCATAAGGTTATTTTAGTACGTACCCGGCAGGCAGTAATGGACATGCTTAGAAAGGATCTGCTCTTGTCTTGGGGCTAAATGGCTGTGTTGTGAGATTACCATAACACTGTGGCTAGCTTTTTGTGAACTGGTATTTCCTGTTTGACTTTTCTTTTTTTTACTACAAATCCCACAATTCCATTTTCCTCCCTCCCACACATCAGCCACCCCACCCATTGAAACATAAAGGAGCTGCATCCATTCAAAAGACATGTGGCTTTCAATCAGGGTGCCTACAGCTGTTACATTAGTTGCAGATTGATCTCTCTCTCACCAAGGGATCCCTCCACCCACTGAAGCAGACAGGCTCCCTGTCATCAGCTGACTAGTGAGTCAGATCTCGGCCGCATTGCAACCTGGGAACAATCTGAGACAACAGTCATTTTGTATGCTGATAAAAATAAATATTGGAGTGAAAATAATTGTGAGAAAACAATCACAGACAGGTACGTACACTATATATTATGAACCACACTAACTTTACAGCCTCTGTAGCATAGTAAAAAAAATCATGGAATACCCCTTTAAGTATGCATTCACTGGAATACCCCTTTAAGTGTGTCACAAATGCAGCAAAATGTATCATGGCTGTTGCAACATTGGTAAAAAATACAAAAGGTGATTTTTGTTATCGGCAGCCATAACTCTATAAGCTCTATAAGTATCCAAGAAGCTAATTATTTGTTGTCCAACAGAATGTATGCATCATCATCCAATGTAACATGCTGTGACCACATGCCATAAGTTTCTCTGGCCTGAGGGGATGCTGCATTACACTGGGATTCTATCTGTGTCATGCTTTACCTCTTAAGGTATTTGTTATAACAAAGTTTGCCTAAAGTGTTCTTTGGAATGAAAATATTAGATTTATAATATGGTATCTATAGACATAACTTTATATTAGGAAGGTACAGGGGATAGTTGTTAGGAAAGGTGAAGAATTCTAAATAGCAAGCATCGCTATGCCCCCCAAGATAAAAGAGAATTCACTGGAAGATAGAAAATGTAATTTTATCCCTATAAATAATTAAAAGTCTATAGGTCAGAGAGGGACAGGAAGGGAGGTCTGTGAAAAGGGGAATAAAGATGATGGTGAAAGCAGAACAGTATATTGGCAAAAGATGATGTAAATATTTGATACCACCTGGGACATTGGCTCATTGGTAATAAATGGTGGAAAACACGTATGATAAAGTCAATGGTGGAGAATAGCATAGGGAATGATAGAGCTTTTCTATACCTACATTGCTGTGTCTGAAAACATTCCTTCAAAACATCTGTATTATTTATATCCCTGCTGATTCTGTTCGGAAAGGTTTTATTATATGTAGATCAATGCAAAGGTGATGGGGGCAGGTAGTGAATACAAAGTGGTGGTAGGATGGTAGGATGGTTTTTGCAGGAAAACCAGCGAATTTCTGTAGGATTGGCCAACAATTTTATGTATATGTTGGCTTATTGATAATCCCCTGACAGTGAATGTTGGGGGGAAATATGGATTTCCATATACTCTATCATATATTCAACAGCAGCTTATTTCTTTTCCCACATGCTTCATTCAAATAATTTTTATTGACTTTTCAAGAAAAAGAAACATATATTACATATAGAAAAATGGAATAAAGGAATAAGTCTCATATATTACATACACATATAAGATAAAAATGACTGGGATTTTTATAATGCACTAATATGGTAGGAGTTCAAAAGGTTATCCCCTAAGGTCGCAGTATGTAAATGACATACACTCACTTCCACCATATGACGCACACTCAGAAACTAAACTAATTTCATAACCGGTGGGTCCTGGCTGCTATCAGTAGCCAGGACCCACGGCTAATGCCAGACATAACTGATCGGGCCAGTGTCCAGAATTAAATGGGCAATGTCAGACACAAAGACTTTTTATATGTTGTAAAGGGGTACTCCGGTAAAAAACTTTTTGTTTTTTTTAAATATACTGGTGCCAGAAAGTTAAACAGATTTGTAAATTACTTCTATTAAAAAATCTTAATCCTTGCTGTACTTATTAGCTGCTGAATACTACAGCGGAGATTCTTTTCTTTTTGAAACACAGAGCTGTCTGCTGACATCATGAGCACAGTGCTCTCTGCTGACATCTCTGTCCATTTTAGGAACTGCCCAGAACAGCATATGTTTGCTATGGGGATTTCCTTTTACTCTGGACAATTCCTAAAATGGACAGAGATGTCAGCAGAGAGCACTGTGCTCATGATGTCAGCAGACAGCTCTGTGTTTTAAACGGAAAATAATTTCCACTGTAGTATTCAGCAACTAATAAGTACTGGAAGGAGTAAGATTTTTTAATAGAAGTCATTTCAAAATCTGTTTAACTTTCTGGCACCAACTGATTTAAAAAAAAAAAGTTTTTCATTGGAGTACCCCTTACCTAAAGGGGTATTCCAGGAATTTTTTTTTTTTTTTAGATCAACTGGCTCCAGAATGTTAAACAGATTTGTAAATTAGACAAATAGAAAGTGACGGTGCTCAAAGTTAAAATGTATACTGGGTCTTATAATTTAAAAATAAATGTATTGTTTAAAAATTGTATTTATTAAAAAATCACAATTTTAATAAATTAAAATTTAAAACAATACATTTATTTTAAAATTATAAGACCCAGTATCCATTTTAACTTTGAGCATATCTATTTTAACTTTGAGCACCGTCACTTTCTATTTGTCTATTTTAATATTTTTTACACCTAGGGTATAGGTGTTTAGACGGCTAATTGCTCATTTCAAGGTGGTTTGAAGATAGGTGAGCACTTTCCACTCTTTTTTCGTTAGATTTGTAAATTACTTCTATTAAAAAATCTTAATACTTCCAATAATTATCAGCTGCTGAATTTGAGTTGTTCTTTTCTGTCTGGCAACAGTGCTCTCTGCTGACAGTTCTGCTTGTCTTGGGAACTGCACAGAGTAGAAGAGGTTTGCTATGGGGAATTGCTTCTTCTCTGGACAGTTCCCGAGACAGGTGTCATCAGAGAGCACTAAGACAGAAAAGAGCAACTCAAATTCAGCAGCACATAAGTCCTGGAAAGATTAAGATTTTTTTAATATAAGTAATTTACAAATCTGTTTAACTTTCAGGAGCCAGTTAATATAAATATACAAAAAAGTTTTTTCCTGGATAACCCCTTTAACCTTTCTAATATACTTCATAAGAAAATTTTATTTCCTATTCATAGAAATAATGGGTTATAAAATCATGGCATTGTCTAAGTGGAAGCACAGGCATGGACAAAGTCCAGTAACCTAACAGTGAGTAGGCTCCTTCCCTTAAAGAAGTTTGAATCAGCCCTCTTTTCCCCTTTTTCAAATAAAATAATGTTAACAAAATGGGGGGTTGCCGCGTGTGTAAATGTCCAAATTATTAAAATATGATGTTAATTAAATCATACGGTCAATGTAAACATAAAAAATTACTAAATTCAACAACTGCATATTTTTGGTTATATACCAGAAAAAAAATTATAAAAATGAATCAAAAAGTAAACAAATAAAAAAAATGGTATCAATAAAAACTACAGATCATGGAGCAGAAAATTAGCCCTCCCCGTATACGGAAAAGTAAGAGAGTTATTGGGGTCAGAAGTTATAATTTTTATTCAAAGTAGTGAAATAAAACAAAACCAATGTAAATTGGGAATTATTGTAATCGTATGGACCTACGGAATAAAAATAATGCGTCATTTTTACCAAAAAGTGCACTGAATAGAAACGGAAGCCCCCAAAATTAGCAATTTATTTTTTTTCAATTTCAAAAATTTTTTCTTTCTTTCTGTAAATTTAGTAGTAAAATGAGTGATATCATCATTACAAAACAAAATACAATTGGTGGTTAAAAAAAACGAGCCCTCATATGTACGTGGAAAATTGAAAGCATTATAACTATTAGAAGGGGAGGAGGAAACAAATTTGAAAAATACCACCGACATCCTTAAGGGGTTAAAGTTTTCCTAATGTACATAATCTAAATAGAAACTCTATAATCGGCGTCCTATGGTAATGGTCTTTTATGAATTGTTTATTATATATTTTTTATTGTCTAATGTAACATTTTGACAAATTTTTTTTTTATTTCAAATTTTTTATTAGTTTTCAGCAATACTTACATATAACAAAACAGTGCTATAAACGCATATAGCAAGATGAAGAAACAAAGGATACAAGTCAAGAGCCTGTTGCAGCAGGCATCAAGCACAAACAGCGCAGTGATTCAGCATTCGGGTCAGGAAACCAGTATATTATGGGGAAGCAACAGAAAGGGAGAAAGGTAAGGGGGAACATTTTGACTAATTTGAACCTAAATAGTCAAAAACATTAAAACAGTGAAACATTACGTGATTTCATTTACTATGCTAGACTGTGGTGCCAAAAATCATATGGCTATGGTTAATCACATTATGAGATAAGTTCAATATTCTCTCACCTTAAATACAGTAAAGTTTATGCCACTTTTGGACAACCATGGCCCAAGATGGAGCGGTTGTCCCAAAATCCGACCTAAATCAGTACCTTCCTGTGGTGAAGATTCTTATTTAGGTCAACACACATAAATATTACTTGCACATCCTTTATTATAGGAACTAGCCAGGGCCATATATGCCATGAGGTAATATGAGTATCACGCATCAGATGGCAAACTGGAAAGCGGCGACATGGTCCATATTGTGGACATAGGGGGAGATTTATCAAAACCTGTGAAGGGTAAGTTTGGCACAGTTGCCCATAGCAACCAGAGTTCTTCTTTCATTTTTCACAGGCAGAAGCAATCTGATTGGTTGCTATGGGCAACTGAATCACTCTTTCTCTACAAAGGTTTTGATAAATCTCCCCCATAATTCATACTGCTTTCTTCTTGTCTCTCTTGCTTTCTACTGTTGGCTCCGTTAAAACCATGACCTGTCAAATGTAAAATATAAAATAGTCAGGATTGGTAATGTAGTTATTATTTGGAAACTGTACAACTATTATTATACTATTATACACTGCAGATGTTCTGCATTTAAACCTTTATTACTCATGGGGGTGGGGAGTGCCATTTTAGTTTCAGGCTCAAGCAGCAGAAAAGCTAAAATCAACTCTAAAACTAGCATAGACTTCCTTGTAAACAACTTGGATAGGACAAAGCACCCCTCAGGCACCTCCAAGAACAGGGGCAAGGAAATGTTTTTCTGCCAAGGGCCACTTGGAGATTTATAAAATAATTTGCAGGCCAGTGCAAAATTGTCGTACACTGTGCATGAAGCTTTCTTCTGTCTGAGAAATCCCATGGCAATAAAGCGTTACTCTCATTAGTAATAAACTTTCAAAAAAATATTCCAGTCAGTGTAGTAATGTGCCCTAAGACCTGTGTGCAAAATAATATTCAGGTTTTTATATGTAAAATACTTTTTGACCTATGCATTACTATGCCCAGTCTTTTTGCACTCCACTTTAAGGCTGGGGGCATTTCTTCATTAGCATGTTGAGCTCCTTTCTTTCCAACCCCCCTCTCTTGTCATGAGGTCTGCACAAACATTTTTACATTTGCAAATCTTTGTGGCTAAAGTGCATGCACTATATACCTCTAATGCAGCCATGTGGAACCTATATGGTGTAAGTACACAAGAAATGAGTTAAAAAAATGACCAAAGATAAATCATTTTTCATATGAATAATTATTGAACACCTTGTATTGCTTGTCAGTGTGCATTGAAATGCTCCTCTTCTAAAATGGCTGCAAGTTGTCTCACACTGGTGAGGCACAGCAGGGAGCAGGTAAAGAACCAAGTCTCTTTCCCCCCTCAAATTAAATTGGTACTCTGGTGGAAAACTTTTTTTTTTAATCAACTGGTGCCAGAAAGTTAAACAGATTTGTAAATTACTTCTATTAAAAAATCTTAATCCTTCTGTCATGCGGTAATAACTCAGTTATGAATTATGAATTATAGTCATAGAAATTATTAATTATGAAAAATTAAAAAATATGAAAATTATTAAAAATATAAAAATTATGACCTGGTGAATTGTAGACAAAGCTAATCAATACAATTCACATCTGAGTCCAACTATTTCCTCAGAGTTCTTTTTATGACGGGATGACATTAACGCTTAAGGATGTAGTTTTGCAATATACAATAATACACAGGTATTATAACGTATGCAGATTTATTGATTATAAGATTATAAACATAAATGAGTAGCAAACACAATGATATATGCAAATGAATATCAATTAGATATTAGTAAACAGTACAAGATTGTTAATTGACTACATTTGGTAGCACAATACATGTGTGTAGTAAGTAACTGGTTACAATAAACAAAAGCTAGCAGGTTAGAATATCATATAAGAAAAAGGTTACATATCACTCTATTCAGAGGAACCTCATGACATTATGGTGGGCAATATCTGATCATTAGACATCAATATGGAATGCTAAATTCACTCCCTGCCCCCTTCTAACCACTACAAATCACATGACTCCATGAATGGGGAAATCCTTCTAAGAATATAAATATGGAAGAACTATAAAATACTCTCCCCCCCCCCCCATTCTGGACTATTTTCTATACATTATCTTGGTAAGATTATTAAGACAATTGGCAGAGATATATGATCTTGCTCTATATTTTAGGAGGAAGAACATGAAACAAGTTTCCTGTGTGGGAAACAAACTTATAACACCTAGCTTGGCGAATAGGAATTCTATCAATATCCAAGCAATAATTTAATGCTTTGATAGATTATGAGTCTTGATTCTTCTGCAGGTAGAATGAAGCCTCACAATATCCTAAAACTATAATCTCAATTTAGAGATAATTATTTTATTTAATTAATTTATTCACCAATCTAAATGGTATAATTCCATCCACATTATCCCAATTAGTCTTAATTAAATGGAATACCATTTTTGTGTCTCTTACCAAAACTTTGTAAGAACCTTACTTCTGCTCTGAAGAACACTGAACGGTCCATCTCATTGTCAGGGACAGTCATTGGGTCGGTACTGTTTGATCAGTCCGGTTGGCAGGAATCTACATGGCTTCCATCTTGTGGACCTCTTTCTTTTGTCTTCTCTAGAGTACAGAGTTCAGTTCAGTTCAACTCAGCCTTCAGTCTATCAGACTTCAGTATCAGCTCTCTAACATCTGGTTTACCAGACTTTTTAATTAGTTAGACACACCCTCCTAAATTGGAATTCCCCAATGAATGTAGGTTGGGCGTGTACATATAGTAATGACTGTGACATCACTTTACTACCCAGAATGCATTGAGCATATCACCCATAATTCCTTTCCTGTGGTGAAATGTCACCTACCCATCCACTAGGGGTTGCTATTGCATAAGCAATTAGCATCATTAAAGGTTAACTTCTCAATAATTGGTCTTAAACCAACATTCCACACTTTGACGAATGGACCAATAATTAACATACAGGGATTACTTTTTGACATCTATAAGTAATCAAACCCTGGATTCTCGTAGACATCTTGGAGCCTATTAGACATCCTAAATTTATTAGAGATAAAAGTTTGACGTAGGTCTCTTTCACTCATGTGAATCTCCCTGTTTGTCCAGTCTTGGTAATTGATCGTTCGTCTAGAGAGTGTAACCAGACCCCTTATCAGTGTCTTATCCAAACACCATAATTAAGCTACTTAGACATCTAAGTATTCTACTCCCAGACTGGCATTTGAATAGGAGAACTTAAAATTATTGTGGTCTTATTTAGAACATACACAAAATGGCTGACATCATGCTCTTATGCAATGAAGCATATTAAACATGGTGATTCATATATTTTTTTAGGGATCACAAAATGCATGACACTTCCAGTACTTATTAGCTGCTGAATACTACAGAGGAAATTATTTTCTTTTTGGAACACAGTGCTCTCTGCTGACATCTCTGTCCATTTTAGAAACTGTCCAGAGCAGCATATGTTTGCTATGGGGATTTTCTCCTACTCTGAACAGTTCTTAAAATGGACAGAGATGTTAGCAGAGAACACTGTGGTCATGAAGTCAGCAGAGAGGTCCATGTTCCAAAAAGAAAATAATTTCCTCTGTAGTATTCAGCAGCTAATAAGTACTGAAAGGGTTAAGATGTTTTAATAGAAGTAATTTACTGGCACCAGTTGATTAACCTCTTCAGGACATAGGGCATATAGATACGCCCTGCATCCCAAGTCCTTAAGGACCGAGGGCGTATCCATACGCCCGTGAGAATTCCGGCCCCCACCGCTAGCCGGTTGGGGACCGGAGCCGGATGCCTGCTGAAATCGTTCAGCAGGCATCCCGGCATATCGCCCAGGGGGGTCATTATGTCCCCCCATGTCGGCGATCGCCGCAGATCGCTGGACAATTCAGTCCAGCGATCTGCGGCGATTCCGGGTCAATCGGGTCTCCAGTGACCCGATGACCCGGAATTACTGGCTGTTCGGGGCCGTCTCTGATGGCCCCGAACAGCCAGAGCCTGCAGGGGTGAGGTGGCACTGGTGCCACCTCACGATCGCCCTGATTCGTCGGCCAGATTACCGGCCGACCAATCAGGGCGCCTGCTGCGGGTGTCACTCCCGCACCCGCTCCGCCCCTCTTCTGGAGGACGTGAGCGGGTGCGGGACGTGCACCCCGGGTGCTGGGGACCCCGATCCCCGGCGCCCCTGTTGGGATCGGGGCCCCAGGAGCAGCTGCGGCGGCGGGACTGACCTGCAGCGTCTGGATCGTTGGAGGTGAGTGACAGCCTCCTGCTGTTGCTTAGCAACAGCTCCCAGCATGCCCTTTTTGCATGCCCTTTCTGTAGTTATGCAACAGCAGGAGGCAGACCACCACAACTCCCAGCATTCCCTTATGGGCATGCTGGGACTTATGGTTTTGCAACAGCTGGAGGCACATTCTTTCTATGGAAAAGTGTACCTTCAGCTGATGTATAACTACAACTCCCAGCTTGCACAAACAGCTAAAATGCATGCTGGGAGTTGTAGTGGTGCATCTGCTGGTTGCATCACTACAACTCCCAGCATGCCCGTTGGCTGTCGGTGACTGCTGAGAGTTGTAGTTTTGCAACAGCTGAAGGCACACTGGTTGTGAAACTCATTTTTTTTTTACCTAACTCAGTGTTTCACGACCGGTGTGCCTCCAGCTGTTGCAAACTACAACTCTCAGCAGTCACCGTACACCATGCACCGTACATGCTGGGAGTTGTAGTTTTGCAACAGCTGGAGGCACACTGGTTGTGAAACACTGAGTTAGGTCACAAACTCAGTGATACATAACCAGTGTGCCTACAGTTGTTGCAAAACTGCAACTCTCAGCAGTCACCGACAGCCAACGGGCATGCTGGGAGTTGTAGTTATGCAACAGCTGGATGTCCCCCCCCCCAATGTGAACGTACAGGGTACACTCACATGGGCGGAGGATTACAATAAGTATCTGGCTGCAAATTTGAGCTGCCGCAAACTTTCTGCTGCAGCTCAAATTGCCAGCGAGAAACTACTGTGAACCCCCCGCCCATGCGACTGTACCCTAAAAACACTACACTACACTACACTACCACAAAAAATAAAATAAAAAGTAAAAAACACTACATATACACATACCCCTACACAGCCCCCCTCCCTCCCCAATAAAAATGAAAAACGTCTGGTACGCCACTGTTTCCAGAACGGAGCCTCCAGCTGTTGCAAAACAACTCCCAGTATTGTCGGACAGCCGTTGACTGTCCAGGCATGCTGGGAGTTTTGCAACAGCTGGAGGCACCCTGTTTGGGAATCACGGGCGTAGAATACCCCTATGTCCACCCCTATGCAATCCCTAATTTAGGCCTCAAATGCGCATGGCGCTCTCCCTTTGGAGCCCTGTCGTATTTCAAGGCAACAGTTAAGGGTCACATATGGGGTATCGCCGTACTCGGGAGAAATTGGGCTTCAAATTTTGGGGGGGTATTTTCTGCTTTTACCCTTTTAAAAAATGTAAAATTTTTGGGAAAACAAGCATTTTAGGTATTTTTTTTTACATATGCAAAAGTCGTGAAACACCTGTGGGGTATAAAGGTTCA
Source organism: Hyla sarda (assembly GCF_029499605.1). Taxonomy (NCBI): domain Eukaryota; kingdom Metazoa; phylum Chordata; class Amphibia; order Anura; family Hylidae; genus Hyla; species Hyla sarda. Next base: position 57,479,467 of record NC_079200.1, read on the forward strand.
CTTAACCCCTTGTTACGTTCCCCGAGGGGTCTAGTTTCCAAAATGGTATGCCATGTGGTTTTTTTTTTGCTGTCCTGGCACCATAGGGGCTTCCTAAATGCGGCATGCCCCCAGAGAAAAATTTGCGTTCAAAAAGCCAAATGTGACTCCTTCTCTTCCGAGACCTGTAGTGCGCCAGCAGAGCACTTTTCACCCCCATATGGGGTGTTTTCTGAATCGGGGGAAATTGGGCTTCAAATTTTTAGGGGTATTTTCTGCTATTACCCTTTTTAAAAATAAAAATTTTTTAAGAAAACAAGCATTTTAGGTAATTTTTTTTTTCTTTTTTTTACATTTGCAAAAGTCGTGAAACACCTGTGGGGTATTAAGGTTCACTTTATCCCATGTTACATTCCCCGAGGGGTCTAGTTTCCAAAATGGTATGCCATGTGTTTTTTTTTTTGCTGTTCTGGCACCATAGGGGCTTCCTAAAGGTAACATGCCCCCCAAAAACCATTTCAGAAAAACGTACTCTCCAAAATCCCCTTGTGGCTCCTTCCCTTCTGAGCCCTCTACTGCACCCGCCGAACACTTTACATAGACATATGAGGTATGTCCTTACTCGAGAGAAATTGGGCTACAAATACAATTAAAAATTTTGTCCTTTTACCCCTTGTAAAAATTCAAAAATTGGGTCTACAAGAGCATGTGAGTGTAAAAAATGAAGATTGTGAATTTTCTCCATCACTTTGCTGCTATTCGTGTGAAACACCTAAAGGGTTAAAACGCTGACTGAATGTCATTTTGAATACTTTGGGGGGTGTAGTTTTTATAATGGGGTCATTTATGTGGTATTTCTAATATGAAGACCCTTCAAATCCACTTCAAACCTGAACTGGTCCCTGAAAAATACTGAGTTTCAAAATTTTGTGAAAAATCGGAAAATTGCTGCTGACCGTTGAAGCCCTCTGGTGTCTTCCAAAAGTAAAAACACGTCAATTTTATGATGCAAACATAAAGTAGACATATTGTATATGTGAACCAAAAAAAATGTATTCGTAATATCCATTTTCCTTACAAGCAGAGAGCTTCAAAGTTAGAAAAATGCAAAATTTTCAAATTTTTCATCAAATTTACGAATTTTTCACCAAGAAAGGATGCAAGTATCGACAAAAATTTACCACTATGTTAAAGTAGAATATGTCACGAAAAAACAATCTCGGAATCAGAATGATAACTAAAAGCATTCCAGAGTTATTAATGTTTAAAGTGACAGTGGTCAGATGTGCAAAAAACGCTCCGGTCCTTAAGGCCAAAATGGGCTCCGTCCTGAAGGGGTTAAAAAAAAAAAAGTTTTCCACCGGAGTACCCCTTTAAGCATCCTTAGCTTACTGTTTCCACTGTGATTTTCAGCATAGGATGTCAGGAAATCTACACAAAGGAGTATGGACATTTGTCAAGGGCAAATATGCTTCCTTTTTTACAAAGCATGCTACGGTAAGAACAAATTACGTTTTCATGGCATGTAGTGATATTATACAGATGTAGTTTGAGCCAATTTTAAGCTGGAGTGGACTACATCTATAATAATACTGTCTTGACAACACAGTCTTGCCGGATGTTCCCGGCTTATCTTGCTGCGGCTTCCCCAGAATGCACTGCATTACTACGTACACTCAAGATCTTGCTTGGTGGCACAAGATTGGCCAGAGTATATGTAGGATTGCAATGCATACTGACTTTCCTGGATTGTACAAATATGAAGCAAGACAGTATTATCTTGCATATCAATATATCTATTGAAATCATTTGGTCTGGCCCTGCCAAGTGGCCCAGACTTCGGGTGTGCTGATTGACCACAATGGCTTCCTGTTACATAGCAAAAATCTATTCCTGTGCCGTAGGCAATGTTCTCTCACCAGTGTAGGTAGCATTGACAATTAGTGTTGAGCGGCATAGGCCATATTCGAATTCGCGAATATTCGCGTATATATGGATGAATATTCGTCATATTCGCGAATATTCGCATATTCGTAATGTTCTCGTTTTATTTTCGCATATGCGAATATTCGCGTGTGCGAAAATTAACATATGCGAAAATTTACATATACAAAAATTAACATAAACTAAAATTCGCATATGCGAAAAGTATCATATGCAAATTTTCGCATGTGCGAAAATTCGCACACCAGTCTCACACAGTAGTATTAGAGCCTTCTTACACCACATAAGCTGGAAGCAGAGAGGGATGATCACTGTGATGTGTACTGTGAAAAAAAAAAAAAAAAAAACAATATTCGTAATTACGAATATATAGCAACACTATTGACAATTGGTTGCACAATGATATATAAAGACAGTGCACTCCTTTTAATTTTTTTATATTTTTAAATTCCCTCACCTATGGCAGCCTAGGCTTAAATATAATAGTAAAATAAAGTAGCTTTATTATTTTTATGTTTCTGTTATTGTGTTGCTATTAGAGATGAGCGAATCGAAGCTGACAAATCCGTATTCGTTACGAATTTAAGGAAAATTTTGATTTGCAACGAATGAGAATATCAACATGATTCTATCGTGCTAATCGCTTCATTAAACTCCATTTAGTGCAGTCCAGGCTCCAGGGCATCTAAAGTGGCAGATCCACATGTGAGGAAACGGGGCACGGAACTCTGGGAAGGCAGGTAGGTGGGATGACCCTGAATCACATGCAGGATGCAGCCTATCAGCATCCAGTTACCCCTGTGATGTCAGAACCCTATATAATCGGCAGCGATATTTCTGCCAGTCACTTCATCACTTCATTCATTACACTGCAGAGTTATAGGACAGAAAGCCTGTGTGTGTGTGTGTGTGTGTTACACAGAAAAGCTTTTTCTTGCAGCATTTCACCTCCTAGTCACATCAGCGTTCTGGAGGACAGAGAGCAGTGCTTTTTTCCACTGAAAAGGATTTTTACTGCAGCCAACCTCCCAGTCACTTTCTACAGCATTGCATTACAGAGAGGGAGTGTTGCCTCATACATTTCAACAAGCTGCCTCAACTTCATAAACCTTAGCAGCGGAGGCAGGAATATTTTTTCAGTGCAATTCTGTGTCTTTGATCCACAACAAATCATCTGCTGTTTATACTAGTCTGTAGATATAAGTCTGTAGATTGCATAATACCCAGCAGTCCATTCCTAATAGTCTTTGACAGAGAGCAATTTTGGGTTAAGTACACAAATTTTGTGTGCTCCAGCACTGTTTTGTACTGCTGGTTTTGTGCAAAAATACGTATTTTGTAAGCATACTGTAGCACATTTTTCTGCCCTCATAAGTGCATACCACATACCTACATCTAAGTAGTGTACTATGTTGTACCTGTTAATCTGTCAAGGGCCTAGATACTGTGAAAGTCCAGTCAACAGTAATCATCAGCTGGTGTTTTACTCCAATAAATTTTTTTAAGCGTACTGTAGCGCATTTTCCTGCCCTCATAAGTGCATACCACATACCTACATCTAAGTAGTGTACTATTTTGTACCTGTTATATAGAAATATAAAATTTTTATTAAAATGTAAAATACTTTGTATTTTACATTTTAATAAAAATTATATATTTCTATATTTCTCATAATTTATTTTACCATTTGGTGTACTACATTTCACGCCCCTGTGGCGTTTAAAGGTTTATATAGCTACATCTAAGTAGTATACTATTTTGTACCTGTTAATCTGTCAAGGGCCTAGATACTGTTAAAGGACAGCCAAAAGTAATCACTGACTGGTGTTTTACTGCAATGCGTTTTTTTTTAGCGTACTGTAGCGCATTTTTCTGCCCCCATAAGTACATACCACATAGCTACATCTAAGTAGGGAATTATTTTATACCTGTTAATCTGTCAAGGACATAGATGCTTTGAAAGGACAGCAAAAATATACACCTGCTGCTGTGCTAGACAAATACTGTTTTAAGTGTAGTGAAGCGTATTGTACTCCCCTCATATACGTTCATATGTCAGGCAGAGAAGTGCCACGACGTGCACAGAGGAATGGCAGAGATCTAAATTCATCAGGTGCAAGCAGAGGTCGTAGCAGACTAGGGGAGAGTGGCAGCCGGAGTCGCAGCGAGAGGCCTGAGCTTGCAGTATCAGCTAGCGGTCGTCCACTTCATCACAAATGACATCTGACATCCCCAGTCAACAGTCGGTGGGTTCCTCAGACACAACCCTCAGTTGGCATGGCCCGGGAGCAGTCCCTGTCCTCCCATTGCCTCTGTCCTATGCTGTTCCCTCCCCTACAGAATTATCTTATGCTGTAGGTTCAGCTCTACTATTCACTGAGGCCGATCTAATAGAGGACAGTCAGCAGCTACTGTTCAGCCAGGAAGTGGAGGAGTCCTCCTCTGCTAGGCAGGCAAGTAATGAGGAGAGTGACATTGGAGGTGGTATTCCCAGCGTTCAGGGTCCTGAAGCAGACACTGTTGAGGAAACTAAGGAGGACATCAATGACGTGCAGACACTTGATGATGAAGCCGATTGCAATTGAGAGCAGGGTGCAGAAGAGGCTTCATCATCATCAGGAGACAAGGTTTTTAGGTTGCCCGTGAGGCAGCAGCTGAGCCAGCAAAGTGGTAGCATGGTTGGCAGTCAGCATGGTGGCAGAAGTGGATTTCTGGAGCCAAATGTGCCCGGGGGAGACCTCCTGCTTTGCGGCAGCCTACCTTCCCGGGAGGTAGTGGAACAGGGGTTCCTGGAGACGGTGGCAGTAGCAGTCAATTAGTGTGGACTGTTGGTGGGAAAATCAGCTACTCAGTGGTGAGGCAGTATTTTTTATCAAGCATCCGGAGGAGGTTAACATAGCCACATGCAAGATGTGTCGGCAGAAGGTGAAGCGTAGCCAGGGTCCCAATGTTGGCACCACGGCCCTGTGTCAACATATGCTGCACCACCAAAAAGTGGTCTGGGAGAACCGTGGCTCCGATGTTGTGGTCCAGCCTGCTGCATCACCCAGTGGTATGCTGCTCCCTCTTTCAGCCAGCCAAGGCTCCACCACCTCAGCCAATGGGAGCTGTGTGTCAAACCCTCCTTCTGTCGCTCCAGATGCTCCTTCTACCTTTAGTCAGTCATTCCGCCAACAATCCATCGGTGAAGCCATGTTTATGAGAGAACAGTATGCGCCCACTCATCCAACGGCGCAGAAGATGAATGTGCTCCTGTCTAAGTTGCTGGTGCTTCAGTCTCTCCCTTTTCAAGTGGTGGACTTTGCACCTTTCAGAGAACTGATGGGTTGTGCCTAGCCGAGGTGGAGAGTGCCAAGCCATCATTTCTTTGCTAAGAAGGCAGTACTATCCCTGCACAATTTTGTAGAAGAGAAGGTAGATCAGTCCTTCAGCCTGTCACTGTGTACCAAAGTGCACGGCAGCGCCAATGTCTGGAGCTGTAACTATGGTCAGGGACAATACATGTCCTTTACGGCTCAATGGGTGAATGTGTTCCTGCACAGCCATAACACCAACTTGGACAGGTCACGCCGCTTCCTCCTCCACGCTCTCAGGCTGATGGTCCTGTGACAGTATGCGACTCCGCTTCCTCATCCTCCACTGTGTCCTGGCAGGAGCAGTACCAGCTTCATCAGCAGCCTGAGTCTACAGTCGCTGATGAGTACCTTTCTTCACCTGCATAGTGAAGCAACTCATCAGCAGGATGACCTGGAGCAGGACCAGAACCAGCAGGTTGAGGAATACCTTGACATGCCCATGCCAACACACCTTGAAGATCCGCTGGGCTTCTGGGCAGCCAAACTTGATTTGTGGCCGCAACTAGCAGAGTTTGCCCTGGAAAAGCTGTCCTTGCCGGCCAGTAGTGTGCCATCAGAGCGGGTGTTTAGTGCGGCGGGGGCCATAGTCACCCCAAGGAGAACTCGTCTGTCCATGAAAAATGTGGAGAGACTGGCCTTTGTGAAGATGAATCAGGCGTGGATCAGGCAGGATTTCCACCCACCAAAGCTTGAAGCATCAGAGTAGATTGACCATGGTGCCACATCAACACTTCACAAATATGGATAGTGCCAAACAGATTTAATGCGCTGCTCCCCAGTTACATTCCTCTGCATCAAATGTTTTTTCACTCACCTTCATCACTGGGTACTGGTATTGCCACCCACGAACCACTCTGTCACCGGATCACTTTCAGGGCTCCTGATGCAGCCACTATATGGTCTCCTCATGCTCCACCCCCTCCAGGCTGTGCCATTCAGACACTATATGGTCTCCTCATTCTTCAGCCACCTCCAGGATGTGCCATTCAGACACTATGTGATCTCCTCATGCTTTAGCCAACTCCAGGCTGTGCCATTCAGCCACTATATGGTCTCCACATGCTTCACCACCTCCAGGCTGTGCCATTCGACCACTATATGGTCTCCTCCTGCTTCACCACCTCCAGGCTGTGACAGTCAGACACTATATGGTCTCCTCATGCTTCAGCCACCTCCAGGCTGCCATTCAGCCACTTTATGGTCTCCAAATGCTTCAGCCACCTCCAGGTTGTGACATTCAGACACTATATGGTCTCCTCATGCTTCAGCCAACTCCAGGCTGTGCCATTCTGCCACTATATGGTCTCCTCGTGCTTCAGCCACCTCCAGGCTGTGCCATTCAGCCACTATATGGTCTGCTCATGCTTCAGCCACCTCCAGGTTGTGCCATTCAGCCACTATATGGTCTCCTCATGCTTCAGCCGCCTCCAAGCTGTGCCATTCAGCCACTATATGGTCTCTTCATGCTTTAGCCACCTCCAGGCTGTGCCATTCAGACACTATATGGTCTTTTCATGCTTTAGTCAACTCCAGGTTGTGTCATTCAGCCACTTTATGGTCTACTCATGCTTCAGCCAACTCCAGGATGTGCCATTAAGCCACAATATGGTCTCCTCATATTTCACCACCTCAAGGCTGTGCCATTCAGTCACTATATGGTCTCCTCATGCTTCACCACCTCCAGGCTGTGCCATTTAGCCACTATATGGTCTCCTCATGCTTCAGACAACTCCAGGCTGTGCCATTCAGCAACTATATGGTCTCCTCATGCTGATGCCACCTTCAGGCTCTGTCATTGTGCCGCCATGTGATATGTGACTCCTTGTTAGATTTGGTCCTTTGTAACCACACGCCAGGGCCCGGGACATTAAAACTTGGGAGTGTAATCTTAAATTTAAATGTCAAAATCTTCAATTTCAATTTTTAAATTAATCTTTTAATCTTAGGGATTGTGAAGCCCTATTGTCTACTCATGCTGCTGCGAGCTCCAGGCTTTGTCATTGTGCCACCATATGGTCTCCTTATGCTGTTGGCACCTTAAATTAAACTTTTAAAATTTTTATATATCTAAAATCTTTTATTTAAAATTTCAAAAATATCTTTACTCTTGCCTATTGTGAGGCCTTATGGTCTTGTCAGGCTGTTGTCACCTCCAGACTGGGTCGTTCTGCCACTATATGGTCTCCTCGTGCTGCCGCCAATTCCAGGCTGTGTCATTTTGCCAGATTATGGTCTCCTCATACTGCTACCACCTCTAGGCTCTGTCATTGTGGCGCCATGTGACCCCTTGTTAGATTGGGTTTTGTGGTCATGCAGTATTAGTTCAAAGTAAACACCGGGACATTAAACTTGGGAATCTAATATAAATCTTAAATTTAAATAAATTGATTAATCTTTTCAAGACTGAGGCCCTATGGTCGTCTATGTCATATTATCTGTGGAACTATCAAAATAATCAAATGAAAAAGCTTGGAGAGATAACAATGAGCCATAATTGATTAAATTAAACATTTGCACTTTCATAGTCAGTGGGACACTGAGAGGCAGGGACTGGAACAGGTGGTATCTCGCCTGGGGGAGGACCGCCAGCTCGATGCTCACCAGAATGGGTACTCAAAAAATGTAAATAAATTCTAATTAAATTGAAGAAAAATTACATAAAAAATCTCTTTATTCTCTTCAATTTTGACACCATATGGTCTCCCTGATGCCACATCATGCTCTGCAGCAGGCAATGCCTGTAATCTGCATGTCATACCGAATAACAGTATTATTTCACTAACAAAGCACACTCCCTATGCATGTTAGGACAAGGCAAAGTGCTCTACACCCCTATTGAGGCTCTCTTTAGGCCAGAAATAGCCGCTTTTAATAGTGATTCGCAGCCAATAAATTTGGTCAGAAACTAATTTTGGGGGAAAATTTGGCCAAATTGAATTTTTCAAAAGTTTGCTCATCTCTAGTTGCTATACTAACATGCAAAGCTATATTAGAGGTTTAAACCATTTGCAGATCATTACACCTACATTCCATACCAGTGCAGATGATTTCATCCATTTGCAGATCATTATATCCAGGTTCCGGCGATCGGCTCGTGCGCTGATAGGTGGAGACACTTATAAATAGCAAGCTTGGTGAGTGAACATTACCTCCTGACGAAGTGGGGAAACCCACGAAACAACGTCCGTTGAGGGTGCACGGGGTACCCGAATGGCCACTGGAAGTATGCCTGCCACAGGTAATGTAGTAGCCTGATGTATCATATTAGTGCTTATTATTTAATTGCGGACATTACATCTACATTGTTGTATGGAAGATACATTTAGCTATCTGGCATACTCCATCACTGTATTTGATATGACCAGGGAGCCCATGCATTTTTTGGGGTATGTGTATTTTATGGGTTAGGGGTTGTCTGTCCAGTTGTGTTTTGTTTTTTCTATGCCGTTGCTATAATAAAGTTTACAGATTTTTTAAATGATATGGTGGTTATTATTGAGGTGACAATTATAGGTGTATATACAGTACATCCATTTGCATAGCTAACAGCATAAATTTAATCATATAGTGCTCAAATATACCATACAGTGACCAAATATCTTTTTCCAAGGGGACACTGAGTGTTGGACTGCAATTGGCATGTGCTATGCTGGGTTCTTGACACTGCCACACCACTTCACTCCCCGGCCCCCAAAAACAACTTCACTGACTTGACCTGGTATTTTCTCCAGGAAACACCTCAATGCTCAGTGGACCCTCCCCCATCAAGTTCTACAAATACCTTCATCCTATTTCTAACTCCCCTGTACCTTTTCCACAAGCTGTATGCTGCTGCTTTATGAGCATTTTAAAGTGTTAAATTGCATTACCAAGATGGCCTAATGCATTATAAATCACAATATTACATCATATATGAAGTGAAAGTTTAAAATTCAAGGAATAACAGTGCCATCAAACATCTCCGACTGGAACATTAGAGGGAACTCGGATACCAAAGAAATATTGACATGTTTCTTCATATCCTGCATTATTAGCTTATAAATAATAGTTATCTTCTAGGAATGCTTTATGTTGTGGCAAAGGCTTTTTTTAAGATTAGAATTTCTTTTCCTCAATAAAGCCTGATATAACAGCTCATTTCCTTATCATTCCTTAACCTTTCCCATATAAACTAAAGTTTATGCATTGGTAGAACAAGCTCTCTTGATTCCCAAGTCAGGGACTCGTAGATTTCACCTTTGCACCCATCCCAAGATTTGACCCTCCTGTCTTAGATGAGTGCTGTCTCCTCACAACCTTCTCCACTAGCCACTTGTGTTTATACCAATTTGACATTTCCCTCAATCACTTTCCCCTCCAAGACTTAGAACAGGGACAAGAAAACTTTTTTCTGCCAAGGGTCATTTGGAGATTTATAAAATCAATTGCAAGCCATTCAAAAGTAGTGGCAAATTGTGGTGCACTGTGTGCAAAAAGCTTTCTGCTTCTGCCTGGGAAACCCCATGGTATTAAGCACAGAGGAGTGGTATGTTGTTTTTTCCCCTTTTTATTCTATAAACTGTCTTTATTTATTTATTTTTGCAGGAAGAAAACCGGACTGTCAGATGGCAGGAAAAAAGATTTAAAGAAAATAATAAATAATAATTGTTAAGCATTCTTAGTTAACTGTTTCCACTATAATTTTCAGCACAGGATAATGCTTTATGCATGACATGTAGTTATATTATACAGATTTAGCATGCACCAGCTTCAAAGCTAGAGCGGGCTACATCTATAAAAATACTGTCTTGAAAACACAGTCTCGGATGTTCCTTAACGTACACTCAATGTGATCTTGCTTGGTGGCACATTTTCCTAACTGTACGTAGGAATGCAATGCACACTGAAGGAAGCCACAGCAAGGTAAGCCATAAATATCCAGCGGGACTTTCTTGTGCTGTACAAACATGGCACAAGACAGCATTATCTTACAGATCAATATATCTATTGAAAAATATATCCATTGAAATTATTTAGTCTGGCCCTGCCAAGTGGCCCAGGCTTCAGGTGTGCTGATTGACCACAATGGCTACCTGTTATACACCAAAAATCTATTCCTATGTCATAGGCAATGTTCTCTTACCAGTGTTGGTTGCGTTGACCATTGGTTGCACAGTACTATATCAAGGCAGTCCACTCTATTTATTTAATTTTTAATTCCCTCACCTATGGTGGCATAGGCTTCTAAGAAATATAATAGCAAAATAAAGTAGCTTTATTTCTTTAAGGTTTCTGCTATATTGTTGCTATAGGGACATGCAAAACTATATTAGAGGTTTAAACCATTTGCAGATCATTACACCTACATAAAAAACAATACAAGTGCAGATCATTACATCCATTTGCAGATCATTACACCTACATAACAAACACTATCCATGCAGATAATTACATCCTAGTATAGTGAAACACTTCATCATTCACATTAATTGAGTGATCATCCTACACATGTCCCACAATGGAAGATAAAACAATGCAGTGTATGTGAATACATTATATCCTCTGTGTAAAAATATTAACAAGGTCAGTAGAAGCTTCATGCTGGGAATCCTGGCCACGGCATAGTACAAGATATTCAGCAGGCAAAGACCTGTTGCGCTTTCGTTCTGTTCCAGTTGCCAATGACAAAATCCATCCCCCAGGCAAACAGATGCTAAAGGTTCTTCATCACAAACATGAACCTTTCACAGTATAGCAAAACAGTACGGTGTAAAAGCCCATTATTTTTCTGATGGTTGGACTGGTGAGAGGAGCCCATACAGGTCAAGGATATACACTGCGTACACAACAATATCATGGATAATTGAACCATATGGGACTTGTGGTTCTGCTAATCTCTTGAATTTTCTAGGCTTGTAAGGTGGTAATGAGGAGTACACCAAATTTAAAATGGTTCTGCATAGACATCTTAAACATGATTATATTTAGTGTGAATCTGCTTTAGAGACATGTATCCCAATGTATTGCCCACTTTTGCCCTCAGGGCCTAGTGCAGCTAAATAAGCTTGCAGTATATTGCCTTTGCATCGCACCTTGCAGTGTCATATGAACAAGAATAATGACAACATTGGGATCCGATAAGTGTCACATTATTGCATTTTGGACTATTGGATGCCCATTGAACAAAGTATTAAGAATCTGGTCATGTGAAACCCCGAGACTATTGATCATCAGAATTCAGAATTGAAGGGGTTTTACTATACTATATTGTAAAATCAATAGAGTTAATAGACTAGATCTTTATCTGGGATCCTTATCTTTTAACTCCTTCAGGACGTAGGTTGTACCTGTACACCATACGCCCAGTCCCGGTGTTTAAAAAGGGGTCACACCGTGACCCCGAATCACACCGGGTTGGTCCAAGCTGCTAACGATAACCGGGACCCTGGGCTAATAGCGGGTGGCACCGATCATTGTGCCGCGCACTATTAACCCTTTAGATGCGGAGATCAAAGTTAATCGCCACGTCTAAAATGAAAGTAAACGCTTCCCAGCAGCTCAATCGGGCTGATCGGGACTATCGCAATAAAATCGCAATGTCCCGATCAGCTAGGACGCAAGTGGAGATCCCCTTACCTGTCTCCGTCGTTTCCGATCGGTGTTTGCTTGCTCCAAGCCTGAGCTACAGGCTTGAGCAATCGAGCCCCTGGAACGCTGATCCATGCAAAGCTATGGCTTTGCAGGGATCAGCATAGAAGATCAGTGTGTGCAGTGTTATAGCCCCCTATGGGAGCTATAAAACTGCAAAAAAAAAAAAAGTGAAAAAGTTAACAAAGGTCATTTAACCCCTTCCCTAATAAAAGTTTGAATCACCCCCCTTTTCCCATAAAAAAAACTGTGTAAATAAAATAAAAAATACACATATGTGGTATCGCCGCGTGCGGAAATGTCCTAACTATAAAAAATATATTGTTAATTAAACCACACAGTCAATGTCCTACGTGCAAAAAAATTCCAAAGTCTAACATAGCGTATTTTTGGTCACTTTTTCTATCATGAAAAAATGATTAAAAAGCGATCAAAAAGTTCGATCAATACAATACAATGGTACCTAAAAAAACTTCAGAACACGACGCAAAAAATGAGCCCGTATGCGGAAAAATAAAAAAGTTATAGGGGTTAGAAGATGAGAATTTTTAACATAAAATTTTCATGCATGTAGTTATGATTTTTTTCCAAAGTGCGACAAGATCCAACCTATATAAGTAGGGTATCATTTTTACCATATGGACCTACAGAATAAAGATAAGGTGTCATTTTTACAGAAAAATGCACTGCATAGAAACGGAAGCCCCCAAAATTACAAAATTACATTTCTTCTTACATTTTGTCGCACAATAAATTTTTCTTCCGTTTCGCCGTGGATTTTTTTTGTAAAATGACTAACGTTACTGCAAAGTAGAATTGGTGGCACAAGAAATAAGCCATAATATGGAATTTTAGGTGCAAAATTGAAGGTGTTATGATTTTTAGAAGGTGATGAGCAAAAAATGAAAATGCAAAAACGGAAAAACCCTGTGTCCTTAAGGGGTTAAAGAAAGCAAAGAGTGTCTCTTGGTCTGATGGCCCAAGCATATCTATGTATAAAACATACAACCAATGAAAAGGGTTGTCCAGTAAATACAAGTTTTCCCCTGTCCTCAGGATGAAGGCTGACTACCTGATCATGGGGGGGGGGGTCCAACTTGAATCTTGAGAAGGAGACCTTCTTGGCTATTTCTGGCAGCTCCATACAAAGTTAATAGAAATGTGGCTACACACCACTCTATTCTGACAAGAGATTCAGGTCTCCGTTCTCCACATTGCAAGGGGACAGACCTTCTCCCAAAATCAGATAGTTATCCCCAAACCTTAGGATACAACTCTCCTATTTTCAGTGGGCACTTGTGTAATTCTTGTTTCCAGATTTCTCTACAGATAACAGATGATTGTAGCTGGTCTGAGTAGAGTAAGAGGGGACCCTTCCAACAAAAAAGAAAGACACAGATCACTAAGCACTTAGGCTTGCTTTTGGGATAGCATATTTCTCATGCATTGGTGCTAGGATAATAGCTCACTATAACATTTGATTGACTCATAAGTCTTATTATTCCCCCTTCCCAACCCTTGCCCTGGTTATAATGGTTACCTTTTGTGCTGCTGCTCTCCACTAACTCCTCCCTGCTCTACTTCTTCTCCCCGATCTTCAATAGCTATGTAGAATAATTTAATTTGCATTTAAGTCAAAAGGCAGAATTGTTTCCCTTCTTCTTTTTCTTCTTGGAATAATCTGACAAATGCAGCAGGACATCTCAGGAGAACAACAGAACAAAGGAAATACAGAGAAAACATTCTGCAAAAAAAGGAATCAACACAAACGCTTGCAGCCTAAGCTAAATAAGGTGCCACAAATTGCACCTATACTGTACAGAGCGGCGGGCGTGCCTCGGACCAGCATTATACATGACTTTAATAAACAGTCAGGGGATGTTCTGCGAATATGAAAGGCTCATTTGTGAACCAAGACTCTGATGTTCTGTACTTTCCAAACTTATTTACTTTTTCCAGCGTAGTTTTGTGTGCAAGATTAAAGGGAATCTTCTCTCTGATTTCTTGCCTGCTTGCCTTAAAGCAACACTGACATTTGCTCCAAAAAAAGAAGGACCCGACCCTCTTCCTCCTCCCTCCCCAAGCCCCTTCTATTATGAATTCTCTTTAAATTCCCTAGCTGAGCTGAATTCCTTCAATAGATGTGTACACAGTGAGAGAGA